>NC_091199.1:25569808-25921038 GCF_040958095.1 Procambarus clarkii
CCATTACCCTTTGTTTACCCAAGTAAGCAATAATCACAAGGTCAAAAATCACACCTTACCCTTTCCCTCCCTTACCTTCCCCAACTCCCTTTTGCCCATATTTCCTCACTCCCTTTACCCTCCCCCATTACCTTCACATCCCTTACCTCCCACGCCCCTTACCTTCAAAATTCTATTATCTCTCCACACCCTTTACCTTCCCTTTTTCCTTCTCATCCCTTATCTCCCCCTTCATCTCTCCCATTCCCCAACTTATCCAAACCTTCAGTAATCCTAAAGTATTTGTATATTTTCTGTGTTCTTCACTGTGTTCTTCGCATTTCCTTCCATATTTTCTTTGTCATATTCTCCATGTTTTCTGTGTTCTTTGTCATGCTTTCATGTTCATCACATGTTCTCTGTACAAATTTTATACTCAATATTAATGTTCATGTGTTCTTTCTCATGTTCCTTGCATGTTCAATGTATTCTTCGCATTCTCTTACACGCTCTATATGTTCTTTGTCATGTTCCCCATATGTTCACTGCTTTCATCAGTTTTTCTTACATTTTTTCTGTGTTCTTTGTCATATTCCCCACAAGTTCACTGTGTTCATCTCACTCTCGTTCATGTTCTCTACAAATTCCCCTCATGTTCTCTATGTTCTTTGCCATATTCTCCGTGTTCTCTGCAAGTTCATATTACCCACTAAATCACTGACTTCGTCAGCTTTTCATACATGCTTTCTGGGTTCTTTGTCATATTCCCCGTATTCTCCTACGAGTTCTTTAAAATCAAATGTATCAAGACATTCTTTTCTTAACGTTTCTTAACTAAATCTTTCGTAAATCCACTAAAAATAGTCAGAATTAACCTCGTTCAACACCTTTCTTAACTAAAAAATAACCTTTTTTTCTTAGCTAATTAGTCAAAGGAAACTTTGCAACACTGTTCATAACTAACTTTATACATCGTCAATCAACTAAAAAATAGTCACTTTCATCATTTCCTAACTAAACTTATTCGTCAATCAACAGCAAATAACCATGTTCATCATGTTTCCTTGTCATTGCGTAACTAAAATTATTCGTCAGTCAACTAAAATAGTCAAGTATAGCTTCGTTCAACAATTTTTTCACTAAAATTATTCTTCAATCAACTAAAAATAGTCATGTTCAATATATTTTCTTGTCAATTTTAACTAAAAGTTTTCATCAATCAACTGATAATAGTCGCATTCATCATCTTTTCGTGTCATTCCTGTCATAAAAGTTATTCCCAGAGACATTAAAAATCTATCTCAGTCATTAAAGATATTCTCTTTCAGTCATCAAAGATATTCTCTCTCATCAAAGTTATTCTCAGAATCATTAAAAATTATTCTCAGAGACATCAAAAGTTAATCTCAGAGACATCGAAATTAACTTTTAACTCAATTTCGTTCATTAAAGTTACTCTCTAAGTTATCAAAAGTTGTTCTCTAAGACATCATAGTTATTCTCAGTCATCAAAGGTAATCTCTAAATCACCTTCACTCATCAAAGGTAATCACTAAATCCCCTTCACTCGTCAAAGTTATTCTCTAAGTCATCACAAGTTGTTCTTTAAGACATCAAAGTTATTTTCAGAGTCATCAAAAGGTATTCTCATGTCCTCAAAAGTTAATCTCTAAGTCATCTAATTAAATCTCAGTCATAAAAGTTGTTCTCTACGTCACCAAAAGTTATTCTCAGAGTTGTTAAAAAAAAGTTAATCTCCGTCATCAAAAAGTTATTCTCAGAGACATCAAAGTTATTCTCAGCACCACCAAAGGTAATCTCAGTCATCAATTTTGTTCTTTAAGACATCAATGTTGTTCTCTAAGACATCTTCAGGCATAAAATTTTTGTCCAAAATGTAACTAGTTCAACTTTTCATATCAAACTTGCACTTCTGTTAAAATATATATATCTAACCTAACCTAATCTATTCTATCCTATTCCTCCCCTAACTGATGTAACTTACCTAATCAAACTTACCTAACTTAACTTGCATAATCTAACTTAACCTAACCTAATGCAACTTACCTAACCTAACCTATCCTAACATAACTTACGTAACTCAACCCACCCTACCTAATCTAACCTAGCTAAACCTAACCTAACTTAACCTAACCAAACTTAATCTAACCTAACTTAACTTGCATAATCTAACTTATCCTAACTTAACTAACCTAACCCAACCTAACCTAACTTTTATAACATATCATAACTTATCTACCCTTACCCTCCTAACCTCCCCAACCTAACCTTTACTTAGCTTATATTCTATCATACTTTTCCCTCTTTAACCTAACCTCGTTTTGATCTTATTATATTTATTAGATTTTATATAATTTGTTCTTATCTTCCACCCTTTAACCTAACCTTTCAAATGTAGTTTATTGTGTTTTAACATATTGTTGAATATATTATCCTTACCTAACCTCACAGATGTAGTTTTGTTTATCCTTTTTGTATATTTTTACCCAAATTCTTAGGTTAAGATTTAGGAAGGTAAGGGTAAATAAGTTATGATACGTTATATAAGTTAATTAAGTTATGTTAGGTTAGGTTGGGTTAGGTTAGTTATCTTAAGGATAGGTTAAGTTAGGTTAGGTTGGGTTGGGTTAGGTTAGTTAAGTTAGGATAGGTTAGGTTATGCAAGTTAAGTTAGGTTAGGTTAATTTAGGTTAAGTTAGTTAAGTTAGGCTAGGTTAGGTTAAGTTAGGTTAGTTTAGGTTTGGTTTGGTTAGGTTAGTTAAGTTAGGATAGGCTATGTTATGCAAGTTAAATTAGGTTAGGTTAGGTTAAGTTAGGTTACGTTATGTTTAGGTTAGGTTAAGTTAAGATAGGTTAGGATAGGTTAAGTTAGGTTATGATAAGTTAGGTTAAGTTAGGTTAGGTTGGGTTAGGTTTGGTTGGGAAATTTATGTTAAGTTAGAATAGGTTAAATTAGGTTAGGTTAAGTTAAGATAGGTTAGGTTAGTTAAGTTAGGATAGGTTAGGTTATGCAAGTTAAATTAGGTTAGGTTAGGTTAAGTTAGGTTAAGTTAGGTTAGGTTAGGTTAGGTTAAGTTAGGTTAGGTTAGGTTAGGTTAGGTTAAGTTAGGTTAGGTTTGGATAAGTTAGGTAAGATACATTAACCCTTACACTGCTCACCCATTTTCGGCAAAAATGTCTTGGTGCAATTCTCAAGGATATATTTCTGTTATTTTTATAATTGTTCAGGTAAAGTTAATGTCAAAATGTTTCCAAAGTCAACTATTTCCATTTCAAAACAGAAAGAGTAATGAAAACATTTAAAAATATTAAAATATAGCCTAATTAAAAAACAAAAAGCACAAATCTCAGAGCGCCTAAAGGCGCTTTGCGCAGTGCAGTGGTTAAGTTAGGTCAGGTTAGGTTAGTTAAGTTGGGATTGGTTAGGTTATGCAAGTTAAGTTAGATTAGGTTAAGTTAGGTTTAGTTAGGTTAAGTTAGGTTAGGATAGGTTGGGTTAGATAAGGTTGGGTTAGGTTAGGATAGGTTAGGTTATGCAAGTTATGTTAGGTTAAGTTAGGTTAGGATAGGTTGGGTTAGATTAGGTTGGGTTAGGTTAGGATAGGTTAGGTTATGCAAGTTATGTTAGGTTAAGTTAGGTAATTTACATTAAGTTAGGATAGGTTTAGTTAGGTAATTTATGTTAAATTAGGATAATTTAAGACAGGTTAAGTTAAGTTAGGTAATTTACGTTATGTTTGGATAGGTTAAGTTAGATTAGGTTAGGATAGATACATTATGTTAGGATAGGATAGGTTATGCAACTTAGATTAAGTTAGGTTAGGTTATGTTAGGTTTGATTAGGTTCAGTGCGTTGGGTTAGGTAAGTTATGTTAGGATAGGTTAGGTTAGGTAAGTTGCATTAGATTAGGTTAAGTTAGAATATCTAAGTAAGGATAGGTAAGTTACATTAGGTTAGGTTAGTTAGCTTAAGTTAGGTAAGTTTGATTATGTAAGTTACATCAGTTAGGGGAGGAATATGATAGAATAGATTAGGTTAGGTTATATATATATTTTAACAGAAGTGCAAGTTTGATATGAAAAGTTGAACTAGTTACATTTTGGAGATAAATTTTATGCTTAAAGATGTCTTTGAGAACAACATTGATTACTGAGATTACCTTTGATGGCTCTGAGAATAACATTGATATCTCTGAGAATATCTTTTTGATGACTGAGATTAACTTTTTGATAGCTCTGAGAATAACTTTTGGTGACATAGAGAACAACTTTGATGATTCAGATTAACTTTGATGACATAGAGATTAACTTTTGAAGACATGAGTAGTAGTTTGACTTCTTTGAGTGTGTCTTATTGGGGTCTTTGAGTGTATCTTTGATGTCTTTGAGTCTGTTATTGATGTGTTTGATTGTTTCTTTGACTACATTTCTTACTTACCGACATATAATTTTAGTTAGGAAAGTATTGAACGAAGCAACTCTTGACTATTTTCAGTTGATTAACAATAAAGTTAGTTATGAACAGTGTTTGAAAGTTTCCGTTAACTATTTTAAGTAAGTGAAAAAAGGATATTTTAGTTAAGAACAGATTTGAACGAGGTTAATCCTGACTAATTTTTAGTTGATTGTCGAAATTTTTTTGTTACAAACGACAAGAAAAAACGATGAACATGGCTATTTTCAGTTGATTGATGAATAAGTTTAGTTAAAAAAAGACAAGATGATGAATGCGACTATTATCAGTTGATTGATGAAAACTTTTAGTTACAAATGACAAGAAAATATGTTAAACATGACTATTTTAGTCGATTGACGAAAAATTTTAGTTAAGCAATGACAAGGAAACATGATGAACACGGTTATTTTCTGTTGATTGGCGAATAAGTTTAGTTAAGAAATGATGAAAGTGACTATTTTTTAGTTGATTGACGATGGATAAAGTTAGTTATTAACAGTGTTGGAAAGTTTCCTTTGACTAATTAGCTAAGAGAAAAAGATTATTTTAGTTAGGAAATGTGTTGAACGAGGTTAATTCTGACTATTTTTCATTGATTTGCGAATGATTTAGTTAAGGAACGTTAAGAAAAGAATGTCTTGGTACATTTGATTTTAAAGAACGCGTAGGAGAATACGGGGAACATGACAATGAACCCAGAAAACATGTAAGAAAAGCTGACGAACACAGTGAACTTATGGGTAATATGAACTTGCAGAGAACATGGAAAATATGGCAAAGAACGTAGAGAATATGAGGGGAATTTGTAGAGAACATGAACGAGAGTGAAATTAACACAGTGAACTTGTGGGGAACATGACAAAGAACACAGAAAACATGTAAGAAAAACTGATGAAAGCAGTGAACATATGGGGAACATGACAAAGAACATATAGAACGTGTAAGAGAATGCGAGGAATACATTGAACATGCAAGGAACATGAGAGAGAACACATGAACATGAATATTGTGTATAAAATTTGTACAGAGTACATTTGATGAACATGAAAGCATGACAAAGAACACAGAAAACATGGAGAATATGACAAAGAAAATATGGAAGGAAATGCGAAGAACACAGTGAAGAACACAGAAAATATACAAATACTTTAGGATTACTGAAGGTTTGGATAAGTTGGGGAATGGGAGAGATGAAGGGGAGATAAGGGATGAGAAGGAAAGGGGGAAGGTAAAGGGTGTGGAGAGATAATAGAGTAGAAAGTTTAAGGGTGTGGAGAGATAATAGAGGGGAAGGTAAGGGGCGTGGGAGGTAAGGGATGAGAAGGTAAGGGGGGAGAGGAAGTGGGGAGATATGGGCAAAAGGGAGTTGGGGAAGCTAAGGGATGAGAAGGTAAGGGAGGGAAAGGGTAAGGTGTGATTTTTGACCTTGTGATTATTGCTTACTTGGGTAAACAAAGGGTAATGAGAGTAGGGTGCAATCTGACCATGTGAATATTAGCACGTTAGTAATTATTTACATAGCTGAATACAAAAAGGGTATTAAAGGACCGGATATGTTTACTTTGATAGCCAGGAGAGCATCTTGATCTGAAATAATTTTGATGAACTAAAGCGGAGGACATGAGCTGGAGCTCGGTAATTTACTTGTTGATTTATTTTACAGGGGTCTGAAATGTAGTTGGGGGTTTTAAATCTCAGGGGATTTGGTCTGATAGTAGAGAATTTACAGGAGCGAACTAATGCAGGGGACAAAATATGAAACTCAGTAACTACATTAGCCATATTTTACTCTGTCTGAAATAACTGAGTTTTAAATCTCAAGGGAATTGGTTAGATACTAAAGATGATATGCAAGGGAACTAAGGCGGGGGACGGGAGCTAGAACTTGCTTTCTAGCTTGGTTTGATTTACTACGTCTGATATATGACTGTTTAAAATTTCAGGGAAATTGGTAGGTTGATACTAAGGTTAATATTGATACTACACTTATAAATGCGGTCTCTGGCGTATTTTGGTCTCAAAGTGGAATCTGATGAATTTTGGTCTCAAAGTGGAATCTGATAATATTTGAATTTCTTCCATAAGAACTCTTTAAGAACGTAGGTGTAAGTTAAACTCTGAATTTTTCTGGTCTTAAAATGATCTCTGACTAATTTTCGGTCTTAAATGGACTCTGACCATTTTCCGATTTCTACTGAACTCTGATTAATTTAGGTTTTTTACTGGACTCTCATAATATTTGGGGTCTAAAATAATCTCTGTCTTATTTCGGTCGTATATGGTCTTTCAAATTATTTGGTCTAAAATGGTCTCTGTAATATTTGGGTCTAAAGTAATCTCTGTCTTATTTTGGTCTTCAAATGGTCTCTGTCATATTTATGGTCATAAATGGTCTCCGAAGAAAATCGGTCTTCAAATGGTCTCTGAAGAAAATCGGTCTTCAAATGGTCTCTGAAGAAAATCGGTCTTCAAATGGTCTCTGAATAATTTTTGGTGTTTAAACTGCTTTCAGTTCATTTTTGGTCTTTTACAGGTGAAACAGCCGTAAATGGATATACAAACTAAAAGTCACGGCTAAGACGTCTATTTTCCTTAACAAAACTTCTATGACAATATTCTCTGAAAATGGTCATTTTTTTTTTTACAAATTTCGGTCATAAACTCATATATAAACTCCTATGATTACACGAACTCTGAAATATTGTCATAAAATTTGAACTGTGAAAATTTTTGAATTTCTCCCATAAGAACTCTTACAAACTTCTATGAACATATTCTCCAAAAATGGCGTTTGAAAAATGCACGATTTTGAAACCAAACAAAAAATGTCTGTAGAGTTTACCTGGAACCCCTAACGGCTTAACCGGCCCATCGCCGAAAAAAATGAGCCGTTTAAGCCGTCATCCCTGCTACTGGTGTCATGGTGACCGAAGGTGTTTGTTGTCTGCCAGGGTGGCAGGAAGTGCTCAAGGTGGGTCATGACCGAAGGTGTTTGTTGTCTGCCAGGGTGGCAGGAAGTGCTCCTGGTGGGTCATGACCGAAGGTGTTTGTTGTCTGCCAGGGTGGCAGGAAGTGCTCCTGGTGGGTCATGACTGAAGGTGTTGTCTGCCAGGGTGGCAGGAAGTGCTCCTGGAGGGTCATGACTGAAGGTGTTGTCTGCCAGGGTGGCAGGAAGTGCTCCTGGTGGGTCATGACCGAAGGTGTTGTCTGCCAGGGTGGCAGGAAGTGCTCCTGGTGGGTCATGACTGAAGGTGTTGTCTGCCAGGGTGGCAGGAAGTGCTCAAGGTGGGACATGACCGAAGGTGTTGTCTGCCAGGGTGGTAGGAAGTGCTGCTGGTGGGTCATGACCGAAGGTGTTGTCTGCCAGGGTGGCAGGAAGTGCTCCTGGTGGGTCATGACCGAAGGTGTTGTCTGCCAGGGTGGCAGGAAGTGCTCCTGGTGGGTCATGACCGAAGGTGTTTGTTGTCTGCCAGGGTGGCAGGAAGTGCTCCTGGTGGGTCATGACCGAAGGTGTTGTCTGCCAGGGTGGCAGGAAGTGCTCCAGGTGGGTCATGACCGAAGGTGTTTGTTGTCTGCCAGGGTGGCAGGAAGTGCTCCTGGTGGGTCATGACCGAAGGTGTTTGTTGTCTGCCAGGGTGGCAGGAAGTGCTCCTGGTGGGTCATGACCGAAGGTGTTGTCTGCCAGGGTGGCAGGAAGTGCTCTTGGTGGGTCATGACCGAAGGTGTTGTCTGCCAGGGTGGCAGGAAGTGCTCTTGGTGGGTCATGACCGAAGGTGTTGTCTGCCAGGGTGGCAGGAAGTGCTCTTGATGGGTCATGACCGAAGGTGTTGTCTGCCAGGGTGGCAGGAAGTGCTCCAGGTGGGCCATGACCGAAGGTGTTGTCTGCCAGGGTGGCAGGAAGTGCTCCTGGTGGGACATGACCGAAGGTGTTGTCTGCCAGGGTGGCAGGAAGTGCTCCTGGTGGGTCATGACTGAAGGTGTTGTCTGCCAGGGTGGCAGGAAGTGCTCTTGGTGGGTCATGACCGAAGGTGTTGTCTGCCAGGGTGGCAGGAAGTGCTCCAGGTGGGTCATGACCGAAGGTGTTGTCTGCCAGGGTGGCAGGAAGTGTTCTTGGTGGGTCATGACCGAAGGTGTTGTCTGCCAGGGTGGCAGGAAGTGCTCCTGGTGGGTCATGACCGAAGGTGTTGTCTGCCAGGGTGGCAGGAAGTGCTCCTGGTGGGTCATGACCGAAGGTGTTGTCTGCCAGGGTGGCAGGAAGTGCTCTTGGTGGGCCATGACCGAAGGTGTTGTCTGCCAGGGTGGCAGGAAGTGCTCTTGGTGGGTCATGACCGAAGGTGTTGTCTGCCAGGGTGGCAGGAAGTGCTCTTGGTGGGTCATGACCGAAGGTGTTGTCTGCCAGGGTGGCAGGAAGTGCTCCAGGTGGGTCAAGACCGAAGGTGTTGTCTGCCAGGGTGGCAGGAAGTGCTCCTGGTGGGACATGACCGAAGGTGTTGTCTGCCAGGGTGGCAGGAAGTGCTCTTGGTGGGTCATGACTGAAGGTGTTGTCTGCCAGGGTGGCAGGAAGTGCTCTTGGTGGGTCATGACCGAAGGTGTTGTCTGCCAGGGTGGCAGGAAGTGCTCCAGGTGGGTCATGACCGAAGGTGTTGTCTGCCAGGGTGGCAGGAAGTGCTCCAGTTGGGTCATGACCGAAGGTGTTGTCTGCCAGGGTGGCAGGAAGTGCTCCTGGTGGGTCATGACTGAAGGTGTTGTCTGCCAGGGTGGCAGGAAGTGCTCTTGGTGGGTCATGACCGAAGGTGTTGTCTGCCAGGGTGGCAGGAAGTGCTCCTGGAGGGTCATGACCGAAGGTGTTGTCTGCCAGGGTGGCTGGAAGTGCTCTTGGTGGGTCATGACCGAAGGTGTTGTCTGCCAGGGTGGTAGGAAGTGCTCTTGGTGGGTCATGACCGAAGGTGTTGTCTGCCAGGGTGGCAGGAAGTGCTCCTGGTGGGTCCTGACTGAAGGTGTTGTCTGCCAGGGTGGCAGGAAGTGCTCTTGGTGGGTCATGACCGAAGGTGTTGTCTGCCAGGGTGGCAGGAAGTGCTCCTGGAGGGTCATGACCGGTGTTGTCTGCCAGGGTGGCAGGAAGTTCTCTTGGTGGGTCATGACCGAAGGTGTTGTCTGCCAGAGTGGCAGGAAGTGCTCCTGGAGGGTCATGACCGAAGGTGTTGTCTGCCAGGGTGGCAGGAAGTGTTCTTGGTGGGTCATGACCGAAGGTGTTGTCTGCCAGGGTGGCAGGAAGTGCTCTTGGTGGGTCATGACCGAAGGTGTTGTCTGCCTCGTGGTAATGGGTTTATATCTTTGTGTAACGTTTGTGTTCTGGAATGTATTCAAGTGTATATTTACTTGTGTTGCTTGGCTGTTTTATGTTGTATATATTTGTGGTGGTGGTTGTCGGACTTGTATTTATGGACTAATTTATGCAATAATCATTTATGAGACTTATATTTAGCCATTACACTAATTTCTTTATAGTTGTCTTTATATTTACTATTCAGTTGTCGTTATACCCAAATTTTAAAACAAAATTAATTTAACTGGACAAAGCTTATTGTCAATTATTTAAACTTTTGATTTCTCAAGTTCTTGTTCTTGTTGCTGATTATTGTAATTTTGACTCTCGTAGTTATACAGTAAACTGTAAATATAAACTTGTTTTAATATGTAACATTTTGGTGTATACATTTGCAGTATGGAGTGACCAGCCCCAGGGACCAGGTGGTATCCCGTGACCAGCCCCAGGGACCAGGTGGTGACCCGTGACCAGCCCCAGGGACCAGGTGGTGACCCGTGACCAGCCCCAGGAGGTGACCCGTGACCAGCCCCAGGGACCAGGTGGTGACCTGTGACCAGCCCCAGGGACCAGGTGGTGACCCGTGACCAGCCCCAGGGACTAACTGAGGCCGGACCTAGTTTTCCTCACATAATTAACCAACTTTTCCACCCATGATTTTAAGTTAAACAATAAAACTCAACACTACTTTTTTTCCTCTCCTGGAGGAAATATTTGATGTGTTGAGGTTAACACTTAGTAAAATTAATCTCAGTATCCTATATGCTTTATTCCATATGTTTATGCATTATTTGCTTATGATCCCTGAGATTATGACTCCTAGATATTTCTCCAATAAATTCTTCAGATGTTTAATATTGTCCAGGTGATATATGGAAACTCTAGTATTATTATTACTAAGCTCAAATCCCAACATTTTACAGCATTAAGCTGCATCCGCTAATGTTTTGTCTACGTGGAAAGTCTATACAGATTGTCTTTTAGCTTTTTTGTGAGTTTAACTCGCACATGGAAGTTAATTCCACATGGGATTTAACTCTATTCACGCCAACTCTCTGCTGTCTTTATTAATAACCAAGGTGTAATCCAACTTAAGACAAACCGCCATTACCGTGTGTCTCCAGCTCTTTAGTCTTGTGAGGCGCAGGATCAAAGTCCTTGTTGACGTCAAGTTATAGAAGGTCACAATCCTTCCTACTATCACCTTCTGGAAATTTACAAGAACAGAATGATAGAAATTTTCTTAAACATGAACGGCCCTTAGTGAAACCTTTTCAAGGGGAAAATGAATAGCTTTGGCAATTATCATTTAAATCAATTTGCAGCAATTGGCACCCCATCAGCAACCATCCATCACTCCGGTACTCTGGTCGAGTCTAATAATTAATTAAATATGGAAGACAATGGGTCACTAAGCTTTGCTTTACCTTACTTAAGCACCCTGGATAATGTTTTGTCTGGCTCTGTAGACTAGTTTGCCTTTAGTTTGCATATTTGTTTAATAACTTCCTCGCTAGTAACTACTTAACTAGTCCTCTCGACCTTCAAAGATTTGTTCTGCTGAATGCATAGTTAAGTTTGTTTAGGAACTACAAAAATGAATTTATTTGAAATACGTCACATTTCTCTTTCATTCTCAGTTACCTGACCTGCCTCAGATATAATTTGTGCAGCCTTTTCCTTAATCTTTGTTTAATATATCAGAAAAAATGTTACACTACATCTTTGGTCTTCATTAAGCATGTTTTAAATAAATTTTTTTGAATATATTTAATAGTTTTTAAGTTATTTTTGTTAAATCCTTTCACCCATCTTCTTGGGGTTATCTTGAGATGATTTCGGGGCTTAGCGTCCCCGCGGCCCGGTCCTTGACCAGGCCTTCTTTTTGTTATAAACCCCCAAAAAAGCAGCCCGTTGCAGCTGCTTAACTCCCAGATACCTATTTACTGCTAGGTAACAGGGGCATCAGGGTGAAAGAAACATTTTACTCATTTGTCCCCACCTCCACCGAGGATCGACCCCAGAACCTCAGGATTACGAATCCGAAGCGCTGTCCACTCAGTTGTCAGGCGCCCCATGTTAATACTTCAGTCATGTTGACCTTTACTCTCACCTTTCACCCATGTTAATACTTCACCCATGTTGACCTTTACTCTCACCTTTCACCCATGTTAATACTTCACCCATGTTGACCTTTACTCTCACCTTTCATCCATGTTAATACTTCACCCATGTTGACCTTTACTCTCACCTTTCACCCATGTTAATACTTCACCCATGTTGACCTTTACTCTCACCTTTCATCCATGTTAATACTTCACCCATGTTGACCTTTACTCTCACCTTTCACCCATGTTAATACTTCACCCATGTTGACCTTTACTCTCACCTTTCACCCATGTTAATACTTCACCCATGTTGACCTTTACTCTCACCTTTCATCCATGTTAATACTTCACCCATGTTGACCTTTACTCTCACCTTTCACCCATGTTAATACTTCACCCATGTTGACCTTTACTCTCACCTTTCACCCATGTTAATACTTCACCCATGTTGACCTTTACTCTCACCTTTCATCCATGTTAATAATTCACCCATGTTGACCTTTACTCTCACCTTTCACCCATGTTAATACTTCACCCATGTTGACCTTTACTCTCACCTTTCACCCATGTTAATACTTCACCCATGTTGACCTTTACTCTCACCTTTCATCCATGTTAATACTTCACCCATGTTGACCTTTACTCTCACCTTTCACCCATGTTAATACTTCACCCATGTTGACCTTTACTCTCACCTTTCACCCATGTTAATACTTCACCCATGTTGACCTTTACTCTCACCTTTCACCCATGTTAATACTTCACCCATGTTGACCTTTACTCTCACCTTTCACCCATGTTAATACTTCACCCATGTTGACCTTTACTCTCACCTTTCACCCATGTTAATACTTCACCCATGTTGACCTTTACTCTTCACCTTTCACCCATGTAAATACTTCACCCATGTTAACCTTTACTCTTCACCTTTCACCCATGTTAATACTTCACCCATGTTGACCTTTACTCTCACCTTTCACCCATGTTAATACTTCACCCACGTTAATACTTCACCCATGTTGACCTTTACTCTCACCTTTCACCCATGTTAATACTTCACCCATGTTAATACTTCACCCATGTTGCCCTTTACTCTCACCTTTCACCCATGTTAATACTTCACCCATGTTGACCTTTACTCTCACCTTTCACCCATGTTAATACTTCACCCATGTTGCCCTTTACTCTCACCTTTCACCCATGTTAATACTTCACCCATGTTGACCTTTACTCTCACCTTTCACCCATGTTAATACTTCACCCATGTTGCCCTTTACTCTCACCTTTCACCCATGTTAATACTTCACCCATGTTAATACTTCACCCATGTTGACCTTTACTCTCACCTTTCACTCATGTTAATACTTCACCCATGTTGACCTTTACTCTCACCTTTCACCCATGTTAATACTTCACCCATGTTGACCTTTACTCTCACCTTTCACCCATGTTAATACTTCAACCATGTTGACCTTTACTCTCACCTTTCACCCATGTTAATACTTCACCCACGTTGCCCTTTACTCTTCACCTTTCACCCATGTTAATACTTCACCCATGTTGACCTTTACTCTCACCTTTCACCCATGTTAATACTTCACACATGTTGCCCTTTACTCTCACCTTTCACCCATATTAATACTTCACCCATGTTAATACTTCACCCATGTTGCCCTTTACTCTTCACCTTTCACCCATGTTAATACTTCACCCATGTTAATACTTCACCCATGTTAATACTTCACCCATGTTGACCTTTACTCTCACCTTTCACCCATGTTAATACTTCACCCATGTTGACCTTTACTCTCACCTTTCACCCATGTTAATACTTCACCCATGTTGCCGTTTACTCTCACCTTTCACCCATGTTAATACTTCACCCAGGTTGACCTTTACTCTCACCTTTCACCCATGTTAATACTTCAGCCATGTTGACCTTTACTCTCACCTTTCACCCATGTTAATACTTCACCCATGTTGACCTTTACTCTCACCTTTCACCCATGTTAATACTTCACCCATGTTGACCTTTACTCTTCACCTTTCACCCATGTTAATACTTCACCCATGTTGACCTATACTCTCACCTTTCACCCATGTTAATACTTCACCCATGTTGACCTTTACTCTCACCTTTCACCATGTTAATACTTCACCCATGTTGACCTTTACTCTTCACCTTTCACCCATGTTAATACTTCACCCATGTTGACCTTTACTCTCACCTTTCACCCATGTTAATACTTCACCCATGTTAATACTTCACCCATGTTGCCCTTTACTCTTCACCTTTCACCCATGTTAATACTTCACCCATGTTGACCTTTACTCTTCACCTTTCACCCATGTTAATACTTCACCCATGTTGACCTTTACTCTCACCTTTTACCCATGTTAATACTTCACACATGTTGCCCTTTACTCTCACCTTTCACCCATATTAATACTTCACCCATGTTGCCTTTTACTCTTCACCTTTCACCCATGTTAATACTTCACCCATGTTGACCTTTACTCTTCACCTTTCAACCATGTTAATACTTCACCCATGTTGACCTTTACTCTTCACCTTTCACCCATGTTAATACTTCACCCATGTTGACCTTTACTCTCACCTTTCACCCATGTTAATACTTCACACATGTTGCCCTTTACTCTCACCTTTCACCCATATTAATTTTTCACCCATGTTAATACTTCACCCATGTTGCCCTTTACTCTTCACCTTTCACCCATGTTAATACTTCACCCATGTAAATACTTCACCCATGTTGACCTTTACTCTTCACCTTTCACCCATGTTAATACTTCACCCATGTTAATACTTCACCCATGTTGACCTTTACTCTCACCTTTCACCCATGTTAATACTTCACCCATGTTGACCTTTACTCTCACCTTTCACCCATGTTAATACTTCACCCATGTTGACCTTTACTCTTCACCTTTCACCCATGTTAATACTTCACCCATGTTGACCTTTACTCTCACCTTTCACCCATGTTAATACTTCACCCATGTTGACCTTTACTCTTCACCTTTCACCCATGTTAATACTTCACCCATGTTAATACTTCACCCATGTTGACCTTTACTCTCACCTTTCACCCATGTTAATACTTCACACATGTTGCCCTTTACTCTCACCTTTCACCCATATTAATACTTCACCCATGTTAATACTTCACCCATGTTGCCCTTTACTCTTCACCTTTCACCCATGTTAATACTTCACCCATGTTGACCTTTACTCTCACCTTTCACCCATGTTAATACTTCACCCATGTTGCCGTTTACTCTCACCTTTCACCCATGTTAATACTTCACCCAGGTTGACCTTTACTCTCACCTTTCACCCATGTTAATACTTCACCCATGTTGACCTTTACTCTCACCTTTCACCCATGTTAATACTTCACCCATGTTGACCTTTACTCTTCACCTTTCACCCATGTTAATACTTCACCCATGTTGACCTATACTCTCACCTTTCACCCATGTTAATACTTCACCCATGTTGACCTTTACTCTCACCTTTCACCATGTTAATACTTCACCCATGTTGACCTTTACTCTTCACCTTTCACCCATGTTAATACTTCACCCATGTTGACCTTTACTCTCACCTTTCACCCATGTTAATACTTCACCCATGTTAATACTTCATCCATGTTGCCCTTTACTCTTCACCTTTCACCCATGTTAATACTTCACCCATGTTAATACTTCACCCATGTTGACCTTTACTCTCACCTTTCACCCATGTTAATACTTCACCCATGTTAATACTTCACCCATGTTGACCTTTACTCTCACCTTTCACCCATGTTAATACTTCACCCATGTTGACCTTTACTCTTCACCTTTCACCCATGTTAATACTTCACCCATGTTGACCTTTACTCTCACCTTTCACCCATGTTAATACTTCACCCATGTTGACCTTTACTCTTCACCTTTCACCCATGTTAATACTTCACACATGTTGCCCTTTACTCTCACCTTTCACCCATATTAATACTTCACCCATGTTAATACTTCACCCATGTTAATACTTCACCCATGTTGCCCTTTACTCTTCACCTTTCACCCATGTAATACTTCACCCATGTTAATACTTCACCCATGTTGACCTTTACTCTCACCTTTCACCCATGTTAATACTTCACCCATGTTGACCTTTACTCTCACCTTTCACCCATGTTAATACTTCACCCATGTTGACCTTTACTCTCACCTTTCACCCATGTTAATACTTCACCCATGTTGACCTTTGCTCTCACCTTTCACCCATGTTAATACTTCACCCATGTTGACCTTTGCTCTCACCTTTCACCCATGTTAATACTTCACCCATGTTGACCTTTACTCTCACCTTTCACCCATGTTAATACTTCACCCATGTTAATACTTCACCCATGTTGACCTTTACTCTCACCTTTCACCCATGTTAATACTTCACCCATGTTGACCTTTAGTCTCACCTTTCACCCATGTTAATACTTCACCCATGTTGACCTTTACTCTCACCTTTCACCCATGTTAATACTTCACCCATGTTGACCTTTGCTCTCAACTTTCACCCAAGTTAATACTTCACCCATGTTGACCTTTACTCTCACCTTTCACCCATGTTAATACTTCACCCATATTAATACTTCACCCATGTTGACCTTTGCTCTCACCTTTCACCTATGTTAATACTTCACCCATGTTGACCTTTACTCTCACCTTTCACCCATGTTAATACTTCACCCATGTTAATACTTCACCCATGTTGAACTTTACTCTCACCTTTCACCCATGTTAATACTTCACCCATGTTGACCTTTACTCTCATCTTTCACCCATGTTAATACTTCACCCATGTTGACCTTTACTCTCACCTTTCACCCATGTTAATACTTCACCCATGTTGACCTTTACTCTCACCTTTCACCCATGTTAATACTTCACCCATGTTGACCTTTACTCTTCACCTTTCACCCATGTTAATACTTCACCCATGTTGACCTTTACTCTCACCTTTCACCCATGTTAATACTTCACCCATGTTGACCTTTACTCTTCACCTTTCACCCATGTTAATACTTCACACATGTTGCCCTTTACTCTCACCTTTCACCCATATTAATACTTCACCCATGTTAATACTTCACCCATGTTAATACTTCACCCATGTTGCCCTTTACTCTTCACCTTTCACCCATGTAATACTTCACCCATGGTAATACTTCACCCATGTTGACCTTTACTCTCACCTTTCACCCATGTTAATACTTCACCCATGTTGACCTTTACTCTCACCTTTCACCCATGTTAATACTTCACCCATGTTGCCGTTTACTCTCACCTTTCACCCATGTTAATACTTCACCCATGTTGACCTTTGCTCTCACCTTTCACCCATGTTAATACTTCACCCATGTTGACCTTTGCTCTCACCTTTCACCCATGTTAATACTTCACCCATGTTGACCTTTACTCTCACCTTCCACCCATGTTAATACTTCACCCATGTTAATACTTCACCCATGTTGACCTTTACTCTCACCTTTCACCCATGTTAATACTTCACCCATGTTGACCTTTAGTCTCACCTTTCACCCATGTTAATACTTCACCCATGTTGACCTTTACTCTCACCTTTCACCCATGTTAATACTTCACCCATGTTGACCTTTGCTCTCACCTTTCACCCATGTTAATACTTCACCCATGTTGACCTTTACTCTCACCTTTCACCCATGTTAATACTTCACCCATGTTAATACTTCACCCATGTTGACCTTTGCTCTCACCTTTCACCCATGTTAATACTTCACCCATGTTGACCTTTACTCTCACCTTTCACCCATGTTAATACTTCACCCATGTTGACCTTTACTCTCACCTTTCACCCATGTTAATACTTCACCCATGTTGACCTTTACTCTCATCTTTCACCCATGTTAATACTTCACCCATGTTGACCTTTACTCTCACCTTTCACCCATGTTAATACTTCACCCATGTTGACCTTTACTCTCACCTTTCACCCATGTTAATACTTCACCCATCTTAATACTTCACCCATGTTGACCTTTACTCTCACCTTTCACCCATGTTAATACTTCACCCATGTTGCCCTTTACTCTCACCTTTCACCCATGTTAATACTTCACCCATGTTGACCTTTACTCTTCACGTTGTCAGATAATATACATTAAGATATTTTAACTTCTCGACGGTGCTTTATAGTCTTCCCGGCTTGGCGCTTTGTTCTGATAATTACTGACATCTTAAGATCTCGCCATGTGTGAGAGAACCTTTTCCTGGGAGCAACTGTTGTCCCTCGCTGCTCACGTGCAAGTAACCTCATGGCCATTCTTCAGTATGGCGACTATGAAATGCATAATCTAAATGGGGCCTAACAAGAGAGCCATAATGATGAAGAACAATATATCTTGTTAGTTTGGTTTGTTGTCTTAGGCCTATCAACCTCTGGAGGGTTATTAAGGCCACACAAGTGCTCGCTGACCAAACAGCGAGAATACTTTATGTCAACACAACTGTAAACAATGGTTACAACCAAGAATGTGAAGGTTGTCCAATATGTAAATAAATCTGACTAGTCAAAATGTTGAGTGAGGTACCTCAAGGATCCATCTTGGGCCCAACCCATTAAGATATACATCAATGACATCAATGAGATCGTTACAAAACATCAAGTTTGCACATGACACTAAGATTTATGCTAAGGTAGGAAGTGTATATATTAAGGTAGGAAGTAAGGTCCACCCTAGCTGCCCTACACACCAGTGACCATAGTCAACAGCTCTATGTATGGACCCCCATACCCACCCTGTGGGCGGTAGTGGACCCCCATACCCACCCTGTGGGCGGTAGTGGACCCCCTTACCCACCCTGTGGGCGGTAGTGGCCCCCCATACCCACCCAGTGGGCGGTAGTGGCCCTCCATACCCACCCAGTGGGCGGTAGTGGCCCCCCATACCCACCCAGTGGGCGGTAGTGGCCCCCCATACCCACCCAGTGGGCGGTAGTGGACCCCCATACCCACCCAGTGGGCGGTAGTGGACCCCCATACCCACCCAGTGGGCGGTAGTGGACCCCTATACCCACCCAGTGGGCGGTAGTGGCCCCCCATACCCACCAAGTGGGCGGTAGTGGCCCCCCATACCCACCCAGTGGGCGGTAGTGGCCCCCCATACCCACCCAGTGGGCGGTAGTGACCCCCCATACCCACCCTGTGGGCGGTAGTGGCCCCCCATACCCATCCTGTGGGCGGTAGTGGCCCCCCATACCCACCCAGTGGGCGGTAGTGGCCCCCCATACCCACCCAGTGGGCGGTAGTGGACCCCCATACCCACCCTGTGGGCGGTAGTGGCCCCCCATACCCACCCAGTGGGCGGTAGCGGACCCCCATACCCACCCAGTGGGCGGTAGTGGCCCCCCATACCCACCCAGTGGGCGGTAGTGGACCCCATACCCACCCGGTGGGCGGTAGTGGCCCCCCATACCCACCCAGTGGGCGGTAGTGGACCCCCATACCCACCCAGTGGGCGGTAGTGGACCCCCATACCCACCCAGTGGGCGGTAGTGGACCCCCATACCCACCCAGTGGGCGGTAGTGGCCCCCCATACCCACCCAGTGGGCGGTAGTGGACCCCCATACCCACCCAGTGGGCGGTAGTGGCCCCCCATACCCACCCAGTGGGCGGTAGTGACCCCCCATACCCACCCTGTGGGCGGTAGTGGCCCCCCATACCCACCCAGTGGGCGGTAGTGGCCCCCCATACCCACCCAGTGGGCGGTAGTGGACCCCCATACCCACCCTGTGAGCGGTAGTGGCCCCCCATACCCACCCAGTGGGCGGTAGCGGACCCCCATACCCACCCAGTGGGCGGTAGTGGCCCCCCATACCCACCCAGTGGGCGGTAGTGGACCCCCATACCCACCCAGTGGGCGGTAGCGGACCCCCATACCCCCCCAGTGGGCGGTAGCGGACCCCCATACCCACCCAGTGGGCGGTAGAGGAACCCCATACCCACCCAGTGGGCGGTAGCGGACCCCCATACCCACCCAGTGGGCGGTGGCGGACCCCCCATACCCACCCTGTGGGCGGTGGCGGACCCCTATACCCATCCTGTGGGCAGTGGCGGACCCCCATACCCACCCAGTGGGCGGAAGCGGACCCCCATACCCACCTAGTGGGCGGTAGTGGACCCCCATACCCACCCAGTGGGCGGTAGTGGACCCCCATACCCACCCAGTGGGCGGTAGTGGACCCCCATACCCACCCAGTGGGCGGTAGTGGCCCCCCATACCCACCCAGTGGGCGGTAGTGGACCCCCATACCCACCCAGTGGGCGGTAGTGGCCCCCCATACCCACCCAGTGGGCGGTAGTGACCACCCATACCCACCCTGTGGGCGGTAGTGGCCCCCCATACCCACCCAGTGGGCGGTAGTGGCCCCCCATACCCACCCAGTGGGCGGTAGTGGACCCCCATACCCACCCTGTGAGCGGTAGTGGCCCCCCATACCCACCCAGTGGGCGGTAGCGGACCCCCATACCCACCCAGTGGGCGGTAGTGGCCCCCCATACCCACCCAGTGGGCGGTAGTGGACCCCCATACCCACCCAGTGGGCGGTAGCGGACCCCCATACCCCCCCAGTGGGCGGTAGCGGACCCCCATACCCACCCAGTGGGCGGTAGAGGAACCCCATACCCACCCAGTGGGCGGTAGCGGACCCCCATACCCACCCAGTGGGCGGTGGCGGACCCCCCATACCCACCCTGTGGGCGGTGGCGGACCCCTATACCCATCCTGTGGGCGGTGGCGGACCCCCATACCCACCCAGTGGGTGGTGGCTGGCCCCCATACCCACCCAGTGGGCGGTAGTGAGTATTGTAAAAGGAGACAAATTGGGGTAAAATTTTTCAGAAACGGTTGGGCACTTCCATGCCGACTTGACCCTGGCGGGCGGATTCGTCCAACCCTCTTGTTTTAGGTGGTTAGGTTAGGGCACAGTCAGCGCGCTCCTGGCTGGCTGGCGGGGGTGGGGTGGTCCATTCCCCCCTGTGGTCCCGGGGGGACCACCACCCAGGGTATACCTGAGGAACTGGTGCCCTATCCTAACCTGTTTTTTTTTTACTTTTTGTTGCTTTGCTTTAAGATGAGTCTAGGGCCTCAAGAAGGGGGTCTCTACTTATGAGAGGTACCGAGGATGAATGTTCAATAGTTGGAAACCAAAAAATACACTGGTGAAAGGCATATAAACGTTTTTTGAGTATTTTAATGGCATGAGCAAAAATTCACGATTTGTCCCGGGGGTGTTACGAGAGTACTACGGTATCAATTTGGGGGCCCTTACTTTTGAATGGATCAGAGGGTGAATGTTCAATAGATTCAAACCAAGAAACACAGTTGAAAGCAAATATAGAAGTTTTTGGAGTAATTAATGAGGCTATGACTGAATAGGATAGGGAACCCTTGGGCACAGCTTCATTTTCTGTAATGGTCAGAGGTGGATAACCCCAGTGGGGGTCAAGCATACAAGGGGGGGTCAAGATTCCTTACAAAGGCCAAGTTGGATATATGGGTGTAGTAAGCCTTATCTTGAATTTGCATGATACTGTGGGGATACATTGACATGAAGGGCAAGTCATAGAACAGGATCTGCATGTGAGATGGGTCATATTGGGTTTTAAAGAAGTTAAGATAGCTTTAAAGAGTCCTGTGTGCTTGATAGTGGGGAAATGTTCAGTCAATAATTCTCGTGTTTTGAATCTGAATGAGGGGTCCTAGTTTGCGTTCTAGTCGAAAAATGAGTTCCTTAGTATATTTGCTATGGAAAATGAGCTTTCAGTACTCTATATAATTTGAAATGAGGTCAAGAAAGACATGTTTATGTGCGAGAAGAGTCAGGTAGGAAACTGTTTATTCCAGTCATCCCCCCTTGGCTTTGCTCCATTTTCTGTAGCTAAAGTAAAGATTCCATTTTCTGTGGCATTCAGTTGATTACTGGTGAAAAAGGCATACTTGCGTTTGTATGGTTCTAACCTATTTATAGATTTTATAGATATATTTTTCGGGCCTCAAATTAGATTTTAATATGAAAAATAGCATCAAATGTATGTCTATCTTTTGTAATAAACGTTACAAGCATTAACAATACCTGTGATATTTCATAGAATACGAAAAGAAGTTTAAATAGTGGGGCCTCAGCCATATTGTGTTGGGTTTGACACTCCAAACATTAATTTGACACTCGTAAATATACTATAAAGGAAATTAGTTGAGTGGTTTAAAGCAATTTAATACGTACTGGGAATCTGTTCATATTCTGTATTAAATTTCATTTTTTAACATCATAATAGTTTGCAGCTATTGTGGTAGGGGGCCCAATAACTTCATATAGCGCATC
Organism: Procambarus clarkii; assembly: GCF_040958095.1. Taxonomy (NCBI): domain Eukaryota; kingdom Metazoa; phylum Arthropoda; class Malacostraca; order Decapoda; family Cambaridae; genus Procambarus; species Procambarus clarkii. Next base: position 25,592,131 of record NC_091199.1, read on the forward strand.
GACTGGTGCTATCTGTTGCTATGAAATGCTTTTTGAAATCATGTGTTAAAATTTAAAAGTCAACTCCATCAGTTGCCATTTATGTCAGTACCGTGGTATATCAAGCGCAAAGGTTTTCAGAAAATGTTACACCTCCACCTTTCAAAAAGTGAAAAGATGAATTCATTTTGGCATTACTGTCATTACTTTGGAAGTTTTTTAATGATAGCACATGCTTAAACAAACACGCTCGCTAAAACAAACTCATTTTTTTTTGTTCAACTTACACAAATAGACCCAGGGCTTTCACATTCGCGCAAAATACTTGAATTGAAATTGAAATTGAAATAAGTTTATTGAGGTAAAATACACACAAAGGGATGAGGTAGCTCAAGCTATTCTCAACCCGTTCAGTACAATGTGTTAGTACATACATAGACACACATCACAAACAATAAACCTGTTACCAAACATTCTGAGAGATAAACATGTACATTTCCTCCTTCACAAGTAGTATGGTATCAGACGTACACACAAATACTTTTATGACCTAGTTATACTGTATAGACAATTTGCAAGAGACATCCAGATAATTCAACAAAATATTACAGTCTTGGTGCAAAATTCTTATATCTCTCAAGAATATCATCAACCTTTCCGTTGTGACACATCCAGGCTATTTGCTCAGGAACAGTCCTTATCTCAGTGTTTCTATATACATTAATCAACGGACAATCAAGAACATAATGGGCAAGGGTGTGAGACCTTAACATACCATATAGTTTACACTTCGTGTCATTATCATAAACACCTATCCCATATTCCCAGTAATATTTGTACCCAAGCCTGAGCCGCATGTACACAGAGTCACTCCAAGCATTTCTCCTTTTACCATAAGTGAAATGGGTGTTTTGACTCACATACATGTAGTGTTGCATGGTTAGACTTCTCTCATACATTATCCCTCTCCTCTCCACTCCTGCCTGTGCCTGAATATTTCTGATTTTGCTTCTTATTTGTCTCATTGTGAATTCACATTCAATGTCAACTTGTGATTTTGATGTGGCACGTTTGGCCAAGTCATCCGCCACCTCGTTGAGCACTATTCCAACATAAGATGGAATCCACATGAATTTCACACTATGACCTTTCAGCTGTATCTCAGTTATTCTTCTCTTACAATCCTCAACTATAGACATTGTATGAGAAGAATAACTGAGATACAGCTGAAAGGTCATAGTGTGAAATATACTTAGTCCCCCTAAACTTAAAACAGTTGCACAATCTTACTTAAACACATTGCTAAACTCTTATACACAAACAAAAACTCAATTTTTAACTTACACAAATAAACACGGGCTTTGCACATTCACACACAAAAAAATGCTTAATCCCCCCCCCTAGACTTGAACACTCACAATCTTACGGTGCTTTAATTGCCAAAGCCTTCCAAACCTGCACTGGGTCGTTAGTCATACATAGAATCAGGAAGAGCCCACCCCAGTCGCTCACGCGGGCAATAGACATGTTTTTCGCCCAACTGTATTTATTTAAAATAATACATCAGATAGAAAGAGTTTTGCATTGCTATTATATTTACCTTATAAAGCCTCTCTATAAAAATGATATGCCACTGCGTATTATGATTGTTTTATAATAAATATTGCATAAATACTTACACGATTTCATAAACAAAAAATTATTTTAATGAGCCATGTTAGAAAGGCATCATTATTACAATAAATACAAACTTTTAAACTTACTAAAAAGATATATCTCATAGAGGAAGATTTGTTCTTCAAGATATATGTTATTGTTTAAGAGTTTCATTCTGTATCAAAAGATTGCCAATGTTTTCAAAAAACTCTGGCCTACAAATTTTTTTTTAAGGTTTTCCAAGGGAGTAAATCTTGCTTCCTCTCTTTCTCCTACTTGTGTCCTCATTTGGACCTGATGCAGAGTAACCTTCGTGCAAGTCCTGACTCAGTTCCCCAACGTCCAAACTATTGGACATTGCAAAATTTCACTAAATAATGCGGTATTTTAGTTGCCCCCTCTAATTATAGAGATTTTAATCTCTAAACATTTGAGTGTCAAGAACAACTCTCGTGCAGGCCCACGTTCAGTCCCCGACGTTCAAGCTTTTTTCTATAGTAAATGTCTCTATAATGAGGCCGTATCTCGCCCTGACCAACTGTTTTTGGCTCAATTGTAACCCATCCAGCAGCAGTCTGCTGGATAGAAGGGCAGTGGGCCTGATAAAAATAAAAAAAAAATAAACAAATTGTTAGACTAGCTCTTTACATATGCTAGTTGTTTAATTTATTAACTGCTACTAATGCGATGATGATGCAAGAGGAGCCAGTACACATCTATGGATCAACCAATAAAAAGCAGCAGACTTCTAGATGTTACTACTGCTCGGCTTAGCCATAGCAAGATGGGAATAGGGGGGGGGCTGCATTAATAAAATGAATTAAAACTAACATTCAATTATATATTCTCAAACTTATGCAAAAAAAAAAACTTTACAATCACATTGCAAAACTTGCACAAATTAATTTTGGCAATTTCGTTTACCCATTATTTGTTTGTTTTTCTTGCTTGAGCCAAAAATGAATTGTTGGGTTCATTACCAGAGTCCATTTCCCACCGTGGTAACCCTTCCCACTACCCGCCCCACATGATGGGATTCATAATAAATGAACTAAACTAGCATTCAATTATATTCTCAACAAACTTATGCAAACCCCATACAATTACATTAGCAAGCTAACACAAATTCATTGAGCAAGTTTAACTATTCGCATACTTTGCGTCATTATAAAATGGAATACGAAAAGGAAATTCGCAGAATTCAGAGATAACACCATCAATGGAGTCCAAGATATAAGCTTCTACTTCATTCATAATGATGAGCTGCCAGGAATCTTAGCAAAGTAACCAAAATATTTGCTTACTGTATGTATGTGCAGGATGCACATGACTCTCCGGTTAGGCGGTTGTGGAGTGAGACCAGCAACTGCAGACTTCCCATAGTCGTAAAAATGCCTTGCATAGAGACCGTTGCAAGCCTCTTGTTGAATCACTTAGGGTGCATATATGTGTGTGTGTGTGTGTGTGTGTGTGTATGTAGCAGTGACAATCGTGTAACGAGCTTTCAATAGATTGTCACTTACATCGCTAAACAATATGTAGGGTTCAGTTTCCAAATCAATTATGCGGCTCTCGAACCCTTTTCCCCCGCTACATGCGGGAGATCCCTTTTATTTTCACCTAAAATATGCATTATATTCAGGGGGGGGTTCGCCGTGTCATAGCACAACCAAAAGCCCAATATACTCCCCTAAACTTTCCCTATCCCATCTAAATTTAAAAAAAATGCATTTCCAATACCCAATATATATATATATATATATATATATATATATATATATATATATATATATATATATATATATATATATATATATATATATATATATATATATATATATATTTATATTTATATTTATATATATATATATATATATATATATATATATATATATATATATATATATATATATATATATATATATATATATATATATATATATATATATTAGTATATTTTGGTAGCAGTCTTTCCTGTAGACATATATTATTAAATATGACAGAAAAAGTAAGATTAATAATTCTAACACGAATTTTCTCAATCTTTCGTACATTACGCTTCACTGTTGGAGGTAAATCAAAAATCAATTCTCCAAAATTCATTTTTATTTCTAGTCTGATGCAACACGGGCGCGTTTCGTAAAACTTATTACATTTTCAAAGACTTTAGTTCACAAATACACAACTGAATAGAACTTACGTATCTCCGATTTTATATCTACATTTGAGTGAGGTGGAAGGGGTGATGTGGCATTAACACAAGACAGAACAAAGTGTGATATTAATAGGGTATTAATTTCATCAACACAAGACAGAACAAGAGTATTAATAGGGTATTAATTTCATCAACACAAGACAGAACACGAAACAATGGATATTGAATAGAAGTGTTTGTAGAAAGCCTATTGGTCCATATTTCTTGATGCTTCTATATTGGAGCGGAGTCTTGAGGTGGGTAGAATATAGTTGTGCAATAATTGGCTGTTGATTGCTGGTGTTGACTTCTTGATGTGTAGTGCCTCGCAAACGTCAAGCCGCCTGCTATCGCTGTATCTATCGATGATTTCTGTGTTGTTTACTAGGATTTCTCTGGCGATGGTTTGGTTGTGGGAAGAGATTATCTGTTCCTTAATGGAGCCCTGTTGCTTATGCATTGTTAAACGCCTAGAAAGAGATGTTGTTGTCTTGCCTATATACTGGGTTTTTTGGAGCTTACAGTCCCCAAGTGGGCATTTGAAGGCATAGACGACGTTAGTCTCTTTTAAAGCGTTCTGTTTTGTGTCTGGAGAGTTTCTCATGAGTATTTCATGAGTATTTACTATAAAACCAGAAAAACGGCCAGCCTACTCATGAGAAACTCTCCAGACACAAAACAGAACGCTTTAAAAGAGACTAACGTCGTCTATGCCTTCAAATGCCCACTTGGGGACTGTAAGCTCCAAAAAAACCAGTATATAGGCAAGACAACAACATCTCTTTCTAGGCGTTTAACGATGCATAAGCAACAGGGCTCCATTAAGGAACATATAATCTCTTCCCACAACCAAACCATCGCCAGAGAAATCCTAGTAAACAACACAGAAATCATCGATAGATACAGCGATAGCAGGCGGCTTGACGTTTGCGAGGCACTACACATCAAGAAGTCAACACCTGCAATCAACAGCCAATTATTGCACAACTATATTCTACCCACCTCAAGACTCCGCTCCAATATAGAAGCATCAAAATCGAAGGTGAGACCTTGACAAGATAGCTCCGCACAGCTGTAATGGATGGATGTAGGACGAAGAGGTGATGGAGATTGAGTAAACATGCATACATTTCAATGATCACAGTTAACAAGAACAATTTGTAGGTAGAGATCGCGTCTCCGTGACGATGTGAAATGTTTCTCTCTTTTAGTAAACGCTAACCTACTGACTTTGACTGAGTTTACTAAGTGAAGTGTCGTGCGGTGGACTTTAGAGAGGGAGAGAGAGAGAGAGACAGAGAGAGACAGAGAGAGACAGCGAGAGACAGAGAGAGACAGAGACAGAGACAGACAGAGTGAGAAAGAGAGAGAGAGAGAGAGAGAGAGAGAGAGAGAGAGAGAGAGAGAGAGAGAGAGAGAGAGAGAAAGAGACAGAGACAGACAGAGAGACAGATCGTTACTCTTAAAATGTTATTTGGGCAAAGAACGAACGAAGTTGGTATATTCTCCACGTTACATTAATGATATTGTGTAAAGAACGAAGTTAGCATATTGGTCGTGTTACCTTACAAGGATGTAAGGGTGAGAGTGAAGGCGGGCTTGAAAATTGACATGGTGGTCATCCTCTGATGCGCTGTCAGTCTAAGTGAAATGGAGAAAGATATGTGAACAGCTGCAGCAGGAGAAAGGAAAATGATGTTACTTTCCCCAACTATTAAATGATCTGGAGAGAGAGAGAGAGAGAGAGACAGAGACAGAGACAGAGACAGAGCGAGAGATAGAGAGAGAGAGACAGAGAGAGAGAGAGAGACAGAGACAGAGAGAGAGAGAGAGATAGAGAGAGAGACAGAGACAGAGAGAGAGATATAGAGAGAGACAGAGACAGAGACAGGGACAGAGACAGAGACAGAGAGAGAGATAGAGACAGAGACAGAGACAGAGACAGGGACTGAGACAGAGACAGAGACAAAGACAGGGACAGAGACAGAGATAGAGAGAGAGAGAGAGAGAGATAGAGAGAGAGAGAGTCGCGAACCGTAGCGAAACGCACTGGTGATGGTTACCCGGTATGGGAGCGGGTGGGGATGGGGGGTGGGAGTGATTGATGGCTGACAGGTGTGTCTGTCGTATGTACCTCGCCCCTCCTTACCGGAAATTCACAGTTTATGGGGAGTCGCCGTGGGGCGAACATCACCACTCTGAAGACAACGAAAACCTTTTAGACAAATGGCCCCACTTCCGCTGGAGAGTGCTCTCTCATACCCTCCTCTCGCACTTTCGACTTCCTGTAGGGAAGCTAATGGACGTCCAGGCCTTCATCTCAGGTATGGGGGTTCTCCTCTCCCTCCCCAAACAAACAAACATATACACTATGATGGATCCCCTCTCATCCTCTACTCACGATCATCATCACACAGGATTAAGTCTATGACAAACACACATACATATTCATTTACTCCTTCCTCATATTCCACTCTTATCCTTGTATTTTTCCTACTCTACCACATAGCACACATACTCTCCTACAACATGAACTCCCATCTTTCCTGACCACTTACCATAAACCCGACGACTAGACCTGCGCGCGCGGGGTGGAGGGCCGCACCTGCTCACACACCACTCAAGACCGACACGCGCCAAACTTCCGGGAAATTCCCAAACCCCTGTGACTAGACACCCGCGCTGCGACGACGACCACGCGCACCACCTGGCACTCATCAACTTTCTTTCATGACCACTTACCATAACACGCTCACACGCGTCCGAAACACGCCAAACTTCCCCGAAAATCCCAAAAAAAACCTGTGTGACTACACACCTGCGAGCCACCTGTCGGCTGGCACTCCATGGAGTGCCAGCTGGCAGCTGGTGCGCGCGGTCGTAGTCACATATTACACTACTAATTTCCACCTAATTTGCCACAATTTTATCCAATTTCCACCAAATTTTACCATAGTTCACCTTATCATAGCACAGCCAAAGCCCCAGTTTGTCCTAGTTTCACCCATTCCATATAACATTTATGTGTATTTCCAGTATCCAATATCCAGTGGTCGATGTCATACTTCATTCCCAGAGACCATTTCATAGTGATAGTGTAGGGTCTGACGAGCCACTTCCAATATACAGATGCGTTTATATACATCAATCCTACCTAAAAACCAGACCCAACCCTAACATAACTAAGACCAAATTTAACCAAATGTATCACAATTTAAGACAATTTCTACCTAATTTGCCCCAATTTATCCAAATTTAAGACATTTTCTACCAAATTTACCCGATTTTACGTATTATAGCAAGGTCAATGCCCAATTTCCCCCCCCAAGTTTCGCCTATTCCATACACTGCAAATTTAAGGCGCATTTTCAATATGCAGTCCAATAATCTCGACTGTTTTCTTTTTTTTTTATTTGTTAGTTATGGATCTTTGTTAAATATTGTATTTTATATTCTTAGAAAAGTATTTGTTTGGATATTAACCCAACCACCCTGTACCCTAACCTGCGTGGATCTTTGCCGAATATTCCTGTCAATGTTGTTTATGGACTCAACAACCCTGAAGCTAACCTGCCTTGACCTGACGTTAATTGTTGCACCTTCTTTTTTTGGGGGGAAAGTGATGTTTTTGCATCAACCCAACCGCCCTTGCCCATACCTCTGATACCAAAAATCTTGGTTCCATATATGGTATCTTATTCTTGGGACACAGCCAATCCATCCCAACCTAACCTCTATTAACTATGGGTTTAATTACCATTTTTCTCTACATCAGTTCAAACACAACCCAACCTCATATAAATGGATCTGAACTCCATTTGTACACATGTTCTTAGGAAACATGATAAGATTCGCCATGTCTCTATCATTAAATAATAAAATTTTTCCTTAACCTAGCCTATAATCCCCCCCCCCCCTCGAAATTCTGGCAAATTATGGATATTAAAGAATTAAAGTAGGAATATATTTTCACATTAGCTTAATATAACCCAAATCTAACACAAATTTGTCCCAATTGGGGGGGGGGGGGATTATAGGCAAGGTTAAGGAAAAATTTTATTATTTAATGATAGAGATATGGCGAATCTTATCATGTTTCCTAAGAACATGTGTACAAATGGAGTTCAGATCCATTTATATGAGGTTGGGTTGTGTTTGAACTGATGTAGAGAAAAATGGTCATTAAACCCATATTTAATAGAGGTTAGGTTGGGATGGATTAGCTGTGTCCCAAGAATAAGATACCATATATGGAACCAAGATTTTTGGTATCAGAGGTATGGGCAAGGGCGGTTGGGTTGATGCAAAAACATCACTTTCCCCCAAAAAAAAGAAGGTGCAACAATTAACGTCAGGTCATGGCAGGTTAGCTTCAAGGTTGTTGAGTCCATAAACAACATTGACAGGAATATTCGGCAAAGATCCACGCAGGTTAGGGTACAGGGTGGTTGGGTTAATATCCAAACAAATACTTTTCTAAGAATATAAAATACAATATTTAACAAAGATCCATAACTAACAAATAAAAAAAAAAGAAAACAGTCGAGATTATTGGACTGCATATTGAAAATGCGCCTTAAATTTGCAGTGTATGGAATAGGCGAAACTTGGGGGGGAAAATTGGGCATTGACCTTGCTATAATACGTAAAATCGGATAAATTTAGTAGAAAATGTCTTAAATTTGGATAAATTGGGGCAAATTAGGTAGAAATTGTCTTAAATTTTGATACATTTGGTTAAATTTGGTCTTAGCCATGTTAGGGTTGGGTCTGGTTTTTAGGTAGGATTGATGTATATAAACGCATCTGTATATTGGAAGTGGCTCGTCAGACCCTACACTATCACTATGAAATGGTCTCTGGGAATGAAGTATGACATCGACCACTGGATATTGGATACTGGAAATACACATAAATGTTATATGGAATGGGTGAAACTTGGACAAACTGGGGCTTTGGCTGTGCTATGATAAGGTGAACTATGGTAAAATTTGGTGGAAATTGGATAAAATTGTGGCAAATTAGGTGGAAATTATCTTAAATTGGGGAAAATTTGGTTAAATTTGGCCTTAGCCGTATTGGGTTAGGTCTGCTTTTGGTAGGTTTGATGATATATAAACACATCTGGAACATGGAAATGGCTGGATGAACACTGCACTATTACTATGAAATGGTCTTTGGGAATAGGCTGTGACATTGGGGGCGACCTGATATTGAAGATTCACATTAAATTTAATTGGGATAGGTGAAACTAGGTCAAATTGGGGCTTTGGTTGTGCTATGAAATGGTAAACTCGGGTAAATTTGGCGGGAATTGGATTAAATTTGAATAAATTGGATCAAATTAGGTGGAAATTGGATTAAATTGGGATAAATTTGGCCTTAGCTGTGTGTTAGGTTAGGTCTGGTTTCGTAGGATTGAAGATATATAAACACATCTGGATATTTGGAAGCAGCTGGATGGACACTGCGCTATGAAATGGTCTTGGGAATAGGGCGTGACATAGGACACCTGGATATTAGATATTGAAAATGCACATTAAATTTATGTGGGATAGGTAAAACTTGGGTGAAATGGGCTTTGGCCATTTAAAAAATATGCCATATGATGATGCCATATGATCACCTTTTTTTTTTTTAAATATGCCATATGATTTGGCATATTTTTGCCAATATTTAATGGGGAATTGTCATTAATTGGGATAAAATTAGGTAGATGGCCACAGCACTAACACTATGAAATGGTCTTGGGAATGGGGAATATGTGGTGGCTGGATAATGGGCATTGGAAATGAACGTTATTTTTAGATGAGATAGAGAAAACTCGGGTGAATTGGGCTTTGGCTTGAACAAATCAGGCCTATTCCTGGGGGGTGGGTGGGGGTTGAGTGGGTGGGGGAGGGGGAGGTTACAGTATATATATATATATATATATATATATATATATATATATATATATATATATATATATATATATATATATATATATATATATATATATATATATATATATTGGGTACTGGAAATGTATTTTCTTTAAATTTAGATGGAATAGGGAAAGTTTAGGGGAGTATATTGGGCTTTTGGTTGTGCTATGACACGGCGAACCCCCCCTGAATATAATGCATATTTTAGCTGAAAATAAAAGGGATGTCCCGCATGTAGCGGGGGAAAAGGGTTCGAGAACCGCATAATTGATTTGGAAACAGAACCCTACATATTGTTTAGCTATGTAAGTGACAATCTCTTGAAATCTCGTTACACGATTGTCACTGCTACATACACACACACACACACACACACACACATATATGCACCCTAAGTGATTCAACAAGAGGCTTGCAACGGTCTCTATGCAAGGCATTTTTACGACTATGGGAAGTCTGCAGTTGCTGGTCTCACTCCACAACCGCCTAACCGGAGAGTCATGTGCATCCTGCACATACATACAGTAAGCAAATATTTTGGTTACTTTGCTTAGATTCCTGGCAGCTCATCATTATGAATGAAGTACAAGCGTATTTCTTGGACTCCATTAATGGTGTTATCTCTGAATTCTGCGAATTTCCTTTTCGTGTTCCATTATATAATGACGCAAAGTATGCGAATAGTTAAACTTGCTCAATGAATTTGTGTTAGCTTGCTAATGTAATTGTATGGGGTTTGCATAAGTTTGTTGAGAATATAATTGAATGCTAGTTTAGTTCATTTATTATGAATCCCATCATGTGGGGCGGGTAGTGGGAAGGGTTACCACGGTGGGAAATGGACTCTGGTAATGAACCCAACAATTCATTTTTGGCTCAAGCAAGAAAAAAAAACAAATAATGGGTAAACGAAATTGCCAAAATTAATTTGTGCAAGTTTTGCAATGTGATTGTAAAGTTTTTTTTTTGCATAAGTTTGAGAATATATAATTGAATGTAAGTTTTAATTCATTTTATTAATGCAGCCCCCCCCCCCTATTCCCATCTTGCTACGGGGGGGGGGGGGCTAAGCCGAGCAGTAGTAACATCTAGAAGTCTGCTGCTTTTTATTGGTTGATCCATAGATGTGTACTGGCTCCTCTTGCATCATCATCGCATTAGTAGCAGTTAATAAATTAAACAACTAGCATATGTAAAGAGCTAGTCTAACAATTTGTTTATTTTTTTTTTATTTTTATCAGGCCCACTGCCCTTCTATCCAGCAGACTGCTGCTGGATGGGTTACAATTGAGCCAAAAACAGTTGGTCAGGGCGAGATACGGCCTCATTTTAGAGACATTTACTATAGAAAAAAGCTTGAACGTCGGGGACTGAACGCGGGCCTGCACGAGAGTTGTTCTTGACACTCAAATGTTTAGAGATTAAAATCTCTATAATTAGAGGGGGCAACTAAAATACCGCATTATTTAGTGAAATTTTGCAATGTCCAATAGTTTGGACGTTGGGGAACTGAGTCAGGACTTGCACGAAGGTTACTCTGCATCAGGTCCTCATGTTACTCTGCATCAGGTCCAAATGAGGACACACGTGGGAGAAAGAGAGGAAGCAAGATTTACTCCCTCGGAAAACCTTAAAAAAAAATTTGTAGGCCAGAGTTTTTTGAAAACATTGGCAACCTTTTGATACAGAATGAAACTCTTAAACAATAACATATGTCTTGAAACAAATCTTCCTCTATGAGATATATCTTTTTAGTTAGTTTAAAAGTGTGTATTTATTGTAATAATTGCCTTCCTAACATGGCTCATTAAAATAATTTTTTGTTTATGAAATCGTGTAAGTATTTATGCAATATTTATTATAAAACAATCATAATATGCAGTGGCATATCATTTTTATAGAGAGGCTTTATAAGGTAAATATAATAGCAATGCAAAACTCTTTCTATCTGATGTATCATTTTAAATAAATACAGTTGGGCGAAAAACATGTCTATTGCCCGCGTGAGCGACTTGGGTGGGCTCTTCCTGATTCTATGTATGACTAACGACCCAGTGCAGGTTTGGAAGGCTTTGGCAATTAAAGCATCGTAAGATTGTGAGTGTTCAAGTCTAGGGGGGGGGACTAAGCATTTTTTTGTGTGTGAATGTGCAAAGCCCGTGTTTATTTGTGTAAGTTAAAAATTGAGTTTTTGTTTGTGTATAAGAGTTTAGCAATGTGTTTAAGTAAGATTGTGCAACTGTTTTAAGTTTAGGGGGGACTAAGTATATTTAACACTATGACCTTTCAGCTGTATCTCAGTTATTCTTCTCTTACAATGTCTATAGTTGAGGATTGTAAGAGAAGAATAACTGAGATACAGCTGAAAGGTCATAGTGTGAAATTCATGTGGATTCCATCTTATGTTGGAATAGTGCTCAACGAGGTGGCGGATGACTTGGCCAAACGTGCCACATCAAAATCACAAGTTGACATTGAATGTGAATTCACAATGAGACAAATAAGAAGCAAAATCAGAAATATTCAGGCACAGGCAGGAGTGGAGAGGAGAGGGATAATGTATGAGAGAAGTCTAACCATGCAACACTACATGTATGTGAGTCAAAACACCCATTTCACTTATGGTAAAAAGAGAAATGCTTGGAGTGACTCTGTGTACATGCGGCTCAGGCTTGGGTACAAATATTACTGGGAATATGGGATAGGTGTTCATGATAATGACACGAAGTGTAAACTATATGGTATGTTAAGGTCTCACACCCTTGCCCATTATGTTCTTGATTGTCCGTTGATTAATGTATATAGAAACACTGAGATAAGGACTGTTCCTGAGCAAATAGCCTGGATGTGTCACAAAGGAAAGGTTGATTGTCATGTTCACAGAAAATGGTACCATCCGTTTTCTATGTGCGGCGGCTGAGACGCCAGAGAGACAGAAGGTAAACAAGAGCGTACAGGACGCCCGCCAAGCTTGGTAGCTACTAGTCATGTACTCATATTAAGTATTAAAGTCAGTAACCAAGTCATGACTTTACATCAACCCTATAACCAAGACTTCCTCAGTAACACACAAACACCACATTGGCGACGAGGATGAACTGTGAACGCAGGTATTTGTTCAGTTTCAAACACAAGGGAGAAGCATGCTGCCTGGAGGAGGAAGAGAAGCTGTGAGCGCCATACCCGATGCTGTATGCTAACCGATGCTGTGTGCTAACCAATGCTGTGTGCTAAACGATGCTGTGTGCTAACCAATGCTGTGTGCTACCCAAGCTGTGTGCTACCCAAGCTGTGCTGAAGAAACTGTGTACTGAGGAATCTGCCGACGTTGTGTACGAAACGACGCATTGATGTGTACAAAACCTGATGTTTTGGTTACGAAACGACGCTTCGTGCTACAAAATTCATCACACTGAACTGACTGCTGTACCAACTGCTGTACCAACTGCTGCACCAACTGCTGTACCACTGCTGCTGTACCAACTGCTGTGCTGCTGTGAGTAGGAACAACACATGTACACAAGGGCTAGGTAAGAAGTCAGTTGCTGCTATATTGTGCACTGTTGTGAACTTTTGCATTAAAATGCTTGTGTGCTTTGCAAAATTAAAGTAATTACAGTGAATTCTTGACTAACATATACAGTGCAGTAAGTGTTTAATATTCTGAGGAACATTTAAGTGATAAGTTACATTTATTCAGTAAAAATGGCAAATATACCTCAGTTTCCTGCATTTGATCCTGACTGTGACCAGACAAACCTGTACACAGAGGTGGGTCAAATGGCTTAAAAAGTTTGAAAATTTGTTGATAGTTTCTGACATCAAAAGTGCTGAAAGAAAGCGTGCCTTTCTACTTCATTATGCAGGTGATAGAGTTTGTGACATCTTTGACACACTGAAAGACACTGGTGGTGCCAAAGATTATGACACTGCCAAAGCCAAACTAACAGAGCATTTCAAACCAAGGCAAAATACTGCTATGGAAATTATGCATTTCAGGAGAGCAAAACAACTCTCTAATGAAACTGTGGATCAATACCACACACGTCTGCAGGGTTTAGCAGCCCATTGTGAGTTTGCTGATGTTGACAAAGAAATCAAACAGCAAATAATTGAAACATGCACATCTACACGTCTCCGTCGAAGAGCTCTAGAACTTGTTGATGATGATAGTTCTCTTACCAAGATACTGGATATGGCTCGTCGAATGGAAGATGCTGCACGTGATGCTCGTGTCATGGAGTGCAGTGCCAATAACGGTTCTGCCACTGTTACTAACAGTGATGAGGTACGTAAGGTTCAGGGAGGACACCGTGATCAAAGAAGATATCATGGCAAACCTAACAGTAAATTTAGCCGAGAACCACGTCACAACTGGGGTCAAGGAACAAGGCTCAAGCAGTCACAACGACCCACATCAGAGGGTGTCAACAATAAATGTTACAATTGTGGAGGAGACTACCCACACCAAGATAATGTTTGTCCTGCTCAAGGTAAGAAGTGCTATGAGTGTGGAAAACTAGGTCATTTTGGTGCTATGTGTCGTTCCGCACTAAAGAAACCACAGTCAATGAATAAAAGCACTGTACGAGGATCAGGTCATAGGGGTCGAGGTGGTAAACACAATATTGCACCTCATATCCAGAATGTTAATAATGTACAAGACAACATTTCATTACAACCAGTCTCAGAATGACAGTGAATGTGATTATACTTATGGAGTACAAGCAATCACAGAATGGAATGATCTTCCAAACAACCCAGAGACTATAGTATATATTGCTGGTATTTGTCTCAAAGTTCTCATTGACACTGGATCAAACATTGACACCATGGCTGAGTGCCACTATGAAAAATTTAGAAAACAGTTCCCAAAGCTAGAAAAATACAATGGTAAAGCCACTGCCTATGCTTCGAAGTTAGCCTTGCCAGTGATTGGAACTTTAACTGCAGAGATTAAGTCAAAGAATGCAATGCTCATTACTACATTCCATGTTGTTAGGAATGCAAAGGAGTCTTTACTCAGTTACAAGACTTCAACCAAATTGGGGCTACTTCAGCTTTCTAATGCTGTAGCAGTGGAATCTGCAAACAATGTTGATGGTATTGTTGCTGAATTTTCTGATCGATTTAAATCCATAGGTTGTTATACTGATAGCAAAGTACATCTGCATATCAACCCAGATGTAATTCCAGTTGCCCAACCACATCGCCGACAACCATTCCATACTCGCAAGAAAGTCGATGCCGAACTGGATAGGCTGATGGAACTAGATATCATTGAACCAGTAACAGGCCCAACACCATGGGTAAGCCCAATTGTCACTCCACCAAAGTCGAAGAATCCAGATGAGATACGCATTTGTGTGGACATGCGTGTTCCCAACAAGGCAATAATGCGTGAACGCCATCCTACACCGACTGTAGATGACATGATCTACCGCTTGAATGGTGCAACTATATTCAGCAAGTTAGATTTAAACAAGGGCTATCATCAGCTTGAACTTGATGATGAGAGTCGCTTCATCACAACGTTTACGACACATCGAGGTCTGTATAGGTACAAGCGCCTGAGTTTTGGTATTAACAGTGCTGCCGAGGTATTCCAGCACACCATCAGCCAGGTATTGCAAGATATACCTAATGCTGACAACATGTCTGATGACATCATTGTTTATGGCCGTACCCAAGCTGAACACGACAAAGCTCTTCGTGCAACATTGCAACGCTTACGAGAAAAGAATTTGACGCTAAGCCGAGCAAAGTGTGAGTTCAATCAACATAAAATTGAATTCTTTGGACATGTACTTAGTGACAAAGGTCTGTCTCCAGATCCTAAGAAAGTTGCAGATATCAAGAATGCTGCACCTCCTTCAACGTCCACTGAAGTACATAGTTTTCTGGGAATGGCAAACTACTGTTCTCGCTTCATTCCAGATTTTGCTACCATTACAAAGCCTCTACGTGAGCTCCTGAAGAAAAATGCATCATGGTACTGGAGCGATATCGAGCAAAATGCATTTGATGCTGTGAAAGATGCACTAGTAGAGAATGCGACTGCTGCATACTTTGATCCATCAATGGACACTGAGTTAACGGTGGATGCTAGTCCTGTTGGATTAGGTGCTGTTTTAGCCCAACACAAACCTGGTCAACCAGATTCCAGAGTAGTAATTGCCTACGCCAGCCGTTCTTTCACAGATGTTGAGCAACGATACAGTCAGACAGAGAAGGAAGCTCTTGCTCTTGTATGGGGCTGTGAACACTTCAATGTGTATCTGCTTGGTGCGCCCTTCACCACGATGGTCACTGACCACAAACCGTTGGAGACCATCTTCAATAATCCAAAGTCCAAACCACCAGCTCGCATTGAGAGATGGGCTCTTCGTCTGCAACCATACAACTTTACGGTGAAATACAAGCCGGGTGCAGGCAATCCCGCTGATTACATCAGTCGACATCCTGCAAACAGTTTCACCATCACCAAGCATCAGCAAGTTGCCGAGGAATATGTACACTCTGTAACCTGTGATGCAGTCCCTAAGGCTCTCACTCTTGATGAAATCCGTACTGCAACCCTAGAGGATCCAACTCTGCAAGCAACAGTGGATGCATTGAATAAGAAAAAGTTTCCACGCATCCCACCCTCAGGAGTTGACCAAGATGCATTCAAAGCACTTGAACGCATCCAGACAGAATTAAGTGTTACGCAACAACACGACACTGTGCTGCGAGGTACTCGTATCGTGATTCCAGCTGTTCTCCAGCAACGTGCTCTGAAGCTTGCACATCAAGGACACCAAGGTCTTGTTAGGACCAAACAGCTGCTACGAGAAAAGGTGTGGTTTCCTGGCATTGATCGTCAAGCAAAGGATATGCATGATGCCTGTGTCCCTTGCCAAGCTGCAGTGGATACTTCAAGACCAACACCTCTACAACCTTCACCACTACCTGCTGCACCATGGACGGAAGTATCAATGGACTTCTGCGGACCACTACCAACTGGAGAGTACTTGATGGTAGTCATTGATGATCACTCACGTTATCCAGAAGTAGAAATCATCAATTCCACATCTGCAAAGGCCGTCATCCCGAAACTCGACAAGATCTTTTCAAACTTTGGCATTCCCGAAATTGTCAAGACAGACAATGGACCGCCATTCAATGGACAAGACTTCGTCAACTTTGCTGAGCATATTGGATTCAAACACCGCCGTGTGATGCCACTACATCCTCAAGCAAATGGAGAAGTTGAGAGATTCATGCAACCTCTCATGAAAGCGGTACGCTGTGCTCATGCCGAAGGACGATCCTGGAAACAAGCTATGTATGCTTTTCTCAGGAACTACCGTGCAACACCACATGGAACACTGGGCAAGTCGCCTGGCGAACTTTTATTTGGACGTCCTATGAGAATCGCACTACCCGTCATGCCAGCCGAGGTAACGGATAAACGTCTCGCTCAGAAGGATGCACTAGCCAAGGGCAAAATGAAAATTGCTCATGATCAACGTGCAAAGGAACAGTTCATAAAGGTTGGAGACACTGTTCTCGTTAAAAAGAAAAAAGAGGGAAAGTTAGATATGCCGTATGATACAAAACCATATAAAGTGATTAGTGTAAAAGGAACTATGGTAACAGCTAGTAATAGAGATCATAGTATAAACACGTAATATGGCTTATTTCAAAGTGATTCCAACTAGTGTAGAAAATGATGAAGTGCAAAGTCGTGCAAAAGAAAAAGAAAAAAATAGTTATAACCCGACAAACAATTCATCAAGGGATGTTATTGCATTTAAGGACTCTCGTCCTAAACGTCATGTTAAACGCCCTACACGATTTGATGATTAATTGTGTTCCTATGTAATGAAAAGTATTTACTTATTATGCTAAACTAAATTTAATATTGTTTGAATAATGCAGATATCTCATTCAATATTTTGTAACTTTGTAGTACAGTTTCTTTCATGTTTGTTTAACATTGCATATGTATTTTTAACATTGAAATCCTTTGTGGAAAAGATTAAGTTGTTTAAATTCTTTGTGTGCTTAATTAATGTTAAATGTATGCAGTATCTCTTGATATGGTAATAACTTACTTTGTGTCAATAACTTTGCTTTGTGCTACAAGCATGGTAGACATCCTGTATTCATTCTTTTTAAAGAAAAGGAGGGATGTCATGTTCACAGAAAATGGTACCATCCGTTTTCTATGTGCGGCGGCTGAGACGCCAGAGAGACAGAAGGTAAACAAGAGCGTACAGGACGCCCGCCAAGCTTGGTAGCTACTAGTCATGTACTCATATTAAGTATTAAAGTCAGTAACCAAGTCATGACTTTACATCAACCCTATAACCAAGACTTCCTCAGTAACACACAAACACCACATTGATGATATTCTTGAGAGATATAAGAATTTTGCACCAAGACTGTAATATTTTATTGAATTATCTGCATGTCTCTTGCAAATTGTCTATACAGTATAACTAGGTCATAAAAGTATTTGTGTGTACGTCTGATACCATACTACTTGTGAAGGAGGAAATGTACATGTTTATCTCTCAGAATGTTTGGTAACAGGTTTATTGTTTGTGATGTGTGTCTATGTATGTACTAACACGTTGTACTGAACGGGGTGAGAATAGCTTGAGCTACCTCATCCCTTTGTGTGTATTTTACCTCAATAAACTTATTTCAATTTCAATTCAAGTATTTTGCGCGAATGTGAAAGCCCTGGGTTTATTTGTGTAAGTTGAAAAAAAAATGAGTTTGTTTTTGCTAGCGAGTTTGTTTAAGCATGTGCTATCATTAAAAAACTTCCAAAGTAATGACAGTAATGCCAAAATGAATTCATCTTTTCACTTTTTGAAAGGTGGAGGTGTAACATTTTCTGAAAAACTTTGCGCTTGATATACCACGGCACATGACATAAATGGCAACTGATGGAGTTGACTTCTAAATTTTAACACATGATTTCAAAAAGCATTTCATAGCAACAGATAGCGCCAGTCGATGCGCTATATGAAGTTATTGGGCCCCCTACCACAATAGCTGCAAACTATTATGATATTAAAAAATGAAATTTAATACAGAATATGAACAGATTCCCAGTCCGTATTAAATTGCTTAAACCACTCAACTACTTTCCTTTATAGTATAATTACGAGTGTCAAATTAATGTTTGGAGTGTCAAACCCAACACAATATGGCTGAGGCCCCACTATTTAAACTTCTTTTCGTATTCTATGAAATATCACAGGTATTGTTAATGCTTGTAACGTTTATTACAAAAGATAGACATACATTTGATGCTATTTTTCATATTAAAATCTAATTTGAGGCCCGGAAAATATATCTATAAAATCTATAAATAGGTTAGAACCATACAAACGCAAGTGTGCCTTTTTCACCAGTAATCAACTGAATGCCACAGAAAATGGAATCTTTACTTTAGCTACAGAAAACAGAGCAAAGCCAAGGGGGGATGACTGGAATAAACAGTTTCCAACCTGACTCTTCTCGCACATAAACATGTCTTTCTTGACCTCATTTCAAATTATATAGAGTACTGAAAGCTCATTTTCCATAGCAAATATACTAAGGAACTCATTTTACGACTAGAACGCAAACTAGGACCCCTCATTCAGATTCAAAACACGAGAATTATTGACTGAACATTTCCCCACTATCAAGCACACAGGACTCTTTAAAGCTATCTTAACTTCTTTAAAACCACAATATGACCCATCTCACATGCAGATCCTGTTCTATGACTCGCCCTTCATGTCAATGTATCCTCACAGTATCATGCAAATTCAAGATAAGGCTTACTACACCCATATATCCAACTTGGCCTTTGTAAGGAATCTTGACCCCCCTTGTATGCTTGACCCCCACTGGGGTTATCCACCTCTGACCATTACAGAAAATGGAGCTGTGCCCAAGGGCTCCCTATACTATTCAGTCATAGCCTCATTAAAGTACTCCAAAAGCTTCTATATTCGCTTTCAACTGTGTTTCTTGGTTTGAATCTATTGAACATTCACCCTCTGATCTATTCAAAAGTAAGGGCCCCCAAATTGATACCGTAGTACTCTCGTAACACCCCCGGGACTAATCGTGAATTTTTGCTCATGCCATTAAAATACTCCAAAAACGTTTATATGCCTTTCACCAGTGTATTTTTTGGTTTCCAACTATTGAACATTCATCCTCGGTACCTCTCATAAGTAGAGACCCCCTTCTTGAGGCCCTAGACTCATCTTAAAGCAAAGCGACAAAAAGTAAAAAAAAACAGGTTAGGATAGGGCACCAGTTCCTCAGGTATACCCTGGGTGCTGGTCCCCCCGGGACCCCAGGGGGGAATGGACCACCCCACCCCCGCCAGCCAGCCAGGAGCGCGCTGACTGTGCCCTAACCTAACCACCTAAAACAAGAGGGTTGGACGAATCCGCCCGCCAGGGTCAAGTCGGCATGGAAGTGCCCAACCGTTTCTGAAAAATTTTACCCCAATTTGTCTCCTTTTACACTACTGTAGTGGCCCCCCATACCCACCCAGTGGGCGGTAGCGGCCCCCCATTCCCACCCAGTGGGCGGTAGCGGCCCCCCATACCCACCCAGTGGGCGGTAGCGGACCCCCATACCCCCCCCAGTGGGCGGTAGTGGACCCCCATAGCCACCCAGTGGGCGGCTAGCAGACCCCCATACCCACCCAGTGGGCTGTAGCGGACCCCCATACCCACCCAGTGGGCAGTGGCGGACCCCCATACCCACCCAGTGGGCGGTAGCGGACCCCCATACCCACCCAGTGGGCGGTGGCAGGACCCCCATACCCACCCAGTGGGCGGTGGCGGACCCCCATACCCACCCAGTGGGCGGTGGCGGACCCCCATACCCACCAAGTGGGCGGTGGCGGACACCCATACCCACCCTGTGGGCGGTAGCGGACCCCCATACCCACCCTGTGGGCGGTAGCGGACCCCCATACCCACCCTGTGAGCGGTAGTGGATCCCATACCCACCCTGTGGGCGGTAGTGGACCCCATACCCATTCTGTGGGCGGTAGTGGACCCCATACCCATCCTGTGGGCAGTAGTGGACTCCATACCCATCCTGTGGGCAGTAGTGGACCCCATACCCATCCTGTGGACGGTAGTGGACCCCTATACCCATCCTGTGGACGGTAGTGGACCCTATACCCATCCTGTGGGCGGTAGCGGACCCCCATACCCACCCTGTGGGCGGTAGCGAACCCCCATACCCACCCTGTGGGCGGTAGCGGACCCCCATACCCACCCTGTGGGTGGTAGCAGACCCCCATACCCACCCTGTGGGAGGTAGCGGACCCCCATACCCACCCTGTGAGCGGTAGTGGATCCCATACCCACCCTGTGGGCGGTAGTGGACCCCATACCCATTCTGTGGGCGGTAGTGGACCCCATACCCATCCTGTGGGCAGTAGTGGACTCCATACCCATCCTGTGGGCGGTAGTGGACCCCATACCCATCCTGTGGACGGTAGTGGACCCCATACCCATCCTGTGGACGGTAGTGGACCCTATACCCATCCTGTGGACGGTAGTGGACCCCATACCCATCCTGTGGACGGTAGTGGACCCCATACCCATCCTGTAGACGGTAGTGAACCCCATACCCATCCTGTGGACGGTAGTGGACCCCATACCCATCCTGTGGACGGTAGTGGACCCCATACCCATCCTGTGGACGGTAGTGGACCCCATACCCAAACTGTAGACGGTAGTGGACCCCATACCCATCCTGTAGACGGTAGTGGACCCCATACCCATCCTGTAGACGGTAGTGGACCCCATACCCATCCTGTAGACGGTAGTGGACCCCATACCCATCCTGTGGACGGTAGTGGACCCCATACCCATCCTGTAGACGGTAGTGGACCCCATACCCATCCTGTAGACAGTAGTGGACCAATACCCATCCTGTAGACGGTAGTGGACCCCATACCCATCCTGTAGACCGTAGTGGACCCCATACCCATCCTGTAGACGGTAGTGGACCCCATACCCATCGTGTGGACGGTAGTGGACCCCATACCCATCCTGTAGACGGTAGTGGACCCCATACCCATCCTGTAGACGGTAGTGGACCCCATACCCATCCTGTAGACGGTAGTGGACCCCATACCCATCCTGTGGATGATAGTGGACCCCATACCCATCCTGTAGACGGTAGTGGACCCCATACCCATCCTGTAGACGGTAGTGGACCCCATACCCATCCTGTCGACGGTAGTGGACCCCTGTTACGGCCACTGTGGGTTGTAACCGGGTTCTTGATGGATGAACTTAAGTGATAGTATCTGACCCCAAGTCGGTAATGGCTTTCAAGGAGTTGGCTAGGTAAGGTAACAAAAAAAAAAAAAAAAAAAAAAAGGTGAGGAGATAAACACAACATTGATTCCTTTATCAATATATTCATCACCTTAAATAGAAACAAAATAAAATATTACTACACTTATATGTATGTTCAGATGTCGCTCCCACATAGGACACCGAGCACTCCACGACGCTAACACAATGCAGCCTTCGACGATCTTCGTCAAAGATCTGACCGGTCACAGTACTGGGAAACACTGACGCGTCTACCTTTGACGTGGGCTAGCCTACCGGCAGTCTCACGAGGTGCCTCTCTGCCCACAACCACTCTCCAGCCAAGTGCTGGCAGAGAACCTCAGCCACGCGCTGAGTGGGGCCTCTACACAGACAAATACAGGGGGTACCGCACCCCTGGCAGGAGCATCTAGCAACGGGCAGGTAACGCTCCTCGACAGGCACCTCACTGTCTCGTCTCTCCCCTTCGCCAGTCCCGGGATACGCTGAATTCTTCCACTTCTACTCCACTAGCAGAAACAACACTATTCCTGATCGGCGGCGGCTCACTTGGTCGTCAGGCGGGACTAAGTTGGGAGAGTTTAGGCTGTCCAAGGTAGACAGCCGTCCTCAGTACCACTGCTGCCCCCAGTCGTCTCTGTGGATACAGACACGTCATCAGTTATAGGGTACTGGAGAAACCAAGAAGCAACACTAACTCACTCGGGCATTGACATTATGCTTGTAGCTCCAACAGATTGCGCTGGTCTTGAATCGCCACAACCCCAGAGGTCACTATAACCTCACTAGTTAATCAAGGCAGGAATCAGGCTGTCACCACTAGATGGCGTCGTCCATATGGCGGCCGATACTGTGGGTGTTACGGCCACTATAGGTCTCAACCGGGTTCTTTGATGGTAGAACAAAACTTAACAGTATCCGACCCCAAGTCGGTAATACGCTTTCAAGAAAGTGCCTATGTAGTGCATAAAAAAAGGGAGGGGATTAACAAAACACTGTTCCTTTCGTTAATGTATTAAATATCTTTCCACCACCGTTAAATAGTTATATGTACACCGTCACCATAAATAATATATAAAGAAACGGACCAGGAAATCAAACGTGTTCACGTGCAGAGTTTATCAATCCCCAGTATTTCTTCACAGTCCAGTAGCGTATCCAACCTTACTGGGAAGAACACCAGCGAGTTCACCTATACGTGGGCCAGCCCACTGACAGTGTCATGAGGTGTCTGTACCCCCAACAACCGCTCTCCAGCTACTCGCTGGCAGAGTACCTCAGCCACACGCTGAGCGAGGTCACAATACAGGGGTAGCGATCCCCTGGCAGCAGTCTCTAGCGACCAGCTAGCAGCATTACTTTAGAGGCACCTCCCTGTCGTCAGTCTCTCCCCTAAGCCAGTCCCGAAGGTACGCCGATCTTTTCAACACTTAAGCACTTGCAGCTACCACACTGCTTCATCGGCGGCGGCTTACTTGGTCGTTTCCAGGACCATGTGAGGAGACTGTACTCACCTAGTTGTGCTTGCAGGGGTTGAACTTTGGCTCTTTGGTCCCGCCTCTCAACCGTCAATCAACTGTGGACTGCCCAAGATGAACTGCCCTCTCCAGTACCGCTGCCCCCAGGCGTCACCTCTGAGGACAAAAACGTCATCAATGATCTTATGTCATCAAAAACGTCATCAATGATCTTATGTCATCAAAAACGTCATCAATGATCAATTTAGCCATTTGATAACCACCACAAGATGCCATTGTCCACATTATGTACTATTCCGGGGCAGTTCGGGTGCAGACTTGTAGATGGCGCTGGAACTGCCACTCTACCCCCTAACAAGGGTAACGAGTCCGTAACAGTGGGGTTAGAGAGCAAACTCACAGAAGGTGCTGACGTTGCTACTCCATACTCCGACGTTGTAGTCGGGTTCGTAACAACCCCATACCCATCCTGTGGACGGTAGTGGACCCCATACCCATCATGTGGACGGTAGTGAACCCCATACCCATCCTCTGGGCGGTAGTGGACCCCATACCCATCCAGTGAATGGTAGTGGACCCCATGCCCATCTTTTGGGCGGTAGAGGACCCCGTACTCATCCTGGTGCGGTCGTGGACCCCATACTCTTCTTATGGGTGGAAGTGAATCCCATACTAATCCTTTGAGCGGTAGTGGACCCAATACCCATCCAATAGGCGGTATTGGATCCCAAACCCATCCTGTGGGCGGTAGTTGACTTCATACCCATCCTGTGAGCGGTAGTGGACCCTATGCCCATTCTGTGGGCGGTAGTGGACTCCATACCCATCCTGTGGGTGGTAGGGGATCCCATACCCATCCTGTGGGCGGTAGTGGACCTCATACCCATCCTGTAAGCGGTAGTGGACCCCTATACCCATCCTGTGAGCGGTAGTGGACCCCATACTCATCAAGTGGGCCATAGTGGACCCCCATATCCACCCAACAGGCGGCATTGGACTCAATACTTGTCCCTTTGGGTGGCAGTGGACCCCAATACCCACCCAACAGGCGGCATTGAACCCAATACTTGTCCTTTGGGCGGTAGAGGATCCCCCACAAACATCGTGACTTATTGTGGACTCCATAGCAATTCTGTTTGCAGCAGTGTACCCCATAGACATTCTAACGTCATATCGTTTTCTGTGTACATTCGCGCACAACATTCTCTATATAATTTTTAAAGCATCAACTATTGTATATAATATTGTTTGGCGCCCGCATCATTATTATATGTAATAATTTATTGACTTTTTATTATAATTTACAGAGGAGCACCAAGATTTCTTCTGAGTGCTAACCTTTAACAGGATGCACTGTAGAATAGAGGTTTAAATTATGGATGAAAACATTAGTTGACTCAGAATGGAGACATTATAACTTTTCTTTAACTATTTCCATTTAGTAAAGAGAGCATTCAGCTGTCAACAGCTACCATCATCGCTGACGTCTTCACTAACATCTTTATTATTAAGCCTTAAAATCATCCAAAATACTGAAATAAGGAACCATAGGTGGTAGCTATGTATACCACAGGTGAACTATGAATATATAATGCATGGATTTATCTTACATATTTGGTGTATAAGGTTCTGAATGATTCCTTACACAGATTCCAGAAGGCTGTTGTGATGTTAGCCAACCTTGCATATGCCTCCGATCTTATTCTTGTTATGTGGGCTTCAGGAGACATGTTTGGTGTGATATCAACTCCTAGATCTTTCTCTCTGTCCGTTTCATGAATGACTTTTTCTCCCATTCGGTATCTTGTGTCTGGTCTCCTGTTTCCACTGCCTAGTTTCATTACCTTACATTTACTTGGGTTGAACTTTAGTAGCCATTTGTTGGACCATTCATTTAGGATGTCTAGGTCATCTTGTAGCCTCCTACTATCTTCCTCTGTCTTAATCCTCCTCATAATCTTTGCATCATCAGCAAACAGTGAGAGGAACGATTCTATACCCCCTGGGAGATCATTTACATAGATCAGAAACAGTATAAGGCAAGGACTGAACCCTGTGGGACTCCACTGGTGACGCCTCGCCAATCTGAGACCTCACCCCTCACAGTGACTCACTATTTTCGGTTGCTTAGGTAATCTCTTATCCAGTGGAGTACCTTCCCTTTCACTCCCGCCTGCATCTCCAGCTTGTGCACTAGTCTCTTATGTGGTACTGTGTCAAAGGCTTTCTGGCAATCCAAAAATATGCATTCTGCCCATCCCTCTCTATCTTGCCTGATTTGTGTTGCTTTGTCGTAGAATTCCATTAATCCTGTGAGGCAGGACTTTCCATCCCTGAACCCATGCTGCTGTTCTGTTACAAAGTTCTTTCGTTCCAGATGTTCCACTAGTTTTTTCGCACAATCTTCTCCATCATCTTGTATGGTATGAAAGTTAGGGACACTGGCCAGTAGTTCAGTGCCTCCTACCTATCACCCTTCTTGTATATTGGGACTACATTGGCCATCTTCCACATTCATGGCAGTTCACCTATTACTGGTGATTTGTTGTACACAATGGAGAGTGGCAGGCACAGAGCTTATGCTACTTCCTTCAGTATCCATAGTGAGATTCAATCCGAGCCTATAGCCTTTGTCACATCCAATTCTAGCAGATGCTCCCTCACCTTCCCCCTGGTGGTCACAAACTCCTCTAGTGGCGTCTGGTTTGATATTCCCCCTCTTATCTCTAGGACTTCTCCTTGCTGTACTGTAAAGACCTCCGGGAATTTCTTATTGAGTTCTTCGCCCACCTCCTTGTCGTTTGTAGTGAATCTGTCTGCCCCTATCCTCAATTTCATTACCTGTTCCTTCACAGTTGTTTTTCTCCTGATGTGACTGTGCAGCAATTTAGGTTGAGTCTTCACCTTGCATGCTATTCATTTTCATATTGTCGCTCTGTCTCTCTTCTCACCCTGACGTACTCATTCCTGTCACTGTGGTATCTTTCTCTGCTCTCTATTGTCCTGTTATTTCTATAGTTTCTCCATGCCCTTTTACTTCGTTGCTTCGCTATCTTACATCTCTGATTAAACCATGGGTTTCTTGTCTCCATTTCATTTTTTTCCTTTTGGACTGGGATGAACTTCTCTGCTGCCTCCTTACATTTCTGCATGATGTAGTCCATCATGTCTTGAGCCGTCATTCCTCTGTGCTCTGTTTCCCAAGCTACATCTGTTAGAAATTTTCTTCTCCTCATAGTTTCCCTTCCAGAACGCCGGCCTTTTGTGTTCTGAGCCTTTCCTTGAGTATCTTTACCCTACTTCGACCAGGTACTCAAACATCAGTACACTGTGATCACTCATTCCCACTCGGGCTTCGTAACCAATTTTCCTTATGTCGGAGTCGTTCAGAGTGAATACTAGGTCGAGTCTGGCTGGTTCATCGTTGCCTCTCATTCTTGTAGCATCCCTAACGTGCTGACTTAAAAAGTTCCTTGTCGCCACTTCCAGTAGTTTAGCTCTCCATCTTTCCTCACCTCCATGTGGTTCCTTGTTTTCCCAGTCTATCCTTTCGTGATTAAAGTCCCCCATGATGAGCAGGTGGGATCGGTTTCTACTGGCGGCAGCAGTTGCTCTCTCAATTATGGTGTTAACCACTTTGTTGTTCCTGTCATACTCTTGCCTGGGTCTTCTGTTATTTAGTGGTGGGTTATATATCACTGCTTCTACTATTCTTGGTCCTCCCATCGTCATGGTGGACAGAACCATGAAGTCTCTGAACCCCTCGCAGCCAGAAATAGTAATTTCCTCGAAACTCCATTCCTTTCTCATCAGTAGGGCCACTCCACCACCTCCCCTTTCTTCCCTCTCTCTCCTTATTACAGTGTACTCCTGGGGAAACACGACATTCGATATTCTACCTGAGAGTTTTGTTTCAGTGAGGCCAATTACATCCGGGTTTGCTTCTTGTGTACATTCCCTAAGTTCACTTGCCTTGTTTGTGATCCCATCTATGTTCGAGTACATTACCTTAAAGCTGACTCTCTTCTGTCCATTCTCAGTTTCTGTCGATTCCCCTGGAGTGGGGGGGGGGGCAAGGGGTGTCTGTGGGGGGGAGGGCCTGGGAAGGGGGACCTGAGGTGCGAAGGGATTTGGAGGCTCTGGTACATGGGGGGCTGGCATGGTCTGTGGTGGTGTGGCTGAGAGGGTCTGGTGTTGGGGGTCACTTAGGGCATGGGACGGGGGAGCAGAGGGGGCATGTGGTGGAGGGAGAGGGAGGTCATGGGCTGGGGTTGTAGGGGAGTTTGCAGTGGGACGGCAGGGAGAACAGTGGTTAGGGAGGGAGCTTGTGAGATGGTTAACAGAGTATTATCAGATGCTGGGGGATAAGGGGGGGGGTCAAGGAAAGGGGTGACAGGGAGGGTATGGGTTGAGAGGGGTGGTGGGGCAGGGAGGATATTGGGTGAGGGAGGAGGGGGGGCCAAGAAGGGAATGGGGTGAGGGAAGAGCGGGGCCCAGGAGGGTATGGAGTGTCCGGGAGGGAATGGGGTGAGAGGGGATAGGGAACAGCGAGGATAGGGAGTGATGGGGAAGGGGGGTACAGGGAGGGAAGGACTTGGAGGGGAACGGGAGAGGGGGAGGGAGGATTGACTGAGCCTTGGGATGAGGGCAGGGAGGGTTCAGTGTAGGTGGGGATTTCTATGTGGAGGAAGATACGGGTGTTGTTCTCTCCTCTGGGGTTGCTGGGGCGCTGGTTGGGATTATTCCAATATCCTCTGGGGCTGCTGAGTTGGGGTCTGTTGCTCCCTGGTTCTGTCCTCTCCCTCTGTGTTTTCTCCTCGCTTCTGCTGCCTTTACTCTCCCTTCCTTTGTCATGTCCCTCTGGAGGAATACTTTGCTGTAGCCTCCCACATGGTACAGAAGGCTCTTCCTTGCTAGAATTTCTTCCTCTACGTGCTCGTTTGTAAACATTATCTTTATCAGACGATCTCTGTCCTTGTTGTACCAGCCTACCCTGAAAACCTTCTCTATGCATGGTCCAGCCCCTTCCAACTGCAACCTCTGTTGTATCCCCTGCACTGCCTCATTGTCTTTACTAATCAACTCCATCTTATTGGAGCCTTCCTGTTCTTTAATGCCTGCTACTACCACTGATCGTTTCCTCTAAAGCAGTTGGCTAGTGCACCTTGCCGCTTCCTATGAGGCAGCTGCTTTCATGGCTGCCTCCCTCACTGTGGCCATTACATCTGGACTCTTTTTAAGTATCTCAGCAAATGATGCTTGTACAGTGGCAGTCTCTTCCACTGATACATTTCCATCTTCTCTTGGTATGGTGTTTGGAGCTGAGTCGGAGTATTGTTTTCCTTGAGCCTTCTTATCTCCTCATTTGCTGCTAATAGCTCTTTATGCAGGATGCTGATTGCATCTCTCATTTCTTTCTTCTCCTTGCTGATACAATCCCAAGCTTGGTCAAACATCTCCTTCATTTGGACTCACTCACTTTTCCCTGTGTGTGTGTGTTTACTAGTTGTGTTTTTACGGGGGTTGAGCTTTGCTCTTTCGGCCCGCCTCTCAACTGTCAATCAACTGTTTACTAACTACTTTTTTTTTTTTTTTCTTTTTTTTCCACACCACACACACACACACTGTGTGTGTGTGTGTGTGTGTACTCACCTAGTTGTACTCACCAAGTTGTGCATGCGGGGGTTGAGCTCTGGTTCTTTGGTCCCGCCTTTCAACCGTCAATCAACAGGTGTACAGGTTCCTGAGCCTATTGGGCTCTACCATATCTACACTTGAAACTGTGTATGGAGTCAGCCTCCACCACATCACTTCCTAATGCAATCCATTTTCAACCACTCTGACACTAAAAAAGTTCTTTCTAATATCTCTGTGGCTCATTTGGGCACTCAGTTTCCACCTGTGTCCCCTAGTGCGTGTGCCCCTTGTATTAAATAGCCTGTCTTTATCAACCCTGTCGATTCCCTTGAGAATCTTGAATGTGGTGATCATGTCCCCCCTAACTCTTCTGTCTTCCAACGAAGTGAGGTTGAATTCCCGTAGTCTCTCCTCGTAGCTCATACCTCTCAGCTCGGGTACTAGTCTGGTGGCAAACCTTTGAACCTTTTCCAGTTTAGTCTTATGCTTGACTAGATATGGACTCCATGCTGGTGCCGCATACTCCAGGATTGGTCTGACATATGTGGTATATAATGTTTTGAAAGATTCCTTACACAAGTTTCTAAAGGCCGTTCTTATGTTAGCCAACCTGGCATATGCTGCTGATGGTATCCTCTTGATATGAGCTTCAGGGGACAGGTCTGGAGTGATATCAACCCCCAGGTCTTTCTCTCTCTCTGACTCTTGAAGTATTTTATCTCCCAAATGATACCTTGTATCTGGTCTCCTGCTTCCTACCCCTATCTTCATTACATTACATTTGCTTGGGTTAAACTCTAACAGCCATTTGTTCGACCATTCCTGCAGCTTGTCCAGGTCTTCTTGAAGCCTCAAGCTGTCCACCTCTGTCTTAATCCTTCTCATAGTTTTGGCGTCGTCAGCAAACATTGAGAGGAATGAGTCTATACCCTCTGGGAGATAATTTACGTATATCAGAAACAGGATAGGCCCAAGTACAGAGCCCTGTGGGACTCCACTGGTGATTTCACGCCATTCTGAGGTCTCATCCCTCATTGTAACTCTCTGCTTCCTATTGCTTAGGTACGCTCTTATCCACTGGAGCGCCCTACCAGTTACTCCTGCCTGTTTCTCCAGCTTATGCATCAACCTATGCAGCTTATGCATCAGCTGAATAACCAGAACATAATTTGTAGTCTCACATACAACCAAAGTGTACTGAAGCTCTGCCTTTCCTTTCCAAAGGTGTTTATTTTTATTTTTATTTGTTTTTTTTTATTTTTTTGTTTTTTATTTTGTTTGTTTGTCATCTTTGCCTGTTTTATACTCTTAATTATTTGTTCTTAGTTAATCCCCTTGTCACTAAACCTAGGGCTTTTTATTACCCTGTTAATTAACCATTACTAAGCTAATTATCTTCAAGATCATTTTTTTATGATTATTATTTTTCTTATTATTTTTTATTTTACATTTACATTGTCAGTCTCTACTGATTTTTTGTGTTTTATTTTATGTAACTTCTGTGTCCTCCCTGGCTATCTATTGGATCTTTATTTTACTTCTAAATTGTTACTATTTTATTGTATCTGCTCTTATTCTTGTGTTTTGCTTTATCGTGTATCTTGTATCGTGATCCCTCTGCATCTCTATGCACACTGATATTGATCCTGATCAAAATCTTCTGTCTCATATCTATACCAACCAGCACATTGATCATCATTATTGTAAGTATTTCACAGCACACCAGGCTAAAAACAAACTCCAAAATAGCACCTATCTATCAGTTTATAACCAAAATGTTAGATCACTTGGTAAACATTTTGACGATTTAAATGCACTACTCACAGCACTAGGTACTAACCTATCGTTCATTATTTTAACAGAAACTTGGCTAAATAAAGACTATACCCAACTCTACAACTTAGCTGGTTATAAAGCCATTCATAACTGTAGGCCTAAAAAAAAAGGTGGTGGCACAGCTATATATTACCGAGATACATTTATCTGCAACAGTGTTATTAGTGACAGAGATGACTACTGTGAATATACTTTTGCTCAGTTTACAATTAAATCCCTTAAATCCTCTTTGACTATTGGAGCCATCTATAGATTTCCCAATACTAACATAGCTTCTTTCTCAGACAACCTAAGGAATCTTATTATAAACAACAATCTCAACAAAAACCACATCATTCTGGGAGGAGACTTTAATATTGACCTGGGTCAACAAAACTGCTCTCAAGTTGACTATTTCCTTAACAGCATGAACTCCTGTATGCTAATCCCCACTATCACCAAACCTACCCGAGTCACTCAAACATCAGCCACTACCTTGGACCACATATGGACAAACATAACAGCTCCCCTTGTATCTGGAATAATCTACGACAGAACAACTGACCACTATCCTACCTTTCTCATAGCGAACATGGACATAACACCACCAAAAAGCAAGAAATTTTCATTTAGGCTACACAGTGAATCAGCTTTAGACAATCTTACAGAGGCACTTCACAATATTAACTGGGATTCTGAATTCAATAATACCCATGATATAAATTCATTAGCTAACCTCTTCCTCTCCAAAACTCTAAGCCTCTACAACCTTCATTGTCCCCTTCTTACAAAGCAAGTAACTGACAAAAGATTAAACAATCCATGGCTCACAAATGGCATTCTCAACTCAATCAACAAGAAACATGAATATGAAAAGAAAGTTAGGATTGGCCTAGTTTCAAAGGAAGTAGCTAAAAGGTACTCATCAATGCTTACCAGTATCATAAGAAAGGCAAAACTTGCATATTATGTGAATAGATTCAATGAAGCAAAAGGCAACATGAAAAACACTTGGAAAACTATCTCTAGTATCCTAGGAACTAAACAACACTCACATAATCAAATAAAACTCTACAAGGATGGGGATATACCGTCAACTGATTTAGAAATGGCAAATGAATTTAATAGTTTCTTTTCATCGGTTGGTGCTAATCTTGCCAGTAAAATCCCACAGACTCAGACACATATTAACACATATCTCTCAGGCAGCTATCCAAACTCTCTTCTCCTTTCACCAATCAGCCCGGCAGATGTTGTGTCCATCATACACTCTCTAAAAACCAAGGCAGGGAACACCAGTGAAATTCCGTCCATTGTGTACAAGAGAGCCTCCCATGCCCTTGCCCCACCCATAGCACTACTGTTCAACAAATCTATAGAGTGTCACACCTTCCCTGATATCCTCAAAAAAGCAAGAGTAACGCCAGTCCATAAAGGAGGCAATCCGGCGGACATAAACAATTATAGACCAATATCAAATCTACCCATTCTATCAAAAATATTTGAAAAAATTATTTACAAACAGCTCTATTCCTACCTCGTAAAATTCGACATACTCAGCCCCTGCCAGTTTGGCTTCCGGTCCCAAAAGAGTACCAATGATGCAATCATTAGTCTCCTTGACATTATCTACTCAGCCCTTGACAAAAATGAGTTTCCGATTGGACTCTTCATTGACCTAAGAAAAGCCTTTGATACTGTTAATCACAACTACCTCTTATTTAAACTCCAGCATTATGGAATCCGAGGCCTTGCCCTTGACTACATCCGATCCTATCTTAGTGACAGACACCAATATATAACCATCAATGATACAACTTCTTCCACTCTACCAATTACCGTTGGAGTGCCACAGGGCAGCATCTTAGGACCTCTTCTATTTCTTATATATATAAACGATCTGCCTAATGTCTCTAATATTCTCAAACCTATATTGTTTGCTGACGATACTACCCTTATCTACTCAAACCTCAACCCACATACACTAAATAATGTTGTGAATAATGAATTAAAAAAAGTCCACTTATGGATGTCAACGAACAAACTAACATTAAACATCGAAAAGACTTACTACATCTTATTTGGAAGCAAATCATCAAATGCAATTCAGCTACAGATAGACAACATTAACATCAGTAATAAAAATGATGGCAAGTTTCTTGGCCTATTCCTAGACAAGAGACTCAACTTCAGCACCCACATTCAACACATAACTAAGAAAGTCTCTAAGACAGTTGGTATACTCTCCAAAATCAGATATTATGTTCCTAACTCTGCTCTCCTCTCACTATATTATGCACTAATCTACCCCTATCTTAATTATGGTATCTGTGCATGGGGGTCTACCACTGCAAACCACCTTAAGCCCATCATCACACAGCAAAAATCTGCTATCAGAATAATAACTAACTCTGCTTTCAGACAACACTCAGCTCCCTTGTTTAAATCTCTAAACTTGCTAAATATTAACTCCCTCCACACATTCTCTTGTGTCAACTACATTTACAAAACCCTGTTCTTAAATGCAAACCATGCTCTGAAACTCTCCCTGGACAGATGTAATAGGACCCATTATCACCACACCAGAAATAAATATCTCTTTGATATCCCCAGGGTCAAACTTAATCTGTGTAAACACTCTATGCAAATTAAGGGACCTAGTCTATGGAACTCACTCCCTAGTGAATTGAAAAACTGTAAAACTTTTGCCTTATTTAAAAGCAAAACCAAAAAGTACCTAACTTCATCTATTTAGTTTCCTACACTGAGCTTTAAATTTGCTCTGTACCTAGTGGTACCCAATCTCCTAATTTTTATGTAATATCAAACAACCTTATCATTGTGTTCATTGCTGTCTTCTTTTATGTGCTAGCCACATGCTGTATTGTGACTACCAATTTTTGTCAACTACCATTCAAGCTGTCATTGCAATCAATCTTATATTGTTTCTGCTGTATTGTGCCTACCAATTTGTTGTCAACTACCATTTTAAGCTGTCATTGCAATCAATCATAGCTACCTATGTGCTTTAATATACTGTACCTATAATTTTCTCTCATCTTTTTTTTTTTTTCATTCCATGTAATCTGTTATCATTTTTTTGTCTATAAATTTTGCAAGTATTTACCTCCTTAAAATTTTCTTAGATTAAGGACCTGCCCGAAACGCTGCGCGTGCTAGTGGCTTTACAAGACTGTAATTACCATAATTGTATCCTCACATTCCTTATGTACATTCTTGTATATGCATAAATAAATAAATAAATAAATAAATAAAACCTTTAATGGGGTACTGTGTCAAAGGCTTTCCTACAGTCCAAAAAAATGCAGTCCGCCCATCCTTCTCTTTCTTGCTTAATCTTTGTCACCTGATCGTAGAATTCTATCAAGCCTGTAAGGCAAGATTTACCCTCCCTGACCCCATGTTGACGGGTTGTCACGAAGTCTCTTCTCTCCAGATGTGTTACTAGGTTTTTTCTCACAATCTTCTCCGTCACCTTGCATGGTATACAAGTTAAGAACACTGGCCTGTAGTTCACTGCCTCTTGTCTGTCACCCTTTTTATATACTGTATTTTTGTACTACATTAGCAGTCTTCATATTTCTGGTAGGTCTCCCGTTTCCAGTGACCTACTATACACTATAGAGAGTGGCAAGCAATGTGCTCCAGCACACTCTTTCAATACCCATGGTGAGATTCTGTCCGGCCCAACAGCTTTTCTCACATCCAGCTCCAATAGGTGCTTCTTGACCTCATCTCTTGTAATTTCGAACCTATCCAAGGTCACCTGAGGCCGGATTCAGGAAGGTACTTACGAAGGTTTTTCCTCTTAGCTACGAATGTTTTCCTTCTTAGGGCCTTCGTGGCGGCTACGGCGGTATTCAGGTAGCTACACTAACTGGAAAAACCTTCGTAAGTTCATTCCTGGATCTAAGTGTGGTTTCGACCACTCGTAGCTTTACGTAAACTGGATATAACTCAATTTTTCTCTACTACATAACACTCGGATCGATTTTAAGATTTTGGAACATAAGCAAAAGATTATAAAAATTGAATCTAGTGAAGAGGAGTCCTTCGTGTTAGTTATATATGCATTCTCTG
This sequence comes from Procambarus clarkii, assembly GCF_040958095.1. Classification (NCBI taxonomy): domain Eukaryota; kingdom Metazoa; phylum Arthropoda; class Malacostraca; order Decapoda; family Cambaridae; genus Procambarus; species Procambarus clarkii. The sequence goes on from NC_091199.1 coordinate 25,627,286, forward strand.
CTTGAAACTTAAAGTAAATATGTCTTTTATGATAGTAGAATTAGTTTTATAATAGCAAGATATTATACTCGTAGTTATTAAGTAAATAAACACAGGTGAACATGAAATATGAGAGAAGGTGATGAGCCCTGCCTGATGGGATCATTTACTATCACCAAATGCCCCTGTTCACCTAGTAGTAAGGGTGTACCTTAGCTATACATACCCATTTCTAATTTATTTAGTTTGGTTTATTTTGAAATTAAATCTGGGTGAGACATAAAATAAAAATATGCTGCTCAAATGATGTTAGGTAAGGAGAAGGGTAAAAATGTCAAAAACTTTATTCATTGAATACTTAAACCTATAATTATGACTATATAGATTATTAAAAAAGAGAGAGGGAAGTAGGGGTCCAAGACCTCTTCCTGTTATACAATTTGGGTGTGAAACAAGTAATTATCAAAAGAAGGCCCCATGCCGGGAAGGCTATGTAGCAGTAAGGCAGTGAGGTGAGGCAGCTACTTATTTGAGAAATGCTTATTTTATTTACCTTATAAGCTGAGGCAACTTATTTTATTTGAGGAATACTCAGCTGATTCCTCTACATTTAGCATGGAACAAATTTGTGTCCAAGACCTCTTCCTGTTACACAATTTGGATGTGTGTAACCAAACTAGAAGTGCTCTACAAATCAAGGGACCCAGAATGTGGAATGACCTCCCGAATCATGTCAAAGGCTGTACCTCTCTCAACCAGTTTAAGAGTTAAACTAAGTACTGCCTAATTAACTCCATGCAACCTAACTTACCTCCTAAATGTCAACCCATGTCTTGCTATTTTTTAAACAACGCTGTTCACCAACATGTGCAATTGCTGATTTATGTTATGTTAACCCCCCGTTTTGTATTTTTTATTCCTTCTTTCAACACAATTTATACCTAATCCCGATTACTATTAAGTTTTAGTCTGTGTTTTTTCCCCCCACACCTTGCCCGAAATGCTATGAGTATTAGTGGCTTTAGGTATTGTATGTACTAGCTCTGTCTATAAATCCAACATTATGTTTGTAAATCAACTGTATGTACTTTTCCTGAATAAAATGTGTTTATTATTTATTTTTTAATCAGTAAGTAAGTATTAAAAGAAGGCACCAAGCTGGGAAGGCTATGTAGCACCATTGTGTGTAACAATAACCCAATTTTTTTTTTAACAAATAATGCACCTGTATGGTAAAACAAATCCTGTCAGCTGTAAAAATATTGATGCAGTTATTTAAATGAAAACTATAATGAAAGAAATATTACTGGTTTATTTTTATCCTATCTTTTTGTACTGTACAGTATATCCAAGGAAGTGAAAAATTGAGACATAATGCACAATTTAATGAATGATTAGCATGGATTAGCAGTTCAAAAGAAATATGACTATTACATATCAACATGAGATCTTAATGATCCATGGTCAACATGATTTAATAAGGATAATACAGTACTGAATTTGTAATAATACAATATTATTTAAAATCTTTATTACTGATATTTTTTATTAAGAAGATTAGGTATACACAGCAATGTACTACTACCTTATTCTATATGGAATATTACACAGTGTAGATAAAAAACTAGCTATAAGTTTATCTAATACTCCCATCTCACAGGATGGTTAGACATACTGTACATGGAATCAATTTAGAAAATACCAGCCTCAATACAAAAAACAAATCAACTCTGACTAAACAACTCTAAGCAATTTTCACAAGAGGTAAGCACTGAATTATGGAAACATTATATTATAATTACTCTTACCAGTTTCTACCAGACTCCTCTCAAACAATGTATTTTTAAACATGTTTAGGTATACACAGCAATGTGCTGCTTCCCTATTCTGTATAAAGGACCACACAGTGTAGATCAAAAACCAGCTACAAGCTCATCCAACATCCTCACCTCACAGATTGGCCAGTCATACATGGAATTAGGAGAGAACAAAATACTTAATGCTGATCTATTAGCCTCCACTGGCAAAATCTGGGTGCAGCACAAGAATATCTTCCAATATTCCTGAGTGTATGAAGTAATTACAGAGCTCAAAATACCTCATTCCATTTGGTATGAAGTCACTGATAACAGGGCAATCACAGATATAGTGTTGGAGAGTATGTTCTCTCAAGTAGGACTGAAAACAGATATTTTTTTTCCCACCAAGAGGGCTATAAACCCATGGAACAGCCTACCCGCTGAAGCCGTAAATGCCATATTCCAGCTATAAAATATCATTAAGACAATTGGCGGGCCCTTTAACAAGCCGCCGGCTTTCTGTCCTTTTCGAGGCCACTAGATTGTTAGTGGCCCTTGGGTAAATTCAGTAAATATATACAATAATTGTCAGCACATCTTCCGAGCAACAAGGACAGCTACACAGTATCTCTTAGAATTACGTAGGTAAACAACAATTGTAACATATTTGTTTACTACAATGTCGGTGCTGGCTGTAGAAGTTGAAAAAACATTGTTTTACTTCGAAATATACTAATTTTATAAGAAAATTCGACGTAAATAGGAGGCAGTAGAGCTCCGATAAGCCAGCGCTAAATCTTCAATATGAAGAATGTTGCTGCTCTCTGATTGGCCAAACGAAACACAGTAGTGACCTCTATCGGCACGCAGGTGAACCAACAATTTTCTTCCTAAGTGGACGTTATTGAATTGCACCTAAGCCTCTTCTTAGGGCACACTTAGGAACCTTCGTAGCAAACCCACTTACGAAGAAATACACAGAGCTTCCTGAATCTAGGTCCTGGTTTGCTGACACCTCTCCTAGCGCCGTGACTTCTCCCTGTTCTATTGTAAAGACCTCCTGGAACCTTTTGTTGATTTCTTCACACACCTCTTTGTCATTCTCTGTGTACCTATCCTCGCCCACCCTAAGTTTCATCACCTGTTCCTTCACTGTTGTCTTCTTCCTGATGTGACTGTGTAGTAGCTTTGGTTCGGTCTTGGCTTTATTAGCTATATAATTTTCATACCTTTTCTCAGCTGCTCTTCTCACACTGACATACTCGTTCCTGGTTCTCAGGTATCTCTCTCTACTTTCTGGTGTTCTGTTATTACGGAAGTTCCTCCATGCCCTTTTGTTCAGCTCTTTTGCTTTCATACATTCCCTATTAAACCACGGATTCTTCCTTTGCTTCTCTGTTTTTTCCTGTCGGGCTGGGACAAACCTGCTTACAGCCTCCTGACATTTTTGGGTAACATAGTCCATCATGTTTTGTACGGACTTGGTTCCGAGTTCTGTGTCCCAATGTATATCCCATAGAAATTTATTCATCTCCTCATAGTTTCCCTTTCGGTACGCCAGCTCAACCAGGTACTCAAAGCTCAATACACTATGATCACTCATTCCCAAGGGGGCTTCCAACTTAACTTCCCTTATATTCGACTCATTTAGGGTAAATATCACATCAAGCATGGGAAGCAAGCATCAAGAAGGATGATGGGAAGTATTGAGAGAGGGAAGATAGAGATAGAGAGAGAGAGAGGGAGGAGGGGAGACAGGGTATTTGTGTGTGAAATGAGGGCTTGGGGTAGGGGGGGGGGGGGGAAGAAGAGGTAAAAAAAGTTGAGCCAGAGCTCAACCCCCGCAAGAACAAATAGGTGAGTACACACACACACACACACTGTTGAAGTTCAACCCGAGTAAATGCAAAGTAATGAAACTAGGCAGTGGAAACAGGAGGCTAAACACAGGATTCAGAATAGGAGATGAAGTACTTAATGAAACAGACATAGAGAAAGATCTAGGAGTTGATATCACACCAAAGCTGTCTCCTGAAGCCCACGTAAAAAGAAATAACGTCTGCGGCATATGCGAGGCTGGCTAACATCAGAACAGCGTTCAGGAACCTGTGTAAGGAATTATTCAGAATCTTGTACACCACATATGTAAGACCAATCCTGGAGTATGCGGCCCAGGATGGAGCCCGTACCTTGTCAAGCACAAGACGAAGCTGGAAAAAGTCCAAAGGTATGCCACTAAACTAGTCCCAGAACTAAGAGGCATGTGTTACGAGGAAAGGCTGGGGGAAATACACCTTACGACACTGAAAGACAGATGAGTAAGGGAAGACATGATCACAAGCTACAAAATCCTCAGGGGAATAAACAAGGATAAACTATTCAACACTGGCGGGACGTGAACAAGGTGACATAGGTGGAAATTGAGTACCCACATGAGCCACAGGGACGTTAGAAGGAACTTTTTCAGTGTCAGAGTAGTTAACGGATGGAATGCTTTAGGCAGTGATGTGGTGGAGGCTGACTCAATACACAATTTTAAATGTAGATATGATAGAGCCCAGTAGGCTCAGGAACCTGTACACCAGTTGATTGACAGTTGAGAGGCGGGACCAAAGAGCCAAAGCTCAACCCCCGCAAGCACAAATAGGTGAGTACACACACACACACGCTTACACACACACACATGTGTGCACACAGACATGCACGTATACACACACACAGTCTGTGTGTGTGTGTACGAGATGTTGCCCCTCTACCCTTTTAAGACATAGTTGGAACAGGGACAAACATGGCAGCGAGGACTTCCAAGGGAACAGGGAAAAGTCAATGTGACCAAATGAAGGAAGTGTTTGCCCAGGTTTTGGAGGATATCAGAAGGGAGATGCAGGAAATGAATAATACAATAAGCAACCTGCAAAGTGAGCTGACAGCAGCAAAAGAGGAGATTAAAACCCTTAAAGAGGACAATACTGAGACAGAGGCTCAGATAATCATTCAAAGAGAAGATGAAAATGGTACATTGGAAGGGACTGCCATAGTACAAGCAACATTCTCAGAAATGCTAAAAAAGAACAAGGAAGTAATGTTCACAATGAGGGAAGTAGCCATGTAAGCAGCCACCTCACAGGAAGCAGCAAAGGTCACAAGTCAACTGCTGGAAAGAAAAAAATCAGTGGTAACTGTGGGTATTAAAGAGCAGTAAGGCTCCAATCAGACAGAAAGGAATGGTAAGGACGGAGCAACAGCGAATGAAATACTAAGGAGGCTTGAGATGGAAGGGACTGAAGATAGAATTTAGAAGGTTTTCAGGATGGGCTGGTACAACAAGGCCAGACACCGTGTGTTAAAGAGAGTGTTTGCAAACGAAGCCACAAAGGATAAAATTCTAACAAGGAAGAGCCGCCTGCAATATGTGGGAGAATTAAAAAAAAGTATTCCTCCAGAGGGACATGACAAGGAAAGAGAGAGCCATGGCTACAGAAGCAAGGAAGAAGCGCAGGGCAAGAGGAGAAAACCAGGAGAACACAGCTCCCAACGCAACATTCCCAGGGGTGAGGGGGTAACCCCCACAACCAGCAACCCAGTAACACCAGAGGGGAGGGCAACTCCACCGCCCTCCTCTGCATAGAAACCTCCCCCTACCCCGAACCCTCCCTGCCCCTACTCAAATGTTCAGCTAACTCTCCCTCCCCCCTCAACCCACTCCAACTCTGTTACCCCTTCCCTACTCCCACCATGTCCCCCTTCCCCCCTTTCCCCTACTGTCCTCCCTCCCCCCTTCATCCCATACCCTCCCTGTCACCCCTTCACTTGACCCCCCCCCACCCCTCACTCCAGTATCCTCTGAGATCCCTTTACCCACCCCTACAAATCCTCATGCCCATGGAACAGCTTCCGCTATCAGCCAAACACTCACCAAGAAGGGAACATGAGAAGGGACATAGGAAAGTGAGTCTCAAGGCAATGTACATTAACATAGATGGGATTACAAATAAAACAAATGAACTTGGAGAATGGGTACTTGAAGAAAACCCAGACATAATAGCACTCACAGAAACAAAGCTAACGAAAACCATAACAAATGCAGTGTTTCCACAGGACTACTGTGTTGTGAGGAAAGAGAGAGAAGGAAGAGGAGGTGGTGGTGTAGCTCTGCTGGTAAGAAAAGGCTGGGATTTTGAGGAGATGGTTATTCAGGGCTGTGAAGGTTTCAGTGACTACATAACAGGTACAATGGCAACTGGAGGACAAAAAATTATAGACGCAGTCATATATAACCCGCCACCAAATGACAGAAGACCCAGCCAGGAATATGATAGAAACAACATGGCCACCATTAACATAATAGAGAGAACAGCGCCTCTCGCTAGTAGGAATGGATATGGACTACTAATCATGGGGACTTCAACCATAGGAAGATAGATTGGGAGAACAGAGACCCGCATGGAGGACCAGATACATGGAGAGCTAAGCTGCTGGACGCAGCAACAAGAAACTTTCTAAGCCAACACATCAAGGGACCGACAAGAATGAGAGGGGGAGGATGAACCAGCTATGCTTGATCTGATATTTACCCTCAATGAGTGTGATATAAGGGAAGTTAAAATGGAAGCCCCCTTGGGAATGAGTGATCACAGTGTATTGATCTTTGACTACTTGGTAGAGCTAGGACTTATCTCCCCCAAAAAAGAACTAGAAAACAAAAGGCTGGCATATCGAGAGGGGAATTATGAGGGGATGAGAAGTTTCCTAAGGGATATACCATGGGACACAGACCTCAGAGCTAAGTCTGTACAAGACATGATGAACTATGTCACCCAAAAGTGTCAGGAGGCAGTAAACAGGTTTATCCCGGCCCAAAGGGAAAAATCCGAGAAGCAAAAGAAGAATCCATGGTTTAACAGGGCATGTATGGAAGCAAAGGAACTGAACAAAAGGGCGTGGAGGAACTTCGAAAATAACAACACCAGAAAGCAGAGAGAGATACCAGAGAACCAGGAATGAGTATGTTAGTGTGAGAAGGGAAGCAGAGAAAAATTATGAAAATGATATAAATGATCCAAAGCTACTCCACAGCCACATCAGAAGGAAAACAAACAGGTCTTCACAATAGAACATGGTGAGGTCACTGTACTAGGAGAGGGGGCAGTAAACCAGGCAGCCTTAGAATGGTTCCAATTTTCGAGAGATGAGGTCAAGAGACACCTGTTGGATCTGGATGTGAGAAAGGCTGTTGGTCCAGACGGTATCTCACCATAGGTATTGAAAGAGTGTGCAGAGGCACTCTGTTTGCCACTCTCCATAGTGTATAGTAGGTCACTATGTTACCAGAAATTTGGAAGGCCGCTAATGTGGTCCTAATATACAAAAAGGGTGACAGACAAGAGGCACTGAACTACAGGCCAGTGTCCTTAACTTGTATACCATGCAAAGTGATGGAGAAGATCATGAGAAAAAAATCTAGTAACACATCTGGAGAGAAGAGACTTCGTGACAAATCGTCAACATGGTTTTCAAGGAGGGTAAATCTTGCCATTCAGGCTTAATAGAATTCTTCAATCAGGTGGCAAAGATTAAGCAAGAAAGAGAACGCTGGGTGGACGGCATTTTTTTTGGACTGTCGGAAAGCCTTTGACACAGTCCCCCATAAGAGGCTGGTACATAAGCCGGAGAGACAGGCAGGAGTAACTGGTAAAGTGCTCCAGTGGATAAGAGAGCACCTAAGCAATAGGAAGCAAAGAGTTACAGTGAGGGGTGAGACCTCAGATTGGCGTGAAGTCACCAGTGGAGTCCGGCAGGGTTCTGTACTCGGTCCTATCCTGTTTCTGATATATGTAAACGTTCTCCCGGAGGGTATAGACTCATTCCTCTCAATGTTTACTGACGATGCCAAAATTATGAGAAGGATTAAGACAGAGGAGGACTAATTGAGGCTTCATGAAGACCTAGACAAACTAAAGGAATGGTCGAACATATGGTTGTTAGAGTTTAACCCAAGCAAATGTAATGTAATGAAGATAAGTGTAGGGACCAGAAGGCCAGTTACAAGGAATCATTTGGGAGCTGAAATTCGTCAAGAGTCAGAGAGAGAGAAAGAAAGATCTGGGGGGGGGGAGGGGGTCATATCACGCCAGACCTGTCCCCCTGAAGCCCATATCATAAGGATAACATCAGCAGCCTATACCAGGTTGGCTAACATAAGAACGGCATTTAGACACGTGTCCAAGGAATCATTCAGAACTTTCTATACCACCTATGTCAGACCAATCGTGGAGTATGCAGCCCCAGCATGGAGTCCATATCTAGTCAAGCATAATACTAAACTGGAAAGAGTTCAAAGATTTGCCACCAGACTAGTACCCTGGCTGAGAGGTATAAGCTATGAGGAGAGACTACGGGAATTAAACTCATGTTGCTAGAAGACAGAAGAGTTAGGAGGGATATGATCACCACGTACAAGATTCTCAGAGGAATTAACAGGGTAGATAAAGACAGAGCTATTTGACACAAGGGGCACACGCATTAGGGGACACAGGTGGAAATTGAGTGCCCAAATAAGTGACAGAAATATTAGAAAGAATTTTTTTTAGTGTCAGTGGCTGACAAATGGAATGCATTAGGTAGTGATGTGGTGGAGGCTGACTCCATACACAGTTTAAAGTGTAGACATGATAGAGTCCAATAGGCTCAGGAACCTGTACACCTGTTGATTGACGGTTGAGAGGCGGGACCAAAGAGCCAGAGCTCAACCCCCGCAAGCACAAGTAGGTAAGTACACACACACACACACACACCGGTGGACAGCGGTTGCTGAGCGGACAGCACGTTGGATGCGTGATCCTGTGGTCATGGGTTCGATTTCAGGCGCCGGCGAGAAACAATGGGCAGAGTTTCTTTCACCCTGATGCGCCTGTTACCTAGCAGTAAATAGGTACCTGGGAGTTAGTCAGCTGTCACGGGCTGCTTCCTCGGGTTGTGTGGTGTAGGGGAAAAAAATAGTAATTAGTAACAGTTGATTGGCAGTTGAGAGACAGGCCAAAAGAGCAGAGCTCAACCCCCACAAGCACAACTAGGTGAATTCACACACACACACACACACACACGCACACACACACACGCACACACACACACACACACACACACACACACACACACACACACACACACACACACACACACACACACACACACACACACACACACACACACACACACACACACACACACACACACACACACACATAACAAATCACTGGCAACAGGGGAACTGCCAGAAATTTGGAAAGCAGCTAACGTAGTCCCGATATACAAAAAAGGGGATAGACAGGAGGCACTGAATTACAGACCAGTGTCCCTAACCTGCATACCATGCAAGATGATGGAGAAGATTGTGCGAAGAAAGCTAGTGGAGCACCTGGAGCGAAAGAACTTTATAACACAGCATCAACATGGATTCAGGGATGGCAGGTCCTGCCTCACAGGGTTACTTGAATTCTACGACCAGGCAACAAAAATAAGGCAAGAAAGAGAAGGGTGGGCAGACTGCATATTTTTGGATTGTCAGAAAGCCTTTGACACAGTGCCACACAAGAGGCTAGTGAAAAAGCTGGAGATGCAGGCTGGAGTGAAAGGGAAGGTACTCCGTTGGATACAGGAGTACCTAAGTAACAGGAGACAACGAGTCAGTGTGAGGAATGAGGTCTCAAATTGGCGAGACGTTACGAGTGGAGTACCGCAGGGGTCAGTCCTTGGACCTATACTGTTTCTGATATATGTAAATGATCTTCCAGAGGGTATAGAATCGTTTCTCTCAATGTTTGCCGATGATGCAAAAATTATGAGGAGGATTGAAACTGAGGACGATAGTAGGAGGCTACAAGATGACCTAGACAGACTGAGTGAATGGTCCAACAAATGGCTGTTGAAGTTCAACCCGAGTAAATGCAAAGTAATGAAACTAGGTGGTGGAAATAGGAGGCCAAACACAGGATACAGAATAGGAGATGAAGTACTTAATGAAACGAACAGAGAGAAAGATCTAGGAGTTGATATCACACCAAACCTGTCTCCTAAAGCCCACATAAAAAGAATAACGTCTGCGGCATATGCGAGGCTGGCTAACATTAGAACAGCGTTCAGGAACCTGTGTAAGGAATCATTCAGAATCTTGTACACCACATATGTAAGACCAATCCTGGAGTATGCGGCCCCAGCATGGAGCCCGTACCTTGTCAAGCACAAGACGAAGCTGGAAAAAGTCCAAAGGTATGCCACTAGACTAGTCCCGAAACTAAGAGGCATGAGTTACGAGGAAAGGCTGCGGGAAATGCACCTTACGACACTGGAAGACAGAAGAGTAAGGGGAGACATGATCACAACCTACAAAATCCTCAGAGGAATCGACCGGGTAAACAAGGATAAACTATTCAACACTGGTGGGACGCGAACAAGGGGACACAGGTGGAAACTGAGTACCCACATGAGCCACAGAGACGTTAGAAGGAACTTTTTCAGTGTCAGAGTAGTTAACGGATGGAATGCATTAGGCAGTGATGTGGTGGAGGCTGACTCCATACACAGTTTTAAATGTAGATATGATAGAGCCCAGTAGGCTCAGGAATCTGTACACCAGTTGATTGACAGTTGAGAGGCGGGACCAAAGAGCCAAAGCTCAACCCCCGCAAACACAAATAGGTGAGTACAAATAGGTGAGTACACACACGACTGGGTAAACAAGGATAAACTATTTAACACTGGTGGTAAGCGAACAAGGGGACATAGGTGGAAACTGAGTACCCACATGAGCCACAAGGACGTTAGCAGGAACTTTTTCAGTGTCAGAGTAGTTAATGGATGGAATGCATTAGGCAGTGATGTGGTGCAGGGTGACTCCATACACAGTTTTAAATGTAGATATGATAGAGCCGAGTAGGCTCAGGAATCTGTACACCAGTTGATTGACAGTTGAGAGGCAGGCCAAAAGAGCAGAGCTCAACCCCCCCAAGCACAACTGGGTGAATACACACACACACACACACATCTCGAGGTCGATGGGAGGTGGACTCGTTGTGCCGCGCTCGTCAATAAGGCTTCATATTTCGGGACATCAGAGGGATACGAGGGAAATTCGGTGTTCAGTGATAATGCAAAGTGCAACACACCAATTACAAACAAACAAATTTATGGATTGTGTCCGATAGTGCAATTAGACAAGATCAGCGGTACAACATCAGTGCCAGGACAAGCACGTACGCCACTGCTTGGTCAAAGTGTACACAACTAGATGTGATAGTGAAGATCATAACAAATAGTGAATAGGATAATGAAGAAGTGATTCTAAACGTGTAGCATTAGAACTATATCGGTGCTAAGGGGAACAAGAAGCAGATTACTGGTGATATATAGCGTCAAGTTGGAGGGACCTACGCCTGGCAGCGGCGTGGATGGAGACTAGCAGGCCTACGAGGAGTAAACAAGACTGTCAACAGTACTTCTAACACCTGTTTGTGCTGTGGGATGTTTTAAATTGGCGGTAAGGTAAGGCCTCTCAAAAAGTCAGTCAAACGGTGTACAGTGTTATTGCATTTTAATAGTTAGTCTGGGATATAAGTTAACAAACGGAAACGAACCTCAAGGGAAATGTACGGCTCATGTGGGAACTAGTTTGTGGCACCCAAGTGTGAAAAAACACTACGCCCTGCGCCGAGGCAACTCCCTCCCCCCTTCTATCACCCCCACCCCCTCCTACTATAGCACCAACAGTACACACACAGCTTCCAAACCATACGGCCCAAACCCTCCCATAACCCTCCCACTCTAATCCGCCCCACAAACCCTCACCATCCCCTCCCTCACTCCCACCTCCTCCCATACACACACACAGACATCTCTCTCTCTCTCTCTCTCTCTCTCTCTCTCTCTCTCTCTCTCTCTCTCTCTCTCTCTCTCTCTCTCTCTCTCTCTCTCTCTCTCTCTCTCTCTCTCTCTCTCTCTCTCTCTCTCTCTCTCTCTCTCTCTCTCTCTCTCTCTCCTCTCTCTCTCTCTCTCTCTCTCTCTCTCTCTCTCACTCTCTCTCTCTCTCTCTCTCTCTCTCTCTCTCTCTCTCTCTCTCTCTCTCTCTCTCTCTCTCTCTCTCTCTCTCTCTCTCTCTCTCTCTCTCTCTCTCTCTCTCTCTCTCTCTCTCTCTCTCTCTCTCTCTCTCTCTCTCTCTCTCTCTCTCTCTCTCTCTCTCTCTCTCTCTCTCTCTCTCTCTCTCTCTCTCTCTCTCTCTCTCTCTCTCTCTCTCTCTCTCTCTCTCTCTCTCTCTCTCTCTCTCTCTCTCTCTCTCTCTCTCTCTCTCTCTCTCTCTCTCACTCTCTCTCTCACTCTCTCTCTCACTCTCTCTCTCTCTCACTCTCTCTCTCTCTCTCTCTCTCTCTCTCTCTCTCTCTCTCTCTCTCTCTCTCTCTCTCTCTCTCTCTCTCTCTCTCTCTCTCTCTCTCTCACTCTCTCTCTCACTCTCTCTCTCACTCTCTCTCTCTCTCTCTCTCTCTCACTCTCTCTCTCTCACTCTCTCTCTCACTCTCTCTCTCCTCTCTCTCTCTCTCACTCTCTCTCTCTCTCTCTCTGTCTCTCTCTCTCTCTCTCTCTCTCTCTCTCTCTCTCTCTCTCTCTCTCTCTCTCTCTCTCTCTCTCTCTCTCTCTCTCTCTCTCTCTCTCTCTCTCTCTCTCTCTCTCTCTCGTAATTGCCATATTTTTGGTATAAAAAAGTCGTAATTGAAACTGCATATACGTGCAGAGAGTCAGAATTCGACTTAAAAATGATGCTCATCAGTTAAATTTCCGACATTTAGATATTTTGAAAACTGCAGGGGGGTTTGGACAAAATATAACACATCGCCGTTTTCAATAATTGGCATATTTTCGGTATAAAAAGTCGGAATATGAAACTGCAAATAGGTATAGAGAGCCAGAATTCGACTCAAAAATGACGCTCAGGAGTCAAATTTCCGACATTTCCGATATTTTGAAAACTGCAGGGGGGTTTGGGCAAAATATGACCCATCTTCCAATGTGCCCAATATCGCCTACAACGGAGAAACTGTCTTCATCACTGACCTCACTGCTACCACTCCTTATCCTCTCGCCAGAGTCCACCTGGATTGTCCCTTCGTGATCGGAGAAGTCCAAGTCGCCATCAGGGACTGACTTAAGCCTTTTCCCGTGCCTGGAGTGCAACTTCTCCTGGGCAACGACTTGGCAGAAGACCTGCAACCGACCAACTTGATCGTCATGGACAAACCCCAGGTGTGTACCTCTGTAATGGATAATCCCATCTTTGAGTATGTTCAAGCAAAGGTTCAAAAGAGTGATGAAGTTTCTCCTCCGGTTTTAGTGACCACCCGTGCACAAACTGCACGACCACAGCCAGCTGACTCTACTGCTACCGCTGTCCCTCAAGACCCTCAGAAACTACCCCCGAATCTGACCAAGTTGGAGTTCCGTAAGTTACAGAGGATATATCTTATCTTATAAGCAGATATCTTACCTTGACACCATTATTTTTCCAGGCTGTGACTCAACCTGACAGTATTCCTGGGTTCTTCCTAGAGAACGAGTTGCTCTACCGCAGATATAGACCCAGTAAACTGAAGGAGGAGGACGATTGGGCCAACGTCGAACAACTAGTGATTCCTGCCAGCCTGCGGCCCACTATTCTACACCTGGCCCACGGAGCACTCTCACACTACGGATTTAACAAGACCTACCACGGAATCCGTCAAGACTACTACTGGCCAGGTATGGTAAATAGCGTCAAATAGTGTCATACATGTCAGATGGCAGGTAAACCGAACATCTCTATCCCCAGAGCACCACTGACTCCCATACAAGTGCCTGCGGAACCTTTCCACAGACTTATTATAGACTGTGTTGGTCCTTTACCTCGGACCAGTTCAGGTAACGCCTATATCTTAATCATCCTGTGTCCTACCACCAGATTCCCCATAGCAGTTCCAGTAAAGAACATTACGGCTGCTACGGTTGTGAAACACTTATTGAAGATCTTCACCCAGTATGGATTTCCAAGGGAGGTCCAGAGCGACTGTGGCACCAACTTCACCAGTGATCTCTTCAAGAGGACACTGGAAGAGTTCAACATCAAACAGGTATTGTCCAGCCCCTATCATCCTGCTTCACAGGGTTCTCTTGAGCGTAGTCATCAGACTATTAAAGCACTCATGAAGAAGTTTTGTAATGAAACCTCTAAGGATTGGGGTAAGCAAATTGACCTGATAATGTGCATCTTTAGAAGTCTTCCCAATGAGTCTCTAGGAGTATCTCCTTATGAGATGCTCTACGGACGTAAGTGCCGTACTCCTCTCAAAGCTTTCAAAGACTCTCTACGTGATGCCACCTTCAGTGAGCATCAGAATGTGCCCCAGTTTCTTCAAAACCTACAACACATTCTAGAGAGAGTGCATAAGTTTGCCAAGGATAATCTATTGAAAGCACAGGAGAGGATGAAGACTCATTACGACCAGACCAGCAAAGTAAGGAAATTTAAACCGAGACACTTCGTGCTTGCTTATTTCCCTATCCCAGGTTCTCCTTTGCAAAACAGGTTTTCAGGACCCTACCGCATCAAGGAGTGCAGAAACAACCATAACTACGTTCTAGAGACTCCAGATGGGCGGCGGAAGACCCAGTTGTGCCACGTCAAGCTCCTGAAGCTATATAACGGTACTCCTCCCACTGTCATGATAACATATTATTCCTTTAAAGAGCCATACATCCACAGTGAGACCTTCCCTGCTTCTCCTCCCGAAAGCACTGACACGGAGTCAGCGCTTTCCAATTCGGAAATCCTAACTGATCTTCACAATTATTTTCAGGACAATCATAGTGCACATCTCATCAAGATCTTCAAAGAACATCAGGAGTTGTTCCGAGATGATCCACAAGTTGTGTAATGTTACCCAGCACGACATCCAACTGCTCCCTGACACCCGGCCGATTCGTCAACCCTTCTACCGAATCAGCCCTAGCAAGAAGGAAGTCATGCGTGCTGAGGTGCAGTACCTCTTGGATCATGGACTGGCTACACCTTGTGAGTCCCCCTGGACCTCACCCTGTATCTTGGTGCCAAAACCCCAAGGTAAGGTGAGACTTTGCACGGACTACCGTAAATTAAATAATGTGACTATCAAGGATGCATACCCCTTGCCAAGGATAGATGACATTCTTGACGCCATTGGTAATGCCCAGTACTTGTCCCAAGTGGACTTGCTTAAGGGGTACTACCAAGTGTGTCTAACAGAGCGAGCCAAAGAAATATCTGCCTTTATCACTCCCTTTGGACTTTTCAGGTATGAACGCCTTCCTTTCGGACTACGTAATGCCCCGGCCACCTTTCAGAGAGCTGTCAACCGCGTCATCCAGGGCTTGGATAACACCTACGCCTATTTGGATGATATCGTCGTAGCATCCAACACCTGGAGCAAACATCTGCTCCAGCTACAACGTCGGTTCGCCAAGCTCCTGACAGCCGGCCTCACCATCAACCTGGGCAAGTCCACCTTTGCCAAAGGTAAAGTGCGTTATATGGGTCATGTAATTGGGAGTGGCAGTCTAGCTTCGTTAGACACTCACAGTCAAGCCATCAAGCATTATCCACAGCCTACCACCAGGAAGCAGCTCCTGCGCTTCCTTGGTCTTGCCTCCTACTACCGTAGGTTTCTGAGAAATTTTAGTACGGTAGCAACACCATTAATTACTTTAACCAGTCCCAAGCAACGGTATAATTGGACCATGCAGCAAACCGTTGCTTTCGAACAACTCAAATTCCTCCTCTGTTCTAATCCTATTCTCGCCTCGCCAGATATCACCAAGCCTTTCATCCTACATGTCGACGCCAGTGGTACCGGCATCGGGGGTGTCCTGATGTAGCAACGAGGCGAGGAGGTTCTACCTGTCAGCTACTACAGCTACAAGTTGAAACCCCACTAGAGGAACTACAGCACTATCGAGAAGGAGCTACTCTCCATCGTCCTGAATCTCCAGCATTTTGCTCCATACCTACAAGGTGCCAGGTCTACCACCATCTTCTCAGACCACAATCCAATCCGCTTCTTACATCAAGCTCAATTCAATAACCAACGTCTTCTACGATGGGCTCTATATCTGCAAGATTTCAACCTGGAGATCCGCTATATCAAGGGTTCTGACAACATCATAGCAGACGTCCTCTCCAGAGTCCATGAAGTAGAAGCAACTCCAACTATCTCTCCACCACATGAAGACGTAACTTCATCCAGAACCGCAGGCTTCGGGGGAGAGTTGTGACGATAATCTCTTTCAAGAGAGATTGAGCCTGCTCTTCCTTACATATTTACGTTGTTCAAGTACAAGATACTATATTGAAGATACGTCCACCTGTATCGCCAAACGTTTTGCCCAGGAAGCAAATCGTACCATGCACAACCCGACACACCGGCTACCGCCCGCCGTAACCAGCAAACTGCTCATTCTCCGCCTGCCTGTTGCTGATTGGCTGGTGTCTCGCCGCACCTGCACTCACGCCACCACAAGAGTCGACGTCTGGGTCAGCAGCTCGCCGACTCCTCAGAATATTTCTGTGCTTCTTGGAGTTGACATCTCTCGCTAGTAGACTAAGCCTTGGCTGTCGTGTACTTAGGGAGGTGGCAGCTTGAAGCCAGTATTCCCAGCACCTCACTTATTTGATTTATTTTAACTTGCATTCTTGTCTTAGAGTAACTTTTCATTGCCAGTAATTATTCATGTTATTTTGTTTGTTGACCTGTTTTGAATTTTACGAGATTGTCTTTATTCATGTCTTATTTTCTAGAGTAATTAAAATTTCATTGTTTATATACTTTGTGTTTTGTGTGTCTTCCCATTACCTTACCACAGACAAAAGGACAAACTACTCTCTTTTTTTTTTGTTATGTGACGAGGCCCTGCCTCCAGCTTTTGAAACAGCCGAACACCAACGCTTTACCGTCACAATATATATATATATATATTTATATATATATATATATATATAAATATATATATATATATATATATATATATATATATATATATATATATATATATATATATATATATATATAGAGAGAGAGAGAGAGAGAGAGAGAGGAGAGAGAAGATAGAGGAGAGGGAGAGAGAGAGAGAGAGAGGGAGAGAGAGAGAGAGAGAGGAGAGGGAGAGAGAGAGAGAGAGAGGGAGAGAGATAGAGAGAAGATCGAGGAGAGAGAAGATAGAGGGGAGAGAGATAGAGAGAGAGAGGAGAGAGAAGAAGAGAGAAGAAAAAAACGGCCAGCTTATATATATATATATATATATATATATATATATATATATATATATATATATATATATATATATATATATATATATATATATATATATATATATATATATAACTGAAAACTCACACCCCAGAAGTGACTCGAACCCATACTCCCAGAAGCAACGCAACTGGTATGTACAAGACGCCTTAATCCACTTGACCATCACGACCGGACAAAATGAGGTGATAGCCGAGGCTATTTGAACCACCCCACCGCCGGCACTCGGATAGTTATCTTGGGCATAGCATTTTACCAAATCACCTCATTCTTTGGGGCACACGTGAGGAACACAAATGCGAACAAGCCTGAATGGTCCCCAGGACAATATGCAACTGAAAACTCACACCCCAGAAGTGACTCGAACCCATACTCCCAGAAGCAACGCAACTGGTATGTACAAGACGCCTTAATCCACTTGACCATCACGACCGGACAAAATGAGGTGATAGCCGAGGCTATTTGAACCACCCCACCGCCGGCACTCGGATAGTTATCTTGGGCATAGCATTTTACCAAATCACCTCATTCTTTGGGGCACACGTGAGGAACACAAATGCGAACAAGCCTGAATGGTCCCCAGGACAATATGCAACTGAAAACTCACACCCCAGAAGTGACTCGAACCCATACTCCCAGAAGCAACGCAACTGGTATGTACAAGACGCCTTAATCCACTTGACCATCACGACCGGACAAAATGAGGTGATAGCCGAGGCTATTTGAACCACCCCACCGCCGGCACTCGGATAGTTATCTTGGGCATAGCATTTTACCAAATCACCTATGCTTGTTAACAAATCATAAATGCTTGTTCGCATTTGTGTTCCTCACGTGTGCCCCAAAGAATGAGGTGATTTGGTAAAATGCTATGCCCAAGATAACTATCCGAGTGCCGGCGGTGGGGTGGTTCAAATAGCCTCGGCTATCACCTCATTTTGTCCGGTCGTGATGGTCAAGTGGATTAAGGCGTCTTGTACATACCAGTTGCGTTGCTTCTGGGAGTATGGGTTCGAGTCACTTCTGGGGTGTGAGTTTTCAGTTGCATATTGTCCTGGGGACCATTCAGGCTTGTTCGCATTTGTGTTCCTCACGTGTGCCCCAAAGAATGAGGTGATTTGGTAAAATGCTATGCCCAAGATAACTATCCGAGTGCCGGCGGTGGGGTGGTTCAAATAGCCTCGGCTATCACCTCATTTTGTCCGGTCGTGATGGTCAAGTGGATTAAGGCGTCTTGTACATACCAGTTGCGTTGCTTCTGGGAGTATGGGTTCGAGTCACTTCTGGGGTGTGAGTTTTCAGTTGCATATTGTCCTGGGGACCATTCAGGCTTGTTCGCATTTGTGTTCCTCACGTGTGCCCCAAAGAATGAGGTGATTTGGTAAAATGCTATGCCCAAGATAACTATCCGAGTGCCGGCGGTGGGGTGGTTCAAATAGCCTCGGCTATCACCTCATTTTGTCCGGTCGTGATGGTCAAGTGGATTAAGGCGTCTTGTACATACCAGTTGCGTTGCTTCTGGGAGTATGGGTTCGAGTCACTTCTGGGGTGTGAGTTTACAGTTGCATATTGTCCTGGGGACCATTCAGGCTTGTTCGCATTTGTGTTCCTCACGTGTGCCCCAAAGAATGAGGTGATTTGGTAAAATGCTATGCCCAAGATAACTATCCGAGTGCCGGCGGTGGGGTGGTTCAAATAGCCTCGGCTATCACCTCATTTTGTCCGGTCGTGATGGTCAAGTGGATTAAGGCGTCTTGTACATACCAGTTGCGTTGCTTCTGGGAGTATGGGTTCGAGTCACTTCTGGGGTGTGAGTTTTCAGTTGCATATTGTCCTGGGGACCATTCAGGCTTGTTCGCATTTGTGTTCCTCACGTGTGCCCCAAAGAATGAGGTGATTTGGTAAAATGCTATGCCCAAGATAACTATCCGAGTGCCGGCGGTGGGGTGGTTCAAATAGCCTCGGCTATCACCTCATTTTGTCCGGTCGTGATGGTCAAGTGGATTAAGGCGTCTTGTACATACCAGTTGCGTTGCTTCTGGGAGTATGGGTTCGAGTCACTTCTGGGGTATGAGTTTTCAGTTGCATATTGTCCTGGGGACCATTCAGGCTTGTTCGCATATATATATATATATATATATATATATATATATATATATATATATATATATATATATATATATATATATATATATATATATATATATATGTCGTACCTAGTAGCCAGAACGCACTTCTCAGCCTACTATGCAAGGCCCGATTTGCATAATAAGCCAAGTTTTCCTGAATTAATATATTTTCTCTAATTTTTTTCTTATGAAATGATAAAGCTACCCATTTCATTATGTATGAGGTCAATTTTTTTTTATTCGAGTTAAAATTAACGTAGATATATGACCGAACCTAACCAACCCTACCTAACATAACCTAACCTATATTTATAGTTTAGGTTAGGTTAGGTAGCAGAAAAAGTTAGGTTAGGTTAGATTAGGTAGGTTAGGTAGTCGAAAAACAATTAATTCATGAAAACTTGGCTTATTAGGCAAATCGGGCCATGCATAGTAGGCTGAGAAGTGCGTTCTGGCTACTAGGTACGACATATATATATATATATATATATATATATATATATATATATATATATATATATATATATATATATATATATATATATATATATATATATATATATATATATATATATATATATATATGTCGTACCTAGTAGCCAGAACGCACTTCTCAGCTTACTATGCAAGGCCCGATTTGCCTAATAAGCCAAGTTTTCCTGAATTAATATATTTTCTCTAATTTTTTTCTTATGAAATGATAAAGCTACCCATTTCATTATGTATGAGGTCAATTTTTTTTTATTTGAGTTAAAATTAACGTTGATTTATGACCGAACCTAACCAACCCTACCTAACCTAACCTAACCTATCTTTATAGGTTAGGTTTGGTTAGGTAGCCCAAAAAGTTAGGTAAGGTTAGATTAGGTAGGCTAGGTAGTCGAAAAACAATTAATTCATGAAAACTTGGCTTATTAGGCAAATCGGGCTTTGAATAGTAGGCTGAGAAGTGCATTCTGGCTACTAGGTACGACATATATATATATATATATATATATATATATATATATATATATATATATATATATATATATATATATATATATATATATATATATATATGCGAACAAGCCTGAATGGTCCCCAGGACAATATGCAACTGAAAACTCACACCCCAGAAGTGACTCGAACCCATACTCCCAGAAGCAACGCAACTGGTATGTACAAGACGCCTTAATCCACTTGACCATCACGACCGGACATAATGAGGTGATAGCCGAGGCTATTTGAACCACCCCACCGCCGGCACTCGGATAGTAATCTTGGGCATAGCATTTTACCAAATCACCTCATTCTTTGGGGCACACGTGAGGAACACAATTGCGAACAAGCCTGAATGGTCCCCAGGACAATATGCAACTGAAAACTCACACCCCAGAAGTGACTCGGGGTGGTTCAAATAGCCTCGGCTATCACCTCATTATGTCCGGTCGTGATGGTCAAGTGGATTAAGGCGTCTTGTACATACCAGTTGCGTTGCTTCTGGGAGTATGGGTTCGAGTCACTTCTGGGGTGTGAGTTTTCAGTTGCATATTGTCCTGGGGACCATTCAGGTTTGTTCGCATTTGTGTTCCTCACGTGTGCCCCAAAGAATGAGGTGATTTGGTAAAATGCTATGCCCAAGATTACTATCCGAGTGCCGGCGGTGGGGTGGTTCAAATAGCCTCGGCTATCACCTCATTATGTCCGGTCGTGATGGTCAAGTGGATTAAGGCGTCTTGTACATACCAGTTGCGTTGCTTCTGGGAGTATGGGTTCGAGTCACTTCTGGGGTGTGAGTTTTCAGTTATATATATATATATATATATATATATATATATATATATATATATATATATATATATATATATATATATATATATATATATATATATATATATAAAATAACAGGGTACCACCTCTGGTGCCAATGTGGGGACCCATAGCCTCGGAGAAGAAAATAAAAAGTATTCAGAGGAGACCTTGTGGTTTCTCACTGAACACTAATATTATCTTCTCCTACCACCCCCATTCTTTTGTATGTACACATATATATTTACTTTATTTGAACTTTGTTACAAAAAAGGAGTTACATATGGGTTACAAAGATGGTTGTCATAGGTTGTCGAGTTCCTCCAGCTTCTCAGATGGCGGGCAGGAACCCTGGATGCAGTGCGCATTTCCCCTCTGTATCGCCACACTGAGGCGCTGGAAAAGAAAGCTTGCAGCTCTCGGGTCCCTTGTTGTTTCAATGAGCCTAGAACCCAGTTCCTTCAAAAAACTGGGAGCACTTTTACACCAGGCGCCGAGCGTCTCAGAAGCAATGGGGACAAAATTGTAGTGGTGATCCAGTTCTCTATACTTACGGGATTTGGCTGCTTCCCTGTGGGTGGCAGCGCCACCTGGTTGTGCAACACTGAGGTTAATGTAGGTGTTAGCCAGGGTTGATATGCATGTGTAGTCCCATACCAACTGCTTGCCATTCTTCCAGGGGTTCACTGTGATACCATCCGGGCGACCAATAAGAGCATCAGAGTTACGGGGCGTTAGGTAACGGGGCTCTCTTTCAGCTGGGCATCCAGCTGTGGTGAGGCTCCTCTTGATGATGTCGTTAACTTCACTGTGCCTCGAGTGCCATCCCCCTGTGCTTTGGCAGAGTAGGCCATGGTGACCGTACCTGTCAGCCACCACCTCGCCGCAAATACACCTATATCTGGTGTGGATTGGGGCAGCAAGGCGGAGGGCCACAGCAATTCGGAGGGCGTGTGGTGTGAGACGCGTGCCAGTTGCCGACATTGGGGTTGCTAACAGGAAATCCCCTGCATGTGGTGCTGCTACTGCTGTGAGGCGAGCAATGTCGTGTTGTGTTGTTGCAGCACCCAGGCACTCTGCAGCAACTTGGTCTACAATGGGACCATCCCAGCTGGATTGCTTGTGGGATTTTGGGGATGGTGGTTGAGGTGATTGGCCTGCACGAGAGGCCCACTCTGTGGCACAGCATGTAAAATTGGGATCATGTACACCTGCCAGCTGATGTAAGTGGGCAGGTAGAATTTCCTTCACAAGGTCGTCGGATGCTGATAAGGAGGACAGGAAGGCTGGAACAGCGATTTGCGTTGCTGTTCGAACTCCGAGGCCCCCAAGTCTTACGGGAAGAGAGGCTTGTTTCCACTGTAGGTCATCGAGAGAGAGGTTAAGGGCTTTTTCTAGCATTGATTTCAGTAACCGGTCATACTCACTTAGTTTTTGGCTACTGTAAGATGGTGAACACCTCAGAAAGTAGGTTAACCTGGGGAGGGACAGACATCTGGTGATGAGGTAGAGTGCATCATGAGCATCAATATCCTCAATCCTCCCATCCATCCTCTTAAGGTCGGCGATTTTCTTATCAAGGACCTCATCGATGGCTTTCAACCCCAGGGGAGCTCCTAGGAGTGTGCTGTCTTCAGGTTTAGTTTTATGGATATTTGGCAGAAGACCCTCTATTCTCTCTACGATGCCCTGGTTGGAACATATTATTTCACATTTAGAAGGGTTCAGGGTGAGGCCTAAAACTGCACCTTGCTCCTGGATTTTTCTGATGTCCTCCAGGAGGGAGTCTTGGGAACCAGCTAGGGTACCATCATCCAAGAACCAGATGTTAAGCTCGCTGGACAGGACCTCTGTGACTTGTTTGATGACTAAGCAGAAAAGGAGAGGAGCGAGGGGGTCACCCTGTTGGACGCCTTCTCGCGAGTCAATTTCATGTTCGCCAAAAAGTAGCTTAAGATCCATACTGTAGCATGAATGTACAAAAGGGTAGAGGGAAGGGAAATGACTATGAACCGCACGGAGTACAGCATCCCTCCGCACCAAATTGAAGGCATTTTTGAAATCTAGCTTGATAAGGGCCTTTTCGTCTGTGATGTTGGCGATGAAGGCTCGAGCTGCATGGGCAGCTGCATGGGCAGCTGCATGGGCATATATATATATATATATATATATATGTATATATATATATATATATATATATATATATATATATATATATATATATATTGTGACGATAATCTCCTTCAAGAGATTGAGCCTGCTCTTCCCTCCAAAATTACGTCTTCACAACTATATAAAAGACTATGGAAGAAATGTCCAACGACAACAACACAACACCAGCAAGGCTTGCAAGGGTGAGCAGAAACGTATGCAGCCCGCCACCTGTTCGGACCCAAATCACCAAACTACCCGTTGATCGCTACGGCTCCGCTGATTGGTCGCCGGTCTGGCTGCACCTGCCTCGCCCCCCCCCAATACTACCTGATGTCTGGGGTCGCCCCAACATCAGTCCTCAGAATGTTCCGTGCTTTCGTAGCCAGCACTCCTCCCAGCTAGACGTTAGCGTGTACTGAGAGAGGTGGTGGCTTTAAGCCAATATTCCAGCACCTCCCGCTTAACTGTTGTATTGCACTTCTTGTTATTTTGCCTTAACGTAACTTTTCATTGTGTCATTTAAGTATTCTTATTATTTTGATTGATTGATTTTATTATACATATTTGTCTGTCCATATTTTCATGTTTTGATTTATTTAACGTAATTAAAATTTCATTGTTAAAGTTTTACTTGTGTTTTGTGTGTCTTCTCCTTACCTTACCACAGACGAAGTTCCAGTTTTTCTATTTTTTTTATAACTATGTGACGAGGCCATACCCCTAGCCTTAAACAGCCGAACACCAACGCGTTACCGTCACAATATATATATATATATATATATATATATATATATATATGTCGTACCTAGTAGCCAGAACTCACTTTTTGGCCTACTATTCAAGGCCCGATTTGCCTAATAAGCCAAGTTTTCCTGAATTAATATATTTTTTCTAATTTTTTTCTTATGAAATGATAAAGCTACCCATTTCATTATGTA
The DNA here is from genome assembly GCF_040958095.1 of Procambarus clarkii. NCBI lineage: Eukaryota > Metazoa > Arthropoda > Malacostraca > Decapoda > Cambaridae > Procambarus > Procambarus clarkii. Next base: position 25,651,429 of record NC_091199.1, read on the forward strand.
TGAGGTCAATTTTTTTTTATTGGAGTTAAAATTAACGTAGATATATGACCGAACCTAACCAACCCTACCTAACCTAACCTAACCTATCTTTATAGGTTAGGTTTGGTTAGGTAGCCGAAAAAGTTAGGTTAGGTTAGGTTAGGTAGGTTAGGTAGTAGAAAAACAATTAATTCATGAAAACTTGGCTTATTAGGCAAATCGGGCCTTGAACAGTAGGCCAAAAAGTGAGTTCTGGCTACTAGGTACGACATATATATATATATATATATATATATATATATATATATATATGTCGTACCTAGTAGCCAGAACGCACTTCTTAGCCTACTATGCAAGGCCCGATTTGCCTAATAAGCCAAATTTTCCTGAATTAATATATTTTCTCTAATTTTTTTCTTATGAAGTAATAAAGCTACCCATTTCATTATGTATGAGGTCAATTTTTTTTAATTGGAGTTAAAATTAACGTAGATATATGACCGAACCTAACCAACCCTACCTAACCTAACCTAACCTATCTTTATAGGTTAGGTTAGGTTAGGTTAGGTTAGGTTAGGTTAGGTAGGTTAGGTAGTCGAAAAAACATTAATTCATGAAAACTTGGCTTATTAGGCAAAAAGGGCCTTGCATAGTAGGGTGAGAAGTGCGTTCTGGCTACTAGGTACGACATATATATATATATATATATATATATATATATATATATATATATATATATATATATATATATATATATATATATATATATATATGTCGTACCTAGTAGCCAGAACGCACTTCTCAGCCTACTATGCAAGGCCCAATTTGCCTAATAAGCCAAGTTTTCATGAATTAATTGTTTTTCGACTACCTAACCTACCTAACCTAACCTAACCTACCTTTTTCGGCTACCTAACCTAACCTAACCTATAAAGATAGGTTAGGTTAGGTTAGGTATGGTTGGTTAGGTTCAGTCATATATCTACGTTAATTTTAACTCCAATAAAAAAAAATTGACCTCACACATAATGAAATGGGTAGCTTTATCATTTCATAAGAAAAAAAATTGAGAAAATATATTAATTCAGAAGAACTTGGCTTATTAGGCGATTCGGGCCTTGCATAATAGGCTGAGAAGTGCGTTCTGGCTACTAGGTACGACATATATATATATATATATATATATATATATATATATATATGCAAACAAGCCTGAATGGTCCCCAGGACTATATACAACTGAAAACTCACACCCCAGAAGTGACTCGAACCCATACTCCCACAACTGGTATGTACAGGGACGCCTTAATCCGCTTGACCATCACGACAAGAGGATTACCTAATGTCGTGATGGTCTGTCGTGATGGTCAAGCGGATTAAGGCGTCCCTGTACATACCAGTTGTGGGAGTATGGGTTCGAGTCACTTCTGGGGTGTGAGTTTTCAGTTATATATATATATATATATATATATATATATATATATATATATATATATATATATATATATATATATATATATATATATATATATATATGTCGTACCTAGTAGCCAGAACGTACTTCTCGGCCTACTATGCAAGGCCTGATTTGCCTAATAAGCCAAGTTTTCCTGAATTAATATATTTTCTGTATTTTTTTTTTCTTATGAAATGATAAAGCTACCCATTTCATTATGTATGAGGTCAATTTTTTTTATTGGAGTTAAAATTAACGTAGATATATGACCAAACCTAACCAACCCTACCTAACCTAACCTAACCTATCTTTATAGGTTAGGTTAGGTAGCCGAAAAAGTTAGGTTAGGTTAGGTTAGGTTAGGTAGGTTAGGTAGTCGAAAAACAATTAATTCATGAAAACTTGGCTTATTAGGCAAATCGGGCCTTGCATAGTAGGCCGAGAAGTACGTTCTGGCTATTAGGTACGACATATATATATATATCTATATATATATATATATGTCGTACCTAGTAGCCAGAACTCACTTCTCAGCCTACTATTCAAGGCCCGATTTGCCTAATAAGCCAAGTTTTCCTGAATTAATATATTTACTATAATTTTTTTCTTATGAAATGATAAAGCAACCCTTTTCTCTATGTATGAGGTCAATTTTTTTTTATTGGAGTTAAATTTTATGTAGATATATGACCGAACCTAACCAACCCTACCTAACCTAACCTAACCTATATTTATAGGTAAGGTTAGGTTAGGTAGCCAAAAAAAGCTAGGTTAGGTTAGGTTAGGTAGGTTAGGTAGACGAAAAAACATTAATTCATGAAAATTTGGCTTATTAGGCAAATCAGGCCTTGAATAGTAGGCTGAGAAGTGCGTTCTGGCTATTAGGTACGACATATATATATATATATATATATATATATATATATATATATATATATATATATATATATATATATATATATATATATATATATATATGTCGTACCTAGTAGCCAGAACTCACTTCTCAGCCTACTATTCAAGGCCCGATTTGCCTAGTAAGCCAAGTTTTCCTGAAATAATATATTTACTATAATTTTTTTCTTATGAAATGATAAAGCAACCCTTTTCTCTATGTATGAGGTCAATTTTATTTTAATGGAGTTAAAATTAACGTAGATATATGACCGAACCTAACCAACCCTACCTAACCTAACCTAACCTATATTTATAGGAAAGGTTAGGTTAGGTAGCCAAAAAAAGCTAGGTTAGGTTAGGTTAGGTAGGTTAGGTAGACGAAAAAACATTAATTCATGAAAACTTGGCTTATTAGGCAAATCGGGCCTTGAATAGTAGGCTGAGAAGTGCGTTCTGGCTATTAGGTACGACATATATATATATATATTTATATATATATATATATATATATATATATATATATATATATATATATATATATATATATATATATATATATATATATATATATATATATATATATATATATTAGTATATTTTGGTAGCAGTCTTTCCTCTAGAAATATATTATTTTATATGACCGAAAAAGTAAGATTAATAATTCTAACAAGAATTTTCTCAATCATTCGTACATTTCTTTTCACTGTTGGAGGTAATTCAAAAATCAATTCTCCAAAATTAATTTTTATTTCTAGTCTGACGTGACACGAGCGCGTTTCGTAAAACTTATTACATTTCCAAAGACTTTAGTTTACAAATACACAACTGAATAGAACTTAAACATCTCCGATTTTGTTTATATCTATATTTGAATGAGGTGGATGGGGTGAGGTGGCATTAATAGGGTATTAATTTCATCAACACAAGACAGAACACGAAACAAAAACAATGGGTATTGAAATGGAAGTGATTGTAGAAAGCCTATTGGTCTATATTTCTTGATGCTTCTATATTGGAGCGGAGTCTTGAGGTGGGTAGAATATAGTTTTGCATTAATTGGCTGTTGATTGCTGGTGTTGACTTCTTAATGTGTAGTGCCTCGCAAACGTCAAGCCGCCTGCTATCGCTGTATCTATCGATGATTTCTGTGTTGTTTACTAGGATTTCTCTGGCGATGGTTTGGTTGTGGGAAGAGATTATATGTTCCTTAATGGAGCCTTGTTGTTTATGCATCGTTAAACGCCTAGAAAGAGATGTTGTTGTCTTGCCTATATACTGGTTTTTTTGGAGCTTACAGTCCCCAAGTGGGCATTTGAAGGCATAGACGACGTTGGTCTCTTTTAAAGCGTTCTGCTTTGTGTCTGGAGAGTTTCTCATGAGTAGGCTGGCCGTTTTTCTGGTTTTATAGTAAATCGTCAGTTGTATCCTCTGATTTTTGTCTGTAGGAATAACGTTTCTATTAACAATATCTTTCAGGACCCTTTCCTCTGTTTTATGAGCTGTGGAAAAGAAGTTCCTGTAAAATAGTCTAATAGGGGGTATAGGTGTTGTGTTAGTTGTCTCTTCAGAGGTTGCATGGCGCTTCACATTCCTTCTTATGATGTCTTCGACGAAACCATTGGAGAAGCCGTTGTTGACTAGGACCTGCCTTACCCTACAGAGTTCTTCGTCGACTTGCTTCCATTCTGAGCTGTGGCTTTGAGCACGGTCGACATATGCGTTAACAACACTAGTGTTGTTAACGCATATGTCGACCATATGTCGCATATGTCGACGCATATGTCGCATATATGGGTAGCTGGTGGTGGTGGTGGTGGTGGTGGTGGTACCTCAAGGAGCACGGGTGTACTCATGTGGGATGATGGTGGTGGTGGTGGTGGTGGTGGTGGTGGTGGTGCTGGCACCATCACCACCACCACACTGCCACCCCTGGCACCACCACCACCACACTGCCACCCCTGGCACCACCACCACCTCACTGCCATCCCTGGCACCACCACCACCACCACACCGCCTCCCCTGGCACCACCACCATAACGACACTGCCCCCCATGGCACCACCATGACACTGCTACCCCTGGCACCACCACCCCACTGCCACCCATGGCACCACCATAACACTGCCACCGCTGGCACCACCACCACCACCAAACTGCCACCCATGGCACCACCACCACCACGACACTGCCCCCCATGGCACCACCTTGACACTGCCACCCTTGGCACCACCACCACCTCCACACCGCCACCCATGGCACCACCATGACACTGCCACCCCTGGCACCACCACTACCACCACCTCACTGCCACCCCAGGCACCTTCACAACCACACTGCCACCCATTGTACCACCACCACCACCACCACACGGCAACCCCTGTGACCACCAATCCACCACACAGCCACCCCTGGTAACACCACCACCACACTGGCACCCCTGGCACCACCACCATCACGACACTGCCACCCCTGGCCTCACCACCACCACCACCACACTGCCACCCCTGGCACCACCACGACACTGCCACCCCTGGCACCAATACGACACTACCACCCCTGGCACCACCACCACTACTCTGACGCCCCTGGCACCACCAACACCACACTGCTACCACTGGCACCACCACACTGCCACCTCTGGCACAACCACCACCACACTGCCACCACTGGCACTACCACCTAAACCACCACACTGCCACTCCTGGCACCACCACCACCACCACCACGACACTGCCACCCCTGGGACCACCACGACACTGCCCCCCTAGCACCAACCACACTGCCACCCCTGCACCACCACCACCACACTGACGCCCCTGGCACCACCAACACCACACTGCCACCACTGGCACCACCACACTGCCACCTCTGGCACCAGCAACACCACACTGCCACAAATGGCACCACCACACTGCCACCTCTGGCACCACCACCACACTGCCACCACTGGCACCACCACCCCCACACCCCCACCACCACACTGCCACCCCTGGCACCACCACCTCATTGCCACCCCGGCCACCACCACCACCTCACTGCCATCCCTGGCACCACCACCACCACCACACTGACTCCCCTATCACCACCACCACAACGACACTGCTCCCCATGGCACCACCATGACACTGCCACCCATTGGCACCACCACCACCACCACACTGCCACCCATGGAACCACCATAACACTGCCACCCCTGGCACCACCACCACCACCACACTGCCACCCATGGAACCACCACCACCACGACACTGCCCCCCATGGCACCACCAAGACACTGCCACCCTTGGCACCACCACCACCTCCACACTGCCACCCATGGCACCACCATGACACTGCCACCCCTGGCACCACCACTACCACCACCTCACGGCCACCCCTGGCACTTCCACCACCACACTGCCACCCATGGTACCATCACCACCACCACCACACTGTCACCACTGGCACCACCACCACACGGCAACCCCTGTGACCACCACTCCACCACACAGCCACCCCTGGTAACACCACCACCACACTGGCACCCCTGGCACCACCACCATCACGACACTGCCTCCCCTGGCACCACCACCATAACGACACTGCCATCCCTGGGACCACCACGACACTGCCACCCCTGGTACCACCACCATAACGACACTGCCACCTCTGGCACCAACCACACTGCCACTCCTGGCACCACCACCAACACAACACTGCCACCACTGGTACCACCACACTGCCACCTCTGGCACAACCACCACCACACTGCCACCACTGGCACCACCACCCCAACCACCACACTGCCACCCCTGGCACCACCACCACCACGACACTACCACCCCTGGCACCATGACCACCACACTGCCACCTCAGGCAAAACCACCACCACACTGCTACCACTGGCACCACCACCCCAACCACCACACTGCCACCCCTGGCACCACCACCTCACTGCCACCCCGGCCACCACCACCACCTCACTGCCATCCCTGGCACCACCACCACCACCACACTGCCTCCCCTATCACCACCACCACAACGACACCGCCCCCCATGGCACCACCATGACACTGCCACCCCTGGCACCACCACCACACTGCCACCTCTGGCACCACCACCACACTGCCACCCATGGAACCACCATAACACTGCCACCCCTGGCACCACCACCACCACCACACTGCCACCCATGGCACCACCACCACCACGACTCTGCCCCCATGGCACCACCATGACACTGCCACCCTTGGCACCACCACCACCTCCACACTGCCACCCATGGCACCACCATGACACTGCCACCCCTGGCACTTCCACCACCACACTGCCACACATGGTACCACCACCACCACCACCACCACACTGCCACCACTGGCACCACCACCATCACCACCACACGGCAACCCCTGTGACCACCACTCCACCACACAGCCACCCCTGGTAACACCACCACCACACTGTCACCCCTGGCACAACCACGACACTGCCACCCCTGGCACCACCACCATAACGACACTGCCCCCCTGGGACCACCACGACACTGCCACCCCTGGCACCAACCACACTGCCACCCCTGGCACCCCCACCATAACGACACTGCCACCCCTGGCACCAACCACACTGCCACTCCTGGCACCACCACCATAACGACACTGCCACCCCTGGGACCACCACGACACTGCCACCCCTGGCACCAACCACACTGCCACTCCTGGCACCACCACCACCACTCTAACGCCCCTGGCACCACCAACACCACACTGCCACCACTGGCACCACCACACTGCCACCTCTGGCACAACCACCACCACACTGCCACCACTGGCACCACCACACTGCCACCTCTGGCACAACCACCACCACACTGCTACCACTGGCACCACCACCCCAACCACCACACTGCCACCCCTGGCACCACCACCACCACGACACTACCACCCCTGGCACCATCACCACCACACTGCCACCCCTGGCACCACCACCACCACAATGCCACCCCTGGCACCATCACCACCACCACACTGCCACCCCTGGCACCACCACCACCACACTGCCACCCCTGGCACCACCACCTCACTGCCACCTCTGCCACCACCACCACCTCACTGCCATCCCTGGCACCACCACCACCACCACACTGCCACCCTTGGGACCACCACCACCACCACAATGCCACCCCTGGCACCATCACCACCACCACACTGCCACCACTGGCACCACCATCACCACACTGCCACCCCTGGCACCACCACCACCACCACAATGCCACCCCTGGCACCATCACCACCACCACACTGCCACCCCTGGCACCACCATCACCACACTGCCACCCCTGGCACCACCACCTCACTGCCACCCCGGCCACCACCACCACCTCACTGCCATCCCTGGCACCACCACCACCACCACACTGCCTCCCCTATCACCACCACAACAACGACACTGCCCCTAATGGCACCACCATGACACTGCCACCCCTGGAACCACCACCACCACCACCACACTGCCACCACCACCACCACTACCACACTGCCACCCCTGGCACCACCACCAAACTGCCACCCATGGAACCACCATAACACTGTCACCCTTGGCACCACCACCACCACTACACTGCCACCCATGGCACCACCACGACACTGCCCCCCATGGCACCACCATGACACTGCCACCCTTGGCACCACCACCACCTCCACACTGCCACCCATGGCACCACCATGACACTGCCACCCCTGGCACTTCCACCACCACACTGCCACCCATGGTACCACCACCACCACCACCACCACACTGCCACCACTGGCACCACCACCATCACCACCACACGGCAACCCCTGTGACCACCACTCCACCACACAGCCACCCCTGGTAACACCACCACCACACTGTCACCCCTGGCACCACCACGACACTGCCACCCCTGGCACCACCACCATAACGACACTGCCACCCCTGGGACCACCACGACACTGCCACCCCTGGCACCAACCACACTGCCACCCCTGGCACCACCACCATAACGACACTGCCACCCCTGGCACCAACCACACTGCCACCCCTGGCACCACCACCATAACGACACTGCCACCCCTGGGACCACCACGACACTGCCACCCCTGGCACCAACCACACTGCCACCCCTGGCACCACCACCACACTGCCACCCCTGGCACCACCACCTCACTGCCACCCTTGCCACCACCACCACCTCACTGCCATCCCTGGCACCACCACCACCACCACACTGCCACCCCTGACACCACCACCACAACGACACTGCCCCCCCATGGCACCACCATGACACTCCCACCCCTGGCACCACCACCACCACCACACTGCCACCTATGGCACCACCATGACACTGCCACCCCTGACACCACCACCACCACCACACTGCCACCCATGGCACCACCATGACACTGCCACCCCTGGCACCACCACTACCACCACCTAACTGCCACCCCCGGGCACCTCCACCACCACTCTGCCACCCATGGTACCACCACCACCACCACGACACTGTCACACCTGGCACCACCACTACCACGACACTTCCACCCCTGGCACCACCACACCGCCACCCCTGGCACCATCACCACCACACTGCCACCCCTGGCACCATCACCACCACACTGCCACCCCTGGGTCCACCACCACCACCACCACACTGCCACCCCTGGCATCACCACCACCACCACACTGCCACCCTTGGATCCACCACCACCACCACCACACTGCCACCCCTGGCATCACCACCACCACCACACTGCAACCTCTGTGACCACCATCACACAGCCACCCCTGGCACCACCACCACACAGCCACCCCTGGCACCATCACCACCACACTGCCACCCCTGGCACCACCACCACCACACTGCCACCCCTGGCACCACCACGAGACTGCCACCCCTGGCACCACCACCACCACCACGACACTGCCACCCCTGGGACCACCACGATACTGCCACCCCTGGGACCACCACCAGCACACTGCCACCCCTGGAACCACCACACTGCCACCCCTAGCATAACCACCATCAAACTGCCACCCCTGGATCCACCACCACTACCACCAAACTGCCACCCCTGGATCCACCACAACACTGCCACCCCTGGCCCCACCACCACAATGCCACCCCTGGCACCATCACTACCACCACACTGCCACCCCTGGCACCACCACCAAAACGACACTGCCACCCCTCGCACCACCACCACCCCCACCAAACTGCCACCCCTGGCACCACCACGACCACCACCACACTGCCACCAATGGCACCACCACCACCACGACACTGCCACACCTGGCACCACCACACTGCCACCCCTGGCACCACCACCACCACGACACTGCCACACCTGGCACCACCACCACCACGACACTGCCACTCCTGGCACCACCACACTGCCACCCCTGGCACCAGCACGGCCACCCCTGGCACCACCACGGCCACCCCTGGCACCACCACCACTAACACTGCCACCCCTGGCAACACCACAACGCCACCCCTGGCACCACCATCAAACTGCCACCCCTTGAACCACAACAATGCCACCCATGGCACCACAACCACACTGCCAACCCTGGCACCACCACAAATGACATCAACACCATCAAACTGCCACCCCTGACACCACACTGTCACCCCTAGTATCACACCACCACCGCTGGCACCACCACCACCATGCTGTCACCCCTGGCACCACCACCACCACACTGCCACCGCGGGCACCACCACCACCACACTGCCACCGCTGGCACCACCACCACCACACCGCCACCCCTAGCACCACCACCACCACACTGCCACCCCTGGCACCACCACCACCACACTGCCACCCCTGGCACCACCACCACACTGCCACCCCTAGCACCACCACCACCACACTGCCACCCCTGGCACCACCACCACAACCACCACACTGCCACCCCTGGCACCACCACCACCACATTGCCACCCTTGGCACCACCACCACCACACTGCCACCCCTGGCACCACCACCACCACACTGCGAATTCTGGCACCACCACCAACACCTCACTGCCAGCCGTAGCACCACCACCACCACCACCGCACTGCCACCCCTGGCACCACCAACACCACGACACTGCCACCCCCTGGCACAACCACCATCACGACACTGCCACCCCTGGCACAACCACCACTACCATCACCACCTTGCTACCCCTGGCACCACTACCACCTCGACACTGCCAACCCTGGCACCAACACCACCACGACACTGCCACCCCTGGCACCACCACCAACACGACACTGCCACCCCTGGCACCACCACACTGCCACCCCCTGGCACCATCACCACCACCACCACACTGCAACCCCTGGAACCATCACCACCACCACCACACTGCCACCCCTGGCACCACCCCCCACACAGCGACCACTGGCACCGCCACACTGCCACCCCTGGCACCACCACCACCGCCACACTGCCACCCATGGCACCACCACCACCACGACACTGCCCCCCTGGCACCACCACCACCACACTGCCACCCCTGGCACCACCCCCCACACAGCGACCACTGGCACCGCCACACTACCACCCCTGACACCACCACCACTACCACACTGCCACCCATGGCACCACCATGACACTGCCACCCCTGGCACAACCACTACCACCCCTGGCACCACCACTACCACCACCTCACTGCCACACCTGGCACCTCCACCATCACACTGCCACCCATGGTACCACCACCACCACCACCACCACACTGCCACCACTGGCACCACCACCACCACACGGCAACCCGCGTGACCACCACCACCACCACCACACAGCCACCCCTGGTACCACCACCATCACATTGCCACCCCTGGCACCACCACCATAACGACACTGCCACCCCTGGCCTCAACACCACCACCACCATACTACCACCCCTGACACCACCACGACACTGCCACCCCTGGCACCACCACCACCACGACACTGCCACCCCTGGGACCACCACGATACTGCCACCCCTGGGACCACCACGACACTGCCACCCCTGGGACCACCACGACACTGCCACCCCTGGGACCACCACGACACTGCCACCCCTGGGACCACCACGACACTGCCACCCCTGGCACCAACCACACTGCCAGTCCTGGCACCACCAACTCCACACTGCTACCACTGGCACCACCACACTGCCACCACTGGCACCACCACCACCACACTGCCACCACTGGCACCACCACCACCACACTGCCACCACTGGCACCACCACCCCCACCACCACACTGCCACCCCTGGCACCACCACCACCACACTGCCACCTCTGGCACCACCACCACCACACTGCCACCACTGGCACCACCACCCCAACCACCACACTGCCACCCCTGGCACCACCACCACCACAATGCCAACCCTGGCACCACCACCTTACTGCCTCCCCTGCCACCACCACCACCTCACTGCCATCCCTGGCACCACCACCACCACAACACTGCCACCCCTGGCACCACCACCACAACGACACTGCCCCCCATGGCACCACGATGACACTGCAACCCCTGGCACCACCACCACCACACTGCCAACCATGGCCCCACCATGACACTGCCACCCCTGGCACCACCACTACCACCACCTCACTGCCACCCCTGGCACCTCCACCACCACATTGCCACCCATGGTACCACCACCACCACCACGACACTGTCACACCTGGCACCACCACTACCACGACACTTCCACCCCTGGAACCATCACCACCACACTGCCACCCCTGGATCCACCACCACCACCACCACACTGCAACCCCTGGCACCACCACCACCACCACACTGCCACTCCTGGATTCACCACCACCACCACACAGCCACCCCTGGCACCACTACCACACAGCCACCCCTGGTACCACCACCACCACACTGCCACCCCTGGCACCACCACCACCACACTGCGAATTCTGGCACCACCACCAACACCTCACTGCCAGCCGTAGCACCACCACCACCACCACCACCGCACTGCCACCCCTGGCACCACCAACACCACGACACTGCCACCCCCTGGCACAACCACCATCACGACACTGCCACCCCTGGCACAACCACCACTACCATCACCACCTTGCTACCCCTGGCACCACTACCACCTCGACACTGCCAACCCTGGCACCAACACCACCACGACACTGCCACCCCTGGCACCACCACACTGCCACCCCTGGCACCACCACCAACACGACACTGCCACCCCTGGCACCACCACACTGCCACCCCCTGGCACCATCACCACCACCACCACACTGCAACCCCTGGAACCATCACCACCACCACCACACTGCCACCCCTGGCACCACCCCCCACACAGCGACCACTGGCATCGCCACACTGCCACCCCTGGCACCACCACCACCGCCACACTGCCACCCATGGCACCACCACCACCACGACACTGCCCCCCTGGCACCACCACCACCACACTGCCACCCCTGGCACCACCCCCCACACAGCGACCACTGGCACCGCCACACTACCACCCCTGACACCACAACCACCACCACACTGCCACCCATGGCACCACCATGACACTGCCACCCCTGGCACAACCACTACCACCCCTGGCACCACCACTACCACCACCTCACTGCCACACCTGGCTCCTCCACCATCACACTGCCACCCATGGTACCACCACCACCACCACCACCACACTGCCACCACTGGCACCACCACCACCACACGGCAACCCGCGTGACCACCACCACCACCACCACACAGCCACCCCTGGTACCACCACCATCACACTGCCACCCCTGGCACCACCACCATAACGACACTGCCACCCCTGGCCTCAACACCACCACCACCATACTACCACCCCTGACACCACCACGACACTGCCACCCCTGGCACCACCACCACCACGACACTGCCACCCCTGGGACCACCACGATACTGCCACCCCTGGGACCACCACGACACTGCCACCCCTGGGACCACCACGACACTGCCACCCCTGGGACCACCACGACACTGCCACCCCTGGGACCACCACGACACTGCCACCCCTGGCACCAACCACACTGCCAGTCCTGGCACCACCAACTCCACACTGCTACCACTGGCACCACCACACTGCCACCACTGGCACCACCACCACCACACTGCCACCACTGGCACCACCACCACCACACTGCCACCACTGGCACCACCACCCCCACCACCACACTGCCACCCCTGGCACCACCACCACCACACTGCCACCTCTGGCACCACCACCACCACACTGCCACCACTGGCACCACCACCCCAACCACCACACTGCCACCCCTGGCACCACCACCACCACAATGCCAACCCTGGCACCACCACCTTACTGCCTCCCCTGCCACCACCACCACCTCACTGCCATCCCTGGCACCACCACCACCACAACACTGCCACCCCTGGCACCACCACCACAACGACACTGCCCCCCATGGCACCACGATGACACTGCAACCCCTGGCACCACCACCACCACACTGCCAACCATGGCCCCACCATGACACTGCCACCCCTGGCACCACCACTACCACCACCTCACTGCCACCCCTGGCACCTCCACCACCACATTGCCACCCATGGTACCACCACCACCACCACGACACTGTCACACCTGGCACCACCACTACCACGACACTTCCACCCCTGGAACCATCACCACCACACTGCCACCCCTGGATCCACCACCACCACCACCACACTGCAACCCCTGGCACCACCACCACCACCACACTGCCACTCCTGGATTCACCACCACCACCACACAGCCACCCCTGGCACCACTACCACACAGCCACCCCTGGTACCACCACCACCACACTGCCACCCTTTGGCACCACCAGCATCACGACACTGCCACCCCTGGCACCACCACACTGCCACCCCTGGCACCACCACCACCACAACCACCACCACCACACTGCCACCCCTGGCACCACCACGACACTGCCAACCCTGGCACCACCATCACCACCACGACACTGCCACACCTGGGACCACCACGACACTGCCACCCCTGGCACCACCACCATCACACTGCCACCCCTGGCACGACCACCACCACACTGCCACTTCTGGCACCATCACCACCACACTGCCACCCCTGGAACCACCATCGCCAGACTGCCACCCCTGGCACCACCACACTGCCACCCTTGGCACCACCACACTGCCACCCTTGGCACCACCACTACCACACTGCCACCCTTGGCACCACCACACTGCCACCCCTGGCACCAGCACCACCACACTGCCACCCCTGGAACCACCACCACCACACTGCCACCCCTGGAACCACCACCACCACACTGCCACCACTGGAACGACCACCCCCACCACCACACTGCCACCCCTGGCACCACCACACTGCCACCCCTGGCACCACCACCACACTGCCACCACTGGCACCACCACCACCACACTACAACCCCTGTGACCACCACCACCACCACTCAGCCACATCTAGTACTACCACCACCACACTGCCACCACTAGCACCACCACCATCACGACACTGCCTCCCCTGGCATCACCACCACCACCACCACACTGCCACCCCTGGCACCACCACGACACTGCCACCCCTGACACCACCACCACTACCACCACGACACTGTCACCCCTGGGACAACCACGACTCTGCCATCCCTGGCACCACCACTACCACCACCTCACTGCCACCCCAGGCACCTCCACCACCACACTGCCACCCATGGTACCACCACCACCACCACCACCACACTGCCACCACTGGCACCACCACCACCACACGTTAACCCCTGTGACCACCACTCCACCACACAGCCACACCTGGTAACACCACCACCACACTGGCAACCCTGGCACCACCACCATCACGACACTGCCACCCCTGCCCTCACCACCACCACCACCACACTGCCACCCCTGGCACCACCACGACACTGCCACCCCTGGCACCAACCACACTGCCACTCCTGGCACCACCACCACCACCACTCTGACGCCTCTGGCACCACCAACACCACACTGCCACCACTGGCACCACCACCCCAACCACCACACTGCCACCCCTGGCACCACCACCACAACGACACTGCCACTCCTGGGACCACCACGACACTGCCACTCCTGGGACCACCACGACACTGCCCCCCCTAGCACCAACCACACTGCCACCCCTGGCACCACCACGACACTGCCACCCCTGGCACCAACCACACTGCCACTCCTGGCACCACCACACTGACGCCCCTGGCACCACCAACACCACACTGCCACCACTGGCACCACCACACTGCCACCTCTGGCACCAGCAACACCACACTGCCACCACCACCACCACACTGCCACCTCTGGCACTACCACCACAACACTTCCACCACTGGCTCCACCACTCCCACCACCACACTGCCACCCCTGGCACCACCACCACCACGTCACTACCACCCTTGGCACCACCACCACCACCACAATGCCATACCTGGCACCATCATCACCACCACACTGCCACCCCATGCACCACCACCACCACCACACTGCCACCCCTGGCACCATCACCACCACCTCACTGCCACCCCTGCCACCACCACCACCTCCCTGCCATCCCTGGCACCACCACCACCACACTGCCTCCCCTGGCACCACCACCACAACGACACTGCCCCCCATGGCACCACCATGACACTGCCACCCCTGGCACCACCACCACACTGCCACCCATGGCACCACCATAACACTGCCACCCCTGCCGCCACCACCACCACCACCATGAAACTGCCACCCCTGGCACCACCACTACCACCACCTCACTGCCACCCCTGGCACCTCCACCACCACACTGCCACCCCTGGCACCACCACACTGCCACCCCTGGCACCACCACTACCACCACCACACGGCAACCCCTGTGACCACCACTCTACCACACAGCCACCGCTGGTAACACCACCACCACACTGGCACCCCTGGCACCACCATCATCACGACACTGCCACCCCTGGCCTCACCACCACCACAACGACACTGCCACCCCTGGCACCACCACTAACACTGCCACCCCTGGCACCACCACGACACTGCCACCCCTGGCACCACCACGACACTGCCACCCCTGGCACCACCACGACACTGCCACCCCTGGCACCACCACCACCACGACACTGCCACCCCTGGCACCACCACGGCCACCCCTGGCACCACCACCACTAACACTGCCACCCCTGGCAACACCACGGCCACCCCTGGCACCACCACCACTAACACTGCCACCCCTGGCAACACCACAACGCCACCCCTGGCACCACCATCAAACTGCCACCCCTTGAACCACAACAATGCCACCCAAGGCACCACTACCACACTGCCAACCCTGGCACCACCACAAATGACATCAACACCATGAAACTGCTACCCCTGACACCACACTGTCACCCCTAGTATCACACCACCACCGCTGGCACCACCACCACCATGCTGTCACCCCTGGCACCACAACCACCATACTGCCACCGCGGGCACCACCACCACCACACTGCCACCCCTGGCTCGATCACCACCACACTGCTACTTCTGGCACGACCACCACCACACTGCCACCCCTGGCACCACCACCACTACCACACTGCCAGCCGTAGCACCACCTCCACCACCACCACCACCGCACTGCCACCCCTGGCACCACCACGACCACGACACTGCCACCCCTGGCACACCACCACCACGACACTGCCACCCCTGGCACCACCACCACCACACTGCCACCCCTGGCACCACCACCACCACGACACTGCCACCCCTGGCACCATCACCACTACCACCACACTGCAACCCCTGGCACCATCACCACCACCACCACACTGCAACCCCTGACACCACCCCCCACACTGCGACCACTGGCACCGCCACACTGCCACCCCTGGCACCACCACCCCCACCATCACCATACTGCCACCGCTGGCATCACCACCACCACAATGCCACCCCTGGCACGTGTCGTGACGCTGAACCCCGGTTCATTCCGAACACAGCGATTATACGACACATAACACCTTGCCTCAGCAACCGTTACTACCACCTATACTCCTACACACACCAGACCCTTGAGGCGTACCACTAGGTTTGTACTGGAACACAATGAGTGAACATATGGAAGGTATTTAAAGACCGTCGGGTTTTGTCATTTAATTACAAAGAATTGAATCTGACAAATAATAACATATTAACATTATTAGGTCAATACACTGCCAATACCCATAGACCACTCGACCTCCGTGATCACCACACACACTCGTAACTTCCGCCTAAGTCCCTAATACGGAATGATTACTACAACGCTCCACACCCGGTTAGTCTTACATTCAATACTCACATACTGCAGACTTAACTTGGTCACTAAGATCACAACAGGCTCTCGCATAGCTGTCTGCTACACTTCGCTGCTGCCACAAACGGAGACCTCGGAGGACTTGCTAGTTCAACTTCCACAACCAGACTGACTCCAGCCAACCATGGCCTCAATCATTTCACCACGCCTCTCGAGGAAGGTATAATCCGATTAACCTTATCCCTAGAGCGGTAATCTTGTTCCTAGAAGCCTGACGAAGAATAATTCCTCTTTCCAGAAATTATTAATTTGGCTAAACAGCTTCGGTCTTAATCCATTGACCTTTCTTAGATATGTGATCCATAGTCTGTCTACTTACATGTACTTCCAATCATCATTCGTTAAGTGTTGTAGTAATGATCCTCTAGCTAATAATTCCTACTAACTTGTTGATTACAACACACGACCACCACCACACTGCCACCCCTGGAACCACCATCGCCACACTGCCACGCCTGGCACCACCACACTTCCACCCTTGGCACCACCACCACCACACTGCCACCCTTGGCACCACCACTACCACACTGCCACCCTTGGCACCACCACACAGCCACCCCTGGCACCACCACCACCACACTGCCACCCCTGGAACCACCATCGCCACACTGCCACGCCTGGCACCACCACACTTCCACCCTTGGCACCACCACCACCACACTGCCACCCTTGGCACCACCACTACCACACTGCCACCCTTGGCACCACCACACTGCCACCCCTGGCACCACCACCACCACACTGCCACCCCTGGAACCACCACCACCACACTGCCACCCCTGGCACCACCACACTGCCACCCCTGGCACCACCACTACCACACTGGCACCACTGGCACCACCACCCCCACCACAACACTGCCACCACTGTGACCACCACCACCACCACTCAGCCACCCCTAGTACCACCACCACCACACTGCCACCCCTAGCACCACCACCATCACGACACTGCCACCCCTGGCATCACCACTACCACCACCTCACTGCCACCCCTGGCACCTCCACCACCACACTGCCACCCATGGTACCACCACACTGCCACCACTGGCACCACCACCACTACCACCACACGGCAACCCCAGTGACCACCACTCCACCACACTGCCACCCCTGGCACCACCACTACACTGCCACCCCTGGGACCACCACGACACTGCCACCTCTGGCACCAACCACACTGCCGCTCCTGGCACCACCACCACCACTCTGACGCCCCTGGCACCACCAACACCACACTGCCACCACTGGCCCCACCACACTGCCACCTCTGGCACAACCACCACAACACTGCCACCACTGGCACCACCACCCCAACCACCACACTGCCACCCCTGGCACCACCACCACCACCATCACGACACTGCCACCCCTGGGACCACCACGACACTGCCACCCCTGGCACCAACCACACTGCCACCCCTGGCACCACCACCACCACACTGACGCCCCTGGCACCACCAACACCACACTGCCACCTCTGGCACCAGCAACACCACACTGCCACCACCACCACCACACTGCCACCTCTGGCACCACCACCACCACACTTCCACCACTGGCACCACCACCCCCACCACCACACTGCCACCCTTGGCACCACCACCACCACACTGCCACCCTTGGCACCACCACTACCACACTGCCACCCTTGGCACCACCACACTGCCACCCATGGCACCACCACCACCACCACAATGCCACCCCTGGCACCACCACCACCACCACAATGCCACCCCTGGCTCCATTACCACCACCACACTGCCACCTTTGGCACCACCACCACCACACTGCCATCCCTGGCACCACCACCTCACTGCCACCCTTGCCACCACCACCACCTCACTGCCATCCCTGGCACCACTACCACCACCACACTGCCTTCCCTGGCACCACCACCACAGCGACACTGCCCCCCCATGGCACCACCATGACACTGCCACTTCTGCCACCACCACCACACTGCCACCCATGGAATCCACCACCACAACGACACTGCCCCCATGGCACCACCATGACACTGCCACCCTTGGCACCACCACTATTACCACCTCACTGCCACCCCTGGCACCACCACGACACTGCCACCCCTGGCATCACCACCACCACTACCACACTGCCACCCCTGGCACCACCACGACACTGCCACCCCTGGCATCACCACCACCACTACCACACTGCCACCCCTGGCACCACCACGACACTGCCACCCCTAGCACCACCACTACCACCACCGCACTGTCACCCCTGGCACCTCCACCACCACACTGCCACCCATGGAACCACCACCACCACCACCACACTGCCACCACTGGCACCACCACCACCACCACCACACGGCAACCCCTGTGACCACCACTCCACCACACAGCCACCTTTGGTAACACCACCACCACACTGGCACCCCTGGCACTACCACCATCACGACACAGCCACCCCTGGCCTCACCACCACCACAACGACATTGCCACTCCTGGGACCACCACGACACTGCCACCCCTGGCACCAACCACACTGCCACTCCTGGCACCACCACCACCACTCCGACGCCCCTGGCACCACCAACACCACACTGCCACCACTGGCACCACCACACTGCCACCTCTGGCACAACCACCACCACACTGCCACTTCTGGCACCACCACCACCACGACACTGCCACCCCTGGCACCACCACCACGACACTGCCACCCCTGGCACCACCACCATCACACTGCCACCCCTGGCACCTTGATCACCACCACTACAATGCCACCCCTGGCACCATCACCACCACCACACTGCCACCCCTGGAACCACCACCACCACACTGCCACCCGTGGCACCACCACCTCACTGCCAACCCTGCCACCACCACCACCTCACTGCCATCCCTGGCACCACCACCACCACCACACTGCCACTACTGGCACCACCACCACAACGACACTGCCCCCCATGGCACCACCATGACACTGCCACCCCTGGCACCACCACTATTACCACCTCACTGCCACCCCTGGCACCACCACGACACTGCCACCCCTGGCATCACCACCACCACTACCACACTGCCACCCCTGGCACCACCACGACACTGCCACCCCTAGCACCACCACCACCACCACCACGACACTGCCACCCCTGGGACAACCACGACACTGCCACCCCTGGCACCAACCACACTGCCACCCCTGGCACCACCACCACCACACTGACGCCCCTGGCACCACCAACACCACACTGCCACCACTGGCACCACCACACTGCCACCTCTGGCACCAGCAACTCCACACTGCCACCACTGGCACCACCACACTGCCACCTCTTGCACCACCACCACCACACTGCCACCACTGGCACCACCCCCCCACCACCAAACTGCCACCCCTGGCACCACCACCACCACGACACTACCACCCCTGGCACCACCACCACCATAACACTGCCACCCCTGGCACCAAAACCACCACAACAATGCCACCCCTGGCACCACCACCACCACCACAATGCTACCCCTGGCACCATCACCACCACCACACTGCCACCCCTGGCACCACCATTACCACACTGCCACCCCTGGCACCACCATTACCACACTGCCACCCCTGGCACCACCACCACCACCACACTGCAAATTCTGGCACCACCACCACCACCTCACTGCCAGCCGTAGCACCACCACCACCACCACCGCACTGCCACCCCTGGCACCACCACGACCACGACACTGACACCCCTGGCACACCACCACCACGACACTGCCACCCCTGGATCCACCACCACCATACTGCCACCCCTGGCACCACCACCACCACGACACTGCCACCCCAGGCACCACCACACTGCCCCCCCTGGCACAACCACCACCACGACACTGCCCCCCCTGGCACCATCACCACCATCGCGACACTGCCACCCCTGGCATCACCACCACCACCACCACACTGCCACCCCTGGCACCACCACGACACTGCCACCCCTGGCACCACCACGACATGCCACCCCTGGCACCACCACCACTACAACCACCACACTGCCACCCCTGGGACAACCACGACTCTGCCACCCCTGTCACCACCACTACCACCACCTCACTGCCACCCCTGGCACCTCCACCACCACACTGCCACCCATGGTACCACCACACTGCCACCACTGGCACCACCACCACTACCACCACACGGCAACCCCAGTGACCACCACTCCACCACACTGCCACCCCTGGCACCACCACTACACTGCCACCACCGGGAACACCACGACACTGCCACCTCTGGCACCAACCACACTGCCGCTCCTGGCACCACCACCACCACTCTGACGCCCCTGGCACCACCAACACCACACTGCCACCACTGGCCCCACCACACTGCCACCTCTGGCACAACCACCACCACACTGCCACCACTGGCACCACCACCCCAACCACCACACTGCCACCCCTGGCACCAACACCACCACCATCACGACACTGCCACTCCTGGGACCACCACGACACTGCCACCCCTGGCACCAACCACACTGCCACCCCTGGCACCACCACCACCACACTGACGCCCCTGGCACCACCAACACCGCACTGCCACCTCTGGCACCAGCAACACCACACTGCCACCACCACCACCACACTGCCACCTCTGGCACCACCACCACCACACTTCCACCACTGGCACCACCACCCCCACCACCACACTGCCACCCTTGGCACCACCACCACCACACTGCCACCCTTGGCACCACCACTACCACACTGCCACCCTTGGCACCACCACACTGCCACCCCTGGCACCACCACCACCACCACAATGCCACCCCTGGCACCACCACCACCACCACAATGCCACCCCTGGCACCATTACCACCACCACACTGCCACCCTTGGCACCACCACCACCACACTGCCATCCCTGGCACCACCACCTCACTGCCACCCTTGCCACCACCACCACCTAACTGCCATCCCTGGCACCACTACCACCACCACACTGCCTTCCCTGGCACCACCACCACAACGACACTGCCCCCCCATGGCACCACCATGACACTGCCACTTCTGCCACTACCACCACACTGCCACCCATGGTACCACCACCACAACGACACTGCCCCCATGGCACCACCATGACACTGCCACCCTTGGCACCACCACCACCTCTACACTGCCACCCATGGCACCACCATGACACTGCCACCCCTGGCACCACCACTACCACCACCGCACTGTCACCCCTGGCACCTCCACCACCACACTGCCACCCATGGTACCACCACCACCACACTGCCACCACTGGCACCACCACCACCACCACCACACGGCAACCCCTGTGACCACCACTCCACCACACAGCCACCCCTGGTAACACCACCACAACGACATTGCCACCCCTGGCACCACCACGACACTGCCACCCCTGGCACCACCACCACCACGACACTGCCACCCCTGGGACCACCACGACACTGCCACCCCTGGCACCAACCACACTGCCACTCCTGGCACCACCACCACCACTCCGACGCCCCTGGCACCACCAACACCACACTGCCACCACTGGCACCACCACAGTGCCACCTCTGGCACAACCACCACCACACTGCCACCACTGGCACCACCACCCCAACCACCACACTGCCACCCCTGGCACCACCACCACCACGACACTACCACTTCTGGCACCACCACCACCACGACACTGCCACCCCTGGCACCACCACCACGACACTGCCACCCCTGGCACCACCACACTGCCACCCCTGGCACCTTCACCACCACTACAATGCCACCCCTGGCACCATCACCACCACCACACTGCCACCCCTGGAACCACCACCACCACACTGCCACCCGTGGCACCACCACCTCACTGCCAACCCTGCCACCACCACCACCTCACTGCCATCCCTGGCACCACCACCACCACCACACTGCCACTCCTGGCACCACCACCACAACGACACTGCCCCCCATGGCACCACCATGACACTGCCACCCCTGGCACCACCACTATTACCACCTCACTGCCACCCCTGGCACCTCCACCACCACCACGACACTGTCACACCTGGCACCACCACTACCACGACACTTCCACCCCTGGCACCACCACACTGCCACCCCTGGCACCATCACCACCACACTGCCACCCCTGGATCCACCACCACCACCACCACACTGCAACCCCTGGCATCACCACCACCACCACACTGCCACCCCAGTATCCACCACCACCACCACACTGCAACCCCTGGCACCACCACCACACAGCCATCCCTGGTACCACCACCACCACACTGCCACCCTTTGGCACCACCACCATCACGACACTGCTTTTCCTGCACCACCACACTGCCACCCCTGGCACCACCTCCACCACCACCACCACCACCATACTGCCACCCCTGGCACCACCACGACACTGCCACCCCTGGCACCACCACCACCACACTGCCACCCCTGGAACCACCCATGGCACCACCACACTGCCACCCCTAGCATAACCACCACCACACTGCCACCCCTGGATCCACCACCACCACCACCAAGCTGCCACCCCTTGATCCACCACAACACTGCCACCCCTGGCCCCACCACCACAATGCCACCCCTGGCACCATCACTACCACGACACTGCCACCCCTGGCACCACCACCACCACGACACTGCCACCCCTCGCACCACCAAAACCCCCACCAAACTGCCACCCCTGGCGCCACCACGACCACCACCACACTGCCACCCCTGGGACCACCACCACCACCACGACACTGCCACACCTGGCACCACCACCACCACGACACTGCCACCTCTGGCACCACCACACTGCCACCCCTGGCACCACCACGGCCACCCCTGGCACCACCACCACTAACACTGCCACCCCTGGCACCACCACACGGCCACCCCTGGCACCACCACGGCCACCCCTGGCACCACCACCACTAACACTGCCACCCCTGGCAACACCACGGCCACCCCTGGCACCACCACCACTAACACTGCCACCCCTGGCAACACCACGGCCACCCCTGGCACCACCACCACTAACACTGCCACCCCTGGCAAGACCACAACGCCACCCCTGGCACCACCACACTGCCACCCCTGGCACCACCACGGCCACCCCTGGCACCACCACCACTAACACTGCCACCCCTGGCAACACCACGGCCACCCCTGGCACCACCATCACTAACACTGCCACCCCTGGGAAGACCACAACGCCACCCCTGGCACCACCATCAAACTGCCACCCCTTGAACCACAACAATGCCACCCATGTCACCACTACCACACTGCCAACCCTGGCACCACCACAAATGACATCAACACCATCAAACTGCCACCCCTGACACCACACTGTCATCCCTAGTATCACACCACCACCGCTGGCACCATCACCACCAGACTGCCACCCCTGGCACCACCACCACCACGACACTGCCCCACATGGCACCACCATGACACTGCAACCCCTGGCACCACCACCACACTGCCACCCATGGCACCACCATGACACTGCCAACCCTGGCACCACCACTACCACCACCTCACTGCCACCCCTGGCACCTCCACCACCACATTGCCACCCATGGTTCCACCACCACCACCACATTGCCACCCATGGTACCACCACCACCACCACGACACTGTCACACCTGGCACCACCACTACCACGACACTTCCACCCCTGGCACCACGACACTTCCTCCCTTGGCACCACCACACTGCCACCCCTGGCACCATCACCACCACACTGCCACCCCTGGATCCACCACCACCACCACCACACTGCAACCCCTTGGCACCACCACCACCACCACACTGCCACTCCTGTATTCACCACCACCACCACACTGCAACCTCTGTGACCACCACCACCACACTGCAACCCCTGGCACCACCACCACCACCACACTGCCACCCCTGGATTCACCACCACCACCACACTGCAACCTCTGTGACCACCACCACCACACTGCCACCCTTTGGCACCACCACCATCACGACACTGCCCCCCCTGGCACCACCACACTGCCACCCCTGGCACCACCACCACCACGACACTGCCACCCCTGGCACCACCACCACCACGACACTGCCACCCCTGGGACCACCACGACACTGCCACCCCTGGCACCAACCACACTGCCACTCCTGGCACCACCACCACTACTCTGAAGCCCCTGGCACTACCAACACCACACTGCCACCACTGGCACCACCACACTGCCAACTCTAGCACAACCACCACCACACTTCCACCACTGGCACCACCACCACAACCACCACACTGCCACCCCTGGCACCACCACCACCACCACCACGACACTGCCACCCCTGGGACCACCACGACACTGCCACCCCTGGCACCAACCACACTGCCACCCCTGGCTCCACCACCACCACACTGACGCCCCTGGCACCACCTACACCACGCTGCCACCACTGGCACCACCACACTGCCACCTCTGGCACAACCACCACCACACTGCCACCACTGGCACTACCACCCCAACCACCACACTGCCACCCCTGGCCCCACCACCACGACACTGCCACCCCTGGGACCACCACGACACTGCCACCCCTAGCACCAACCACACTGCCACCCCTGGCTCCACCACCACCACAGTGACGCCCCTGGCACCACCAACACCACACTGCCACAACTGGCACCACCACACTGCCACCTCTGGCACCACCACCACCACACTGCAACCACTGGCACCACCACCCCCACCACCACACTGCCACCCCTGGCACCACCACCACCACGACACTACCACCCCTGGCACCACCACCACCACAACACTGCCACCCCTGGCACCACCACCACAATGCCACCCCTGGCACCACCACCACCACCACAATGCCACCCCTGGTACCATCACCACCACCACACTGCCACCCTTGGCACCACCACCACCACACTGCCACTCCTGACACCACCACCTCACTGCCACCCCTGCCACCACCACCACCTCTCTGCAACCCCTGGCATCACCACCACCACCACACTGCCACCCCTGTATCCACCACCACCACCACACTGCCCCCCATGGCACCACCATGACACTGCCACCCCTGGCACCACCACCACCACCACACTGCCACCCATGGCACCACCATAACACTGCCACCCCTGGCACCACCACCACCACACTGCCACCCATGGCACCACCACCACCACGACACTGCCCCCCATGGCACCACCATGACACTGCCACCCTTGGCACCACCACCACCTCTACACTGCCACCCATGGCACCACCGTGACACTGCCACCCCTGGCACCACCACTACCACCACCTCACTGCCACCCCTGGCACCTCCACCACCACACTGCCACCCATGGTACCACCACCACCACCACCACACTGCCACCACTGGCACCACCACCACCACCACCACATGGCAACCCCTGTGACCACCACTCCACCACACAGCCACTCCTGGTAACACCACCACCACACTGGCACCCCTGGCACCACCACCATCACGACACTGCCACCCCTGGCCTCACCACCACCACCACGACACTGCCACCCCTGGCACCACCACGACACTGCCACCCCTGGCACCACCACCACCACGACACTGCCACCCCTGGGACCACCACGACACTGCCACCCCTGGAACCAACCACACTGCCACTCCTGGCACCACCACCACCACTCTGACGCCCCTGGCACCACCAACACCACACTGCCACCACTGGCACCACCACACTGCCACCTCTGGCACAACCACCACCACACTGCCACCACTGGCACCACCACCCTAACCACCACACTGCCACCCCTGGCACCACCACCACCACGACACTACCATCCCTGGCACCACCACCACCACGACACTGCCACCCCTGGCACCACCACCACCACACTGCCACCCCTGGCACCACCACCACCGCCACAATGCCATCCCTGGCACCATCACCACCACCACACTGCCACTCCTGGCACCACCACCACCACACTGCCACCCTTGGCACCACCACCTCACTGCCACCCCTGCCACCACCACCACCTCACTGCCATCCCTGGCACCACCACCACCACCACACTGCCACTCCTGGCACCACCACCACAACGACACTGCCCCCCATGGCACCACCATGACACTGCCACTTCTGGCACCACCACCACCACACTGCCACCCCTGGCACCACCACCTCACTGCCACCCCTGCCACCACCACCACGACACTGTCACCCCTGGCACCACCACCACCTCACTGTCATCCCTGGCACCACCACCCCCACCACACTGCCACTCCTGGCACCACCACCACAACGACACTGCCCCCTATGGCACCACCATAACACTGCCACCCCTGGCACCACCACCACCAACACACTGCCACCCCTGGCACCACCACCACCACGACACTGCCTCCCATGGCACCACCATGACAATGCCACCCCTGGCACCACCACTACCACTACCTCACTGCCACCCCTGGCACCTCCACCACCACACTGCCACCCATGGTACCACCACCACCACCACCACACTGCCTCCACTGGCACCACCACCACCACCACCACCACATGGCAACCCCTGTGACCACCACTCCACCACACAGCCACCCCTGGTAACACCACCACCACACTGGCACCCCTGGCACCACCACCATCACGACACTGCCACCCCTGGCCTCACCACCACCACCACGACACTGCCACCCCTGGCACCACCACGACACTGCCACCCCTGGCACCACCACCACCACGACACTGCCACCCCTGGGACCACCACGACACTGCCACCCCTTGCACCAACCACACTGCCACTCCTGGCACCACCACCACCACTCTGACGCCCCTGGCACCACCAACACCACACTGCCACCACTGGCACCACCACACTGCCACCTCTGGCACAACCACCACCACACTGCCACCACTGGCACCACCACCCTAACCACCACACTGCCACCCCTGGCACCACCACCACCACGACACTACCATCCCTGGCACCACCACCACCACGACACTGCCACCCCTGGCACCACCACCACCACACTGCCACCTCTGGCACCACCACCACCGCCACAATGCCATCCCTGGCACCATCACCACCACCACACTGCCACTCCTGGCACCACCACCACCACCACCACACTGCCACCCTTGGCACCACCACCTCACTGCCACCCCTGCCACCACCACCACCTCACTGCCATCCCTGGCACCACCACCACCACCACACTGCCACTCCTGGCACCACCACCACAACGACACTGCCCCCCATGGCACCACCATGACACTGCCACTTCTGGCACCACCACCACCACACTGCCACCCCTGGCACCACCACCTCACTGTCACCCCTGCCACCACCACCACGACACTTCCACCCCTGGCACCACCACCACCTCACTGCCATCCCTGGCACCACCACCCCCACCACACTGCCACTCCTGGCACCACCACCACAACGACACTGCCCCCTATGGCACCACCATAACACAGCCACCCCTGGCACCACCACCACCAACACACTGCCACCCCTGGCACCACCACCACCACGACACTGCCTCCCATGGCACCACCATGACAATGCCACCCCTGGCACCACCACTACCACCACCTCACTGCCACCCCTGGCACCTCCACCACCACACTGCCACCCATGGTACCACCACCACCACCACGACACTGTCACACCTGGCACCACCACTACCACGACACTTCCACCCCTGGCACCACCACACTGCCACCCCTGGCACCATCACCACCACACTGCCACCCCTGGATCCACCACCACCACCACCACCCTGCAACCCCTGGCATCACCACCACCACCACACTGCCACCCCTGTATCCACCACCACCACCACACTGCAACCCCTGGCACCACCACCACACAGCCACCCCTGGAACTAAAACCACCACACTGCCCCCCTTTGGCACCACCACCATCACGACACTGCCTTTC
Organism: Procambarus clarkii; assembly: GCF_040958095.1. Lineage (NCBI taxonomy): Eukaryota > Metazoa > Arthropoda > Malacostraca > Decapoda > Cambaridae > Procambarus > Procambarus clarkii. Next base: position 25,681,050 of record NC_091199.1, read on the forward strand.
CTGGCACCACCACACTGTCATCCCTGGCACTACCACCACCACCACTACCACGACACTGCCACCCCTGGGACCACCACGACACTGCCACCCCTGGCACCACCACCACCACACTGCCACCCCTGGAACCACCATCGCCACACTGCCACCCCTGGCACCACTACATTGCCACCCCTAGCATAACCACCACCACACTGCCACCCCTTGATCCACCACCACCACCACCAAACTGCCACCCCTGGATCCACCACAACACTGCCACCCCTGGCCGCACCACCACAATGCCACCCCTGGCACCATTACTACCACCACACTGCCACCCCTGACACCACCACCACCACGACACTGCCACCCCTCGCACCACCACCACCCCCACCAAACTGCCACCCCTGGCACCACCACGACCACCACCACACTGCTACCCCTGGCACCTCCACCACCACGACACTGCCACACCTGCCACCACCACCACCACGACACTGCCACCCCTGGCACCACCACACTGCCACCCCTGGCACCACCACGGCCACCCCTGGCACCACCACGGCCACCCCTGGCACCACCACCACTAACACTGCCACCCCTGGCAACACCACAACGCCACCCCTGGCACCACCATCAAACTGCCACCCCTTGAACCACAACAATGCCACCCATGGCACCACTACCACACTGCCAACCCTGGCACCACCACAAATGACATCAACACCATCAAACTGCCACCCCTGACACCACACTGTCACCCCTAGTATCACACCACCACCGCTGGCACCACCACCACCACACTGCCACCCCTGGCACCACCACCACCAACACACTGCCACCCCTGGCACCACCACCACAACCACCACACTGCCACCCCTGGCACCACCTCCACCACACTGCCACCCCTGGCACCACCACCACCATACTGCCACCTATGGCACCACCATGACACTACCACCCCTGGCACCACCACTACCACCACCACACTGCCACCCCTGGCACCTCCACCACCACATTGCCACCCATGGTACCACCACCACCACCACGACACTGTCACACCTGGCACCACCACTACCACGACACTTCCACCCCTGGCACCTTCCCTGAGTATCGTATAGTAACAGAAGGTCGAAATTGTATGTTCTTTGGCTGCTATGGGGTCCGTAAGTTCGTGCATGACGTTATCATTCCCTGTTCGCCCGTGGCGTACGCCCCAGGGGCCAGTAGGGCTCACGGGGCAGGATGCGCGAGTTGCGGCAAATATATTTTTGTTCAATTTCTGTGCACAGTTCCAAATACATTTTATATGTTTTTACGTGCCAATCCTATGTATAATGAACATGTACACAATATTATGGCAGTAGAACATCCGTACTGTTCGAAGACACTGTGTTACGTGCATGAGACGTGTACACATATCCGACACATATTTCCATTGTATCACGCTAATTTATGTATATATACAGGTTATTTATACACTATCACACACTATATACATTCACCATCAACACACTCAGAACTCTGCGAGTGTCAGCTACCACACCCTCACTCCTCCAGCATCCAGTCTCTCCCTCTCTCCTCTAACATCTTACTCGCCAACATTGCTCCTCCCACCATACTGTTATTGTTTGTATTACACTATTTACACATGTTATGTATACCTATCTACATATTTTATTCATCAGAACAATGCAAGTAAGCCGGCATTGTGCTCAAACTTTATGGTGGCCACCATACACTGCATGAGAAATCACTCAGCAGCCAGCAGACGACGCTATGATTATGTCACCTCCCTCACCAAAATAGCTCCTCCTAACATACTCCTGTTGCTGTTACTGAACTATATACACACATTGTATATACCTATGTACAAAAGTGTTCACCATAGCAAACCACTAAGCTAGTATGATGAGCAAAACCGAGTGGCTGCCACATAGCGAAGCTACCTCGATTCTCTCTCTCGCTCCCTCACCACAATTCCTCCTCCAACAATACTATGCACAGTGCGTATTATCACAACAATCTTGCTGTTATCACAATACTGGACACTAAATCCTGTAAATACATAATTGACCACAAATTTATTTTGTAAAGGAACCTAAGAAATCGTTTGAAGATTCCTAGATGGACGAAATAATGCTGTGGCTAGTGCTGTGAACATCGTAAATAGCATTGAATCACTAATATTTGAACATTGTACACAGTCATTATCACACTCTGGCTCTTCTGAAATACTATCGTGGCTAAATAATGCAAGTTATATATATATATTTTGACATTATTAAGCGATGCTATGGTCACAAGCTGAACAGCAGTGCTGTGAGATCATGCTGCATGCGCAGGCCTTGGTTGCTCACTCACTACTGAGGCTCTCACATCCAGGAATGTGGACCACGATTTTTTTAAAGATGGCATCTGTTTACAAGAGCCCTGAGGAAGCTGATGTGAACCCCATGTAGCCGTGGAGGTTTTGAATGGAACGTGAAAAATACAAATACCCGGGGCACGTAGCGCACCGCAAACATGGGTCTGCAGGTAAGTTGAGCAGTTAAAGGGTGAATGATTGCCTGTAAACTGGGCCTTTTCTAACTCAAAGACTACAAGATGTTTTGTTACGGTTTCGCTCTGGAATTTACGCTTACTCATCTGACATGAGTAAGGCCTCTTTGAGAGTAGGTTTACTAGGTAGGAAGACTGATTTTTACAAAATTTTTCTGGGTAAAAGAACCTCAGGATCCTAACAGTGAAATCATCACGTATTATTGGTTTGCGTCATTTCTATTCGGAGCCACATCTTCACCATTTTTGCTCCAAGCAACTTTGGATACTCATTTGAAGAAATCTAATAGCCCCTACACGACTGAAACTAGCAAAAACCTATATGTCGATAACTTCCAGGGAACCACTAATGATGAAAACAAATTAATGGAAATTTATCATGAGGCTAACCGCAAATTACTGGGAGCCAATATGCCTTTCCAGTTGTGCGCCTCTAATCATCAACTGAATAAAATCTTCAAGAAAGAATTTCCCGAGTATCAAGTATCCCTTAAGTTGAAAGTTCTAGGTATGGAATGGAATACTTCCACTGACGAAGTTAAATATTAAGTCTGTGGAAACTAATAATTATCCCTTAACCATGAGAAAGTTACTCTCATATGTCAGTAAACCCTTTGACCCTTTAGGCTTGCTTAGTCCAATTTTAATTAAGGGCAGACTCCTCATGCAGGAGTGCCTGCAGATTTATCTGGGTTGGGATGATCCGTTGCCATATGATATACAAGACAAATGCAGCAATTAACTACAGATTTTAACAAATTTAGTATTCTAAAATTCCCTCGTAATGCTTTAGGACAAAATTTACCCACAAATTTGAATGTGTTCTGCGATGCCTCAGGCAAAGCATATGGCGCAGTATCCTCTTTAGTTAACACTCGTCAATCATTTCTACTTACTTCTAAGGCTAGAGTGGCCCCAATTAAAAAGAGGTCTTTACCCCAAATGGAGTTAACTGCTTTATTAGTAGGCGTAAGACTGGCTCATTGCCTGATCAAGACACTCAGTAATATTCACTTTGGTATGATAGTAGTGTGGTCAGACAATGAGGCAATCTTGCAATGGGTAAAAAACAATGACAACAAAACTCCCTATGTCAGTAACAGAGTTAGGGAAATACGAGAACTAGCAGCTGACTACAAATTGATACATGTCCCTACCAAGCACAATCCAGCTGACTATTTATAGGTTTAACGTTAAAACAACTAGTTAAAATGGAGAGAGAGGCGCCCTAGCTCCGTGGGTGAGGACGTGTTGCCTGACCTCTCTGGTAGTTGGTGGTTACTTGCTGATTTGATCGTCAAGGGTTGTGGGCGTCTCTGCCCTCCCTGCAGTTGCCGCTTGGCTGGTGTTGACGTGGCACGTTTTGCAATGGGTGGCCATCTTTCCCTTGTTGTGAGAGTGAACTCCGTGTGCCTAGAGTTTACTGGCCGTGCTGCTAAACTAAGTGCTTAAGAATTCCTGCAGTTGAACTTGGCATGTGTGACATGCTCCATGTCCCGGTGGATTACATCTATGGTGTTGAGCTGGTGACTGCTCACTGTGTCATTATCAAGTTTGTAGGGATGGCGCAGTACCGTGCATTTCTCTGGCTATACGAGGGGCGTACCTTGCAGCTGCAGGATGGTGCCGGCTCTGTGACCATTACAGACCGTAGTGGTGCCCTGACGTATGTGAGTATACATGGGGCGCCCTTGGAGTTTTCCAAGGACCTGCTCCGGAGGTACTTCCAGTGGTATGGAGCTGTCGTCAGTGTGCGACTGCACATGCTGTGCTTGGGAAAGTTTATGGATATGCGGACCAACATTCATACCCTCGGGATGCGCCTGCGGACAGACATTCCATCTTCAGTCCGGCTTCTGGGATTCTATGTCTGGATGTATTATGCCTGGCAATCACGGACATGTTTTCAGTGTGGCCTGTTTGGGCATCAGGATGCTGGGTGCTCTGAGGCTGTGGTCGCTCCAGTAAACCTGTTCCGAGAAAAGGATTTCCCGCCGCTCCCTTGTGGAGGGAGACTCCGTGGGTGAGGCTGTGGACGTCCCATTCGCTGATGTGGCTACCCCTGCGTTGCCTGACGCATCTCCTGATGTTGCGGACCCTCCTCCGGGTGTTGTGGTGCCATCTGCTGATCTTCTTGCTCCGGTCACTGTCCCAACTGCTCCCGTGGGTCTTATGGGTGGTCTCTTCTTCGTCGGCGCCCTCCTCTTCCTCGTCTCCTGCTGCTGTGCCTGGCTCTGGGCCCTCACCTTTTGTCCCGACTGTGCTGGACACTGGGGTGGCGGCGGAGTCTCCTGCTGTGTGTGGCCCGGTTTCCCCTGCGGTTGAAGCTGCAGCAGTTCTGCGTCGAGCATCGGTTCGCCTGGCTTGTGAGGCCCGTGTTTCTGGGTCCACCTCCGGCTCTGATGATGTATGGCCGGGAGCCCAAGCACTCCCAGCGTTCATCTTCTGCCTAGGCGGATGTCGGTGACTCCAGTGACTGTGAGTCTTCGGGTGTCGATGGGGTGGTTCTGGGTGCGTCGCATTCTCCGCCGTTGGTGGTGGCGGAGGTCCATGTTTCCGCTGATACCGGTGCCTGTGTATCTGATGTGTCTTATGTTTTTTCTCCACCAGGAGGCTCTTCTCAGTGGGGGGGTGGTGGCTTTACCTGCTGCGGATGGTGCTGCTGCTGGTGCGGGCTGTGTCCTGGTGGTGAAGTTAAAGAAGGATGCTCACCGACAAGGGTCCCTGCAGGTGCCTGGTTGTGTGGACGTTGCCGTGGGAGCCCCTGTGGTGTTGCCCTCTGCCCCGAGGGTGTACGTTGAGGTTCTGGAGAATGTGTTGCCGGCATCTGTGATGCCGCCGGATCACTGGTGTAGGATTGCCCGGTTTCCAGTGGCAAAGACTGTGGAGGCCTTTCGTGCTCCGAGGCTTCACTTAGTGAGGGGGCATGTGGGATCCACTCGCCTTATCCGTAGCACCATTTGGGTCCCCTGATTGCAGGTGTTTGTTTCTGAGGTTCCGGATGCTATGCAATCCCCAGTAGATACGAACGAATGTTCGGAGTGGTTGATCTGGGAGGCGTTCAATGTGAGATTTCCGAGGGACCAGTTTCCGGTAATGTACGTGCGTTGATGTACTGTCTCTGTGCTTGTTTGTGTGGTGTTAAGTGTCCCTCTGGCTGCTTGCCTGACCCTGCCTGTTTTTGTTCCTATTATTATGTATTGCTGTTTGTTGTTTTTATCCATGTTTATGTGTTTCCTTTATTGTTTCATTTCCTGCTATTTATTCATGTGTTTTATTGTCATTTTGTGCTCGTGCCTTTCTTATTGTTCATTACAGGGCCGGTAGATTTTCTATGCATTGTCTTGTTCATGTGCTTAGGTTGTTTGGTTGGGGATTTGGGTGTTTTGTCTTGCAATTTTGTCTTGTAATTTTGTATTGTGCATTTGTGTTGTCTGTATCCATTTGTATATACAGCATTTGTATACTGTATGTCTTGCTTTGTGCTTGTCATGTATGTTGTTGTCTTGATGGCCGGTGCCTTTGTGTATTGTTCTGTTTAGTGTCTGGGCATTTGGTTTGATTCAGATAATTACAACATACTAAGGTGTGGAGGACGTCTGCCTCATGCAGAAATTGACTTAGAAACAAAGAATCCTATACTTCTACCACATCACAACTAAACATATAGTTTTACATCACCATACTCATGGTACATTGCACCGTGGAGTGATAAACACTCTCACTGATCTACGACAGAAATTCTGGCTTCCTCAAGGTTGTCAAACTGTCAAATCCCTTAATAAATCTTGTGTCATCTGCATGAGGTATGATGGTCGAGTGTGTTCTTACCCAGGACCTCCACCACTTCCTAAAGAACGAGTTGTCCACCTTCGTCCCTTTGAGACCACAGGTGTAGATAATACAGCAGCACTTATTTTAACAGGCACCCCAAATAAAATTCAGGTGAAAGCCTATGTATGCCTCTTCACATGTGCAACCACATGAGGCCTATACTTAGAAGTAACTTCTGACACGAGTGCAGAAGTGTTCCTACAAGCCTTTCATAGCGTTGCTGCACGTCGATCCTTCCCAAAACAAATGATCTCTGATAATGGATCTAATTTTGTGGCAGGAGAAGCATGTTTAAGAGACAATGCCACTGGAAATTCATACCTAACGAGCACCGCGGCAAGGAGGATTTTATGAGCGCATGGTAGGCACTGGGAAGAAATGCTTAAGGAAAACTCTACACAGACAGAAAATTTGCCTAATCGAGTTGCAAACCCTTGTCACAGAAATAGAGGCACGTGTCAACAACAGACCATTAACCTATCTTTCAGATGATTTCTCCCAGAGAGAACCCCTGAGTCCCTCTCATCTTATTTATGGTAGACTTCTGAGTCCCTTAATGTCTCTAGAGGATGAGGATCCAGAAGACCCTTCATGTGTTGGAGGAAGTGACTTAGTGGAAAGTTACAAACATCTTTCATGAGTGATAGGAAAGTGGAATGACGTGATGACTCGTGAATATCTCACTGCTCTGAGAGAGTATCATTATGGAGCTGCAAGCCCATATAATAAGCTTCAACTAAAACCAGGTGATCTAGTCCTAGTTGACAGTGATGGACCCAGGTCAGATTGGCCTTTAGGCAAAATTGTTGATGTTCATCCTGATTACAAAGGCACCTTAAGAATAGTTAGGGTACAATATCGAGGCACTACCACCCTAAAAACTTTAGAAAAATCTAGTACCCCTAGATTTAGTAGAACATGAATGTTCTACAGAGATAACTTTACCCCAAGTTTCAGAGGACAGTGCTTATGTCCACCAGAGCAAACGTCCATCTAGAGTGGCAGCTCAACAATGTAAGTGCTCTTCGTCTCCTGCTTTCTCATTGTCAATCTTCCTTTGTAGTTGTCCTTGACTCTCATAGTGCCCTCATGGTTCTCAGGTCCTTTAATCAGTTTCACCCAGTGGTTGTCGAGAATCAGCATTGGCTGTTTCTTATTCACAGTAAATTTAAGTCAGTTGGGTTTTGCTGAGATACTAGCCATATTGGTGTCTGGATGCTGCCGCTAGGGAAGCTGCCCGCTCTTGTACCATCTCTCGAAAAGGTATTGCTTATTCCGACTTTTACCCAGTTATTCATTCTTCCATCCTTTCCCGTTGGCAGGCTTGTTGGTCTTCTGTTACTGGTAACAAACTGCGTACTCTTTAGAGTTGTGTTTCTTCATGGCCGTCCTCCTACCACCGTAACCGGCGATGGGAAATGGCTCTGGCAAAATTGTGTATTAGCCATACTCGCTTAATTCATGGTCACTTAATGGAGCGCCGCCCTGCTCCTTATTTTCCAAATTGCATTGTCCCTCTTACGGTTGTGCATATCCTTGTTGAATGTCCTGACTTCCAGGACGAGCGTGTGTCTTGTGTGACCGTCCCCCTGCGATCGCTTGTCCCCTCGATAGAATTCTTGGTGATTCGGATACTTTTGATATCGTTCGCCTTATGAGTTTCTGTTCTCGAATTGCCATCCTTGGTGATATTTAGCGCCCTCTGAATATTCCGCACAATTGATGGTGCTACATAGCCTTTCTGGTTTGGTGCCTTGTTTTGATAATTACTTACTTACTCAACAATGTAAGGTAAAGCTTAAACAGTACTTTGATTCAGCCTAAGTGCAGACAATTCATCATTTGTGTTTGAGGTGATCATGATGATTCAGTGATGAGTAATGTCTAGTAACTCAACAGTTACAAGTCATAGTGACCCTATCTTGAGATGATTTCGGGGCTTTTAGTGTCCCCGCGGCCCGGTCCTCGACCAGGCCTCCACCCCCAGGAAGCAGCCCGTGACAGCTGACTAACACCCAGGTACCTATTTTACTGCTAGGTAACAGGGGCATAGGGTGAAAGAAACTCTGCCCATTGTTTCTCGCCGGCGCCTGGGATCGAACCCAGGACCACAGGATCACAAGTCCAGCGTGCTGTCCGCTCGGCCGACCGGCTCCCTAGACAGAGACCTCACTATGGATTCGAAGTCTCCTTGATCTTGAATGACATAACAATTTTATATTCTCAACAGTTATTTCATGTTCCCTAAAGACTTAGTCACATCTGTTCAACAGATACGGGACATCCGTTATGTGCATACTAACGTAATAACCTACTAACCCCATGAATATAACTTCAGGGTAGAGAGACAGGTACATCAGTACTAAGACATGAACTGCGACCCGAGTTCTCCCCCCCCCCCCTGGAGTTATGTTGGAAATATCCAACACTTATTTCTCATATTTAGTACTTCGATAAATGATCCTTGTACTAACAATTATAATTTACTAATAATTTAATCAATAGAGTATCAATATTAATTCCTTTCCTACTGTATAATAACTGTGCCAAATATTTCCTACTTCGCATGGTGATGTCATGTCAGCCAGCTCACTGAGAGAAAGATAACGTCTACATTTCAGAGAATTATGTTAAATTTTTCCTTCATTTCAGCATTCTTCCTTAAGAATTTTTAGCTGATACTATATTTACCAGAGATCGAATAATATAGTGTTTTTAGCTAAGGATCACTATATAACAGTATCTACTGTTATCACCTAGATTCATTGAGAAAGGAATTCTCCTATCATCTTTTCATTTATATGAACTTCGTTTCATATTTATTCCCATGCTGCGAGAATTCAATTAATATTAACTCTTTTAATAATTAACCCTATCCTTATAATTTTGCATGGTTGAAGAAATAATAGGAGTAAAATTCTCCATATCAACTCTCCGTGCTATTGCACATGCGTTTTACACCAGCCTGTATTTATGTCATCCTTGCAGCTGCAGATGGCTCGGCTCCCACATCAATCAGACACTCTGCTCGGCGAGAATTATAACAACAAGTCTTACTAATAGTTACTAATAGCACACATGGACTCGGAATAAAAATTTAGTCCCATGCTAGATCGAATCCTCGTTTTCATTCAGATATAGGTGCTAAATAACATTGGAATAGGCCAATCTTAAATTGAATCCGTCTTTCAGCTTGTGCCATAGTGCCAAGAAGAGAGATAGCCTATGCCCCAACGCATGATCCAGGACAGCCTGTTTCGACAAGTATTTTGGACGTGACTGCCCAAACACTTACATCTATTTCAGCCATACAGCTAAGCTGTTCTTTATGTTAAATATTAGTAGATTACTAACATTTATTTAGTTATTGATCTTCAATATAACGTCAGATATTTACTAACACTTCTCAAATTTAAAAGGTGATTTATTACTATACATGAATATTTTTATCTCATAAATTTGCTATGTAGTAGTATTGAATTTATGGTGCTTTTAACGCATTAGTTAATTTGCACTACATTAACCCCCAAAGAATGTGGAGAGAGTCGACTCAATATTTTAATGTTATCTACAGTTCACTTAATGTTCTCATACTATATTATTAATTATGAGGTGATCCATAAGCACTGGTTCTCAGATTCATTTTCAATCTTTCTTTATTTTATTTTCCCCTTTTATTAAAAAAATGGTGGACCTTCACAGCTATCGAAATCTCATTTTATTATTAGTAATTACTGAGTCAGATTTTCCCACAGATGGAGGTGTGAAGGTGGAGGGTAGTGGGAGGGGGGGGGGAATGGTTTGGAGGTGTACAGGAGCAACCCGTTCTCACACTTTCGTATAGTCAATATTGACTTATTAAATCGTGCATATGTGACATACTAAACATACTAGTTTACCTTGAAAAGCTTCATAGAAAACACCGACCTTACCTAACCTTCTTAGTATGTTAAAATAAGCATCTTATTGCTTTGTAATTACAATTATTACTTAACCTATACCTATAATAGGTTAAGTAATAATTGTAATTACGAAGCAATAAGATACTTATCTTAACATACTAAGAAAGTTAGGTAAGGTCTGTGTTTTCTATGTAGCTTTTCAAGGTAAACTAGTATGTTTAGTATGTCACATATGCACGTATTTAATCAGTCAATAATGACTGTAAGAAAGTGCGAGAACGGGTTGACAGGAGTGGGGGATGGTGGTTGGTAGTTTGAAAGTGGTGGGTAGTGGAGGGTGGTGGTGGTTGGTGGTTTGAATGTGGAGGAAAGTGGATGTTGGTAGTTGGTGGTGTGAGGTGGGGGTATGGGGGGATAGTGGCTGGTGGTGTGAAGATGGAGGGTAGGGGGGGGGTGATTTGTAGTGGGAAGGTGGAGGGTAATGTAGGGTAGTGGTTGGTGGTGAGAAGGTGTAAGGTATTGGTTGATGATGGCTGGTGGTGTGAAGGTGGTGGTTGGTGATATGAAGGTGGAGGTTGGTGGTGTGACGGTAGAGGATAGTAGAGGGTGGTGGCTGGTTGAGTGAAGGTGGAGGGTAGTGGGGGATGGTGGGTTAAGGTGGAGGGTAGGGGAGGGTGATGACTGGGAGTGTGAAGGTGTAGTGTAGTGGTGTGAAAGTAGAGGGAAGTGGGGGATGGTGGTTGGTGGTGTGAAGGTGGTGGGTAAAAGGGGATGGTGGTTGGTGGTGTGAAAGTGGTGGGTAGTGAGGGATGATGGTTTGTGGTGTGAAAGTGAAAGGTATTGGGGGATGGTGGTAGGTGGTGTGAAGGTGGAGAGTGGTGGTTAGTGGTGTCAGTAACGCTAGCCGTGCACTGCAGCGCGGGTGCACTTGGACTAGATTTGGCAACCCGTATCTGAAACATTCCATGTTTGGGCTCACTGGAAAGCCTAAGTCATCAGCCTTCGGAATATGTTACAATGGTAGCACATCTGTAAATTTGTGGAAAGAGTTAAGAGCGAGGAGAAGCTTTATTGTGAAGAGTTGAGCAAGACAGAGAAGTGGGCGAGAAGGCATGAGGTGTGAGGTACCCACCAACCGTTGCCCGCTCTGTTAACATTGCAATGCAAGCGGCCATCTTAGAAGTCGCCCTGCTGGCCATACAACCTCGCCTGTGATTGGCCAAGGAGGTTTGCCGCTGTATGCCTTTCTGTGATATGTTCGTTTGAGGAAGACCAGGAAGCCGGTCCTCCTCAAACGAACCAGTGGGGAGTGGGGGGGGGGGTGAATTGTTTGAATCCTGGCCCGGTTCCACATGTGAGCCATTCTACTTCCAGCCTCCGCCTGTGTTCGACAAATTCTTTGCTCAGTTGGCGAGCTGAGTAAAGGCGTCGTGGCGGTAGCTGATAGTACATCTCCACTTCTCGATCAACTATGATGTGGATCTGTGGCCGAGCAGAATCCGGGAACTCGTCGAAGTTGCATGGGAGAGAGACAGGGAGTGTATTGGAAAGAATCATGGGAAGTGGGTAAAATTTCATACGAGTAGGCAATGGACTCGTAAATCCCCATCCCATTGATATATCAGACGGTCTGATCTCCTGCTAGTGTTTTGCAGCGGAAGTATGAATGGGAGAATATTTTGCCAGTGATCAGGGGCAATTTTCCTATAGAAATTCATGGGAATTTCGAGAGAAAGATGTACATTAGTGTTTGCCGCCATCTTGTTCGAACGCCACGCTTAACCCGGTGGTGGTACGAAGCCGCCGTATGTGAGAGAGGGAACGAAATGCGCCAAACCACGTGAAACTCCATTGTGCGGGGCTACACCTAGCCAGCTTTGCTGCCTTGAGGGGTGACCAGCCACCTGCAAGCTTGTATGGGTCGTATTCTAGTAGGTTAGAGCACCGAGAGTGTTATTTACGAGTGTTCTGCAGTAATTGTCATTGCAACTGGCATGTATTGTAAATTACCATGAGCTGTGATTTATTATTGTCGTGGGTGAACTCGTCATTGAGACGAGTACTTGGTGTTATATTGTCCTGTATATTTGATGGTCATCGTAGTCCAGTATTCAGTGAGGTGATTGTGAGTCAATTAATGGAACGTAACCAAGGGAACACCCATTGCATATAGAGAAATTGTTCTATGACAATTTGAGTAATGTCAGATACGTTTGGGTTAATTATTTTCCAAGGAACAGCTATTTTGGTCTGTCAGGGAGCCTAGCCAAGCCAGACAAGAATTGTATGAATTCCGGGAGGGCAGAATTTTGCGTCTTAGTACTGTCTGTTGCATATTATCTGTCAGTTGGACAGGTAATTAAAGGGTTCCAGGAAGTAAAGGTAATTAACGCTGATCAGGATTGCAGAAGGCCTATTGGCCCATACGAGGCAGCTCCTATTTATAACCACCCAATCCCACTCATATACTTGTCCAACCCGCTCTTGAAACAATCGAGGGACCCCACCTCCACCACGTTACGCGGTAATTGGTTCCACAAATCAACAACCCTGTTACTGAACCAGTATTTACCCAAGTCTTTCCTAAATCTAAACTTATCCAATTTATACCCATTGTTTCGTGTTCTGTCTTGTGTTGATACTTTTAATACCCTATTAATATCCCCTGTGTTATGTCCATTCATCCACTTGTAAACCTCTATCATGTCACCCCTAACTCTTCGCCTTTCTAGTGAATGCAACTTAAGCTTTGTTAATCTTTCTTCATATGAAAGATTTCTAATTTGGGGAATTAACTTAGTCATCCTACGCTGGACACGTTCAAGTGAATTTATATCCATTCTATAATATGGCGACCAAAACTGAACTGCATAATCTAAATGGGGCCTAGCTAGAGCAAGACATAGCTTGAGAACCACACCAGGTGTCTTGTTACTAACGCTGCGATTAATAAATCCAAGTGTCCGATTTGCCTTATTACGAACATTTATGCATTGATCCTTTTGTTTTAAATTCTTGCTAATCATAACTCCCAGATCCCTTTCGCAATCCGACTTCGCAATCTCAACACCATCTAGCTCGTATCTTGTAACTCTATCATCATTACCTAGCCTCAGAACTTTACATTTATCAGCATTAATCTGCATTTGCCAATCATTTGACCATTTCAAAATCCTATCTAGATCAACTTGAAGTGATAGTGAGTCCTCCTCCGAATTAATTTCCCTACCGATTTTCGTATCATCGGCAAATTTGCAAATGTTGCTACTCAAACCTGAATCTAAATCATTTATATATATTATAAACAACAGAGGTCCCAGGACAGAGCCCTGAGGTACTCCACTAACAACATTATCCCACTCTGACTTAACCCCATTTATACTAACTCTCTGTTTCCTTTGGAATAGCCATGCTCTAATCCAAGTTAATATAGCACCCCCAATATCATGAGCTTCTATTTTTTTAATTAGTCTTTCATCTGGCACTGTATCAAAAGCTTTGCTAAATCAAGGTACACAACATCACAATCCTTACCACTATCAACTGCCTCAACTATGCTGGAATAAAAAGTTAGCAAATTTGTTAAACATGAACGGCCATTTGTAAAACCATGTTGCGACTCATTTATTAATTTATGTTTTTCAAGATGGAGATGAATTGTATTTGCAATTATTGATTCGAGTAACTTTCCCACAATAGACGTTAGGCTAATTGGCCGATAGTTTGACGCAAGTGATCTATCTCCTTTCTTAAAAATTGGTACCACATTAGCTACCTTCCATGACTCTGACACTCTGCCTGACTATTGATTTATTAAATATGGAAGACAGTGGCTCGGAAAGCTCCTCTTTGCATTCTTTAAACACGCTGGCAAACACTTCATCCGGCCCTGGGGATTTGTTTGGTTTTAGTTTTTCTAATTCTTTAATTACATCCTCCCTGGTAACTGCTAAACTAGTCAACCTGTCCTCATCCCCACCAACATAGACTTGTTCGGCTGAAGGCATATTGTTAAGTTCTTCTTTAGTAAATACAGATATAAAATATTTGTTAAAAATACTACTCATCTCTTTGTCATTATCCGTTATTTGACCTGTCTCAGATTTTAATGGACCTATCCTTTCCCTAGTCTTAGTTCGATATAACTGAAAAACCCTTTAGGATTTGACTTTGCTTGCTCTGCTATGCGAACTTCATAGTTTCTTTTTGCTTTCCTAATCTCTTTTTTAACAATTCTAACCAGTTGTATGAATTCCTGTTCTAACCTGACTTCCCCATTCTTAATCTTTTTGTACCAAGCTCTCTTTTTACCTATAAGATTCTTTAAATTATTTGTTATCCACTTTGGGTCATTAGTATTCGATCTATTCAATTTGTATGGTATACTACGTTCCTGTGCTTTGTTTAGAATATTCTTAAATAAGTTATATATTAAATCCACATCGAAATCCCCTTTTACGTCACCTGTCGCTGGGTTCCCATACCCCATACCCAAGACTTTCCAATCTATTTGACCCAAAAAATTTCTTAGGCTATTAAAATCAGCTTTTCGAAAATCTGGCACTTTAACAGAATTTTCTCCTACAGGTCTATTCCATTCTATGCTAAATCTGATTACTTTGTGATCACTGTTCCCTAGCTCACTCCCTATTTCGATGTCATTAATTTGTGTTTCCCTGTTAGTTAACACTAAATCTAAAATATTATTTTCCCGCGTTGGTTCCTTAATGTGTTGCGTAAGAAAGCAATCGTCATTTAATTCTTGAAAATCTTCTGCTTCACTATTCCCTGTTTTGTTCACCCAGTTTATTCCACTAAAATTAAAGTCACCCATGACATAAATACTGTTAGATCTGTCGTGACGCTGAACCCCGGTTCATTCCGAACACAGCGATTACACAACACATAACACCTTGCCTCAGCAACCGTTACTACCACCTATACTCCTACACACACCAGACCCTTGAGGCGTACCACTCGGTTTGTACTGGAACACAATGAATGAACATATGGAAGGTATTTAAAGGCCGTCGGGTTTTGTCATTTAATTACAAAGAATAGACTCTGACAAATAAATACATATTAACATACTCTATTAGGTCAATACACTTCCAATACCCATAGACCACTTGACCTCCGCGATCACCACCCACACTTGTAACTTCCGCCTAAGTCCCTAATACGGAATGATTACTAAAACGCTCCACTCCCGGTTAGTCTTTCATTCAATACTCACATACTGCAGACTTAACTTCGTCACTAAGATCACAACAGGCTCTCGCATAGCTGTCTGCTACACTTCGCTGCTGCCGCAAACGGAGACCTCGGAGGACTTGCCAGTTCAACTCCCACAACAAGACTGACTCCAGTCAGCCATGGCTGCAAACATTTCACCCTGCCTCTCAAGGAAGGTATAATCCGATTAACTAGAGAGGTAACCTTGATCCTAGAAGCCTGACGAAGAATAATTCCTCTTTCCAGGAATTATTAATTTGGCTAAACAGCTTCGGTCTTAATCCATTGACCTTTCTTAGATATGTGATCCATAGTCTGTCTACTTACATGTACTTCCAATCATCATTCGTTAAGTGTTGTAGTAATGATCCTCTAGCTAATAATTCCTACTAACTTGTGGATTACAACACCACTCCCCTCCTTAAACACGCATATGTCCCCATATGCATCTTGCACTAATGGAACCATTGCAATGGTTCCATTAGTGCAAGGACCTGGAGGATGCACCCACCATATGTGTACAACTAAAAAATCATCCAAAAAGTTCATCATACACACGATGAAATAAATTAAAAATTTTCCCAGACATGGCTCACAACACTTCTCCAACATATACATTATATTCACATCATAGCACAGGTAAAATAGTCTGTAATAATTTTTCGCATCTCCAACAATGCACATATACCTAAACTGCTGACATATAATTACATACAAACATAACCATAAAATTACATTGACCAGAATGCTGGCACTTAAACAGAAATGACACTAGTCATTAATATATACACAACACATAAATATCTAAGGTTCTTCATCCTTAGTAACAAGTTAATTATAATTTAACATCTTGCCCTGTACTGTTGACATAAGGGCTTACAATGATCACACAATGTTTCACTGGCCTCCTCCACAATTGGCAGCATCACTTCTCTTGTCTTCGTGTCCCATGGTTGCTAGGTCATAGATCCTCCATGACCCAGATAAAACCCAGGCTGTCCAGCCTGGTGAATGTTGTCAATGTCCCATCGTTGCTCTGAGCTAACGTGATCCTGGCCTCCAGAGGAACGGAGATTCCTACCCCAGGGTCATGTTCCCTTGGGTCTGTGCTGACGTCTCGTTCCAGGGCACCAATCCCAGAACGCTGTAGATACCCTACAGCTCTCTGGTCATCCTTCCTTGCTGTGCTCACCACAGCTGTAGCACATTACTCTAGGCCCATCTGCCCAGAGTGTGTCCACCTGTATTCACACCTTCCCGACCGCTGTACCTGCAAAATATTCCCTCGGAGCCCCCTGGCTCGATCCCATTATTACATAACCCCCTCGGCTCCTTACTCTCTCCCCGTATATAGCCTGAGCGCAGCTGCAAAACCATTGCAGCTGGCCCTTATCCCTGCTTTGATGTCAGGGGGCGAATTTCGCCTATAACGTCACGTTGGCTTCCCTTCCTCCCCCTTTTTTTCTAGAATTACTGAGTGTAGCCTCATGGCTTCCCTTCTACTCTACCTGAAGCTCTGTGACATGATCCCGGGGGACCTTCTCAAGCCTAACACTCAGTAATGGTGCCAATGAGGTAATATACAGTATGCACATGCACATACATTATCACAATAAATACCTCATTAAAATAATTTCCAACTAATGTCACTAAAGCATCATACTGCCACTGGCTCGCCTCTAGCGAGATTCCTGTAACAACTTAATTAATGAGAAATTAGTATATCTACTTGGCTCGCCCACTGCAACCACCAACACCTGAAATTTTTAAATTCTACATTGTAATCTTATCCATAAGACTTATCCACTCCGACTTAATTAATGAAAATTTTAATGAAAAAAATGAAATTTTTATTAGTCTTTTATGAGTCTTGCTAGATGTATCGGCTTGGCTCGCCTACTGCAGCCACCAACTCGGCAATTATCCACATTTCATCTTATCCATAAGACTTACCCACTCCGACACACCATCACCTCTGGTCATCCCAACCACTGATGACCTCATTATAACGCCACACATCCCCACAACCACTTCCTGCGTCCTAACGCACCGACCTTGCTACGCCAATACTCACCTTACCGACCACTACCTGGCGCCCCTGCGCCACCATATACTCCACAACACCACACTCCATACCAGGCGTCCAAACGCCACTACACTACACCACCCAATGGCGTCCCCAACGCCCTCAACACAACACCCGGCGTCCCCAACGCCCTCAACACAACACACGGCGTCCCCAACGCCCTCAACACAACACACGGCGTCCCCAACGCCATCAACACAACACACGGCGTCCCCAACGCCATCAACACAACACACGGCGTCCCCAACGCCATCAACACAACACACGGCGTCCCCAACGCCATCAACACAACACACGGCGTCCCCAACGCCATCAACACAACACACGGCGTCCCCAACGCCATCAACACACGGCGTTAAAATTACCAGTAATGCTACACCTAATCGCTACAATGCCAACAATGTCATGCACTATACTACATCCATAATATCAACAGTCAAAACATGCACAATTCACTACAGTAAATACTATGCATTACGCTGGCGTTTAATAAGCCACTACACGTGCATTACACTACAAAACCCGGCGTACTAATGCCAATACACAACCGTGCACTACACTCGGCGTACAAACGCCAATACACAACCATGCACTACTCCCGGCGTCCAAACGCCAATACACACTGCGTCGCCACCTCTGGACGCCACACACCCCCACCGACGGGACACGCTCCCCGTGTCCCAGGTAACACTCTCCATAATGCTACCTGCACCCACTAAAAATCTCCATGGCCCTCTCCAGGGTACACTAGACGGCGAACCCCAGACGTCAAATTATGCGTCGCTCGCTATGCCTAGGAGTTCACAATTCACTGCGCTTATTTTCTGTATCTACACCTGACAACGCCGGAACTCGCACAGTAATTTAGGTAATATTTCATTATCCTTAAAATATTCGATTTACACGTTACATGAAATTTAATTAACTTTAAATTACGTAGTTTTCACGCTTAATTTCACCTTAGCAACGGTTTCTCACTATTTCTGCCTTACCAACGATATAAAACAAGCTCCAAGGTGCGGCTTGCTTGGCCCGCACATGGCCGCACATGGCCCACGCTGGCCCACATTCACCCGCGCTAGTTTACCTCGCCACGCTGTACAATCCGCACTACGAACACTGTATAATCTGCACTACGAACACTGTATAATCCGCACTACGAACACTGTATAATCCGCACTACGAACACTGTATAATCCGCACTACGAACACTGTATAATCCGCACTATGAACACTGTATAATCCGCACTACGAACACTGTATAATCCGCACTACAAACACTGTATAATCTGCACTACGAACACTGCACTTGTTTTGGATCCCGATGCTTCAGTGGTCCAGACTTGCCTCTTAGCCGTCTCTCGTTGCGGGAATCTGGAAAGAAAGAAATAAACCCCACATGTGCCCCATAATGGCCTAGTCCCTTTAATTAACTAACTCCTCTGACCTGGTCTCACCTGACCCTTCTTTCCTCCGTCTAGTAACCACCATTCTCACCACAACCCGACGTCTACCATTTCCCGAACATTCCCTCACCAACTAAACCAGAACCACACTTCCTTCATCTCGCACAGTGTTCCAAAACCTGTTTGCGCTGCCACCAAATATGTCGTCTAACAATTCCCTAACATTCCCTCATCAACCTAACCAGGAACACTATGAGAGGATATATCGAAGTTATTTAAAGGCCGTCGGATTTTGTCATTTAATTACAAAGAATAGACTCTGACAAATAAATACATATTAACATACTCTATTAGGTCAATACACTTCCAATACCCATAGACCACTTGTCCTCCGCGATCACCACCCACACTCGTAACTTCCGCCTAAGTCCCTAAAACGAAATAATTACTAAAACGCTCCACTCCCGGTTAGTCTTTCATTCAATACTCACATACTGCAGACTTAACTTCGTCACTAAGATCACAACAGGCTCTCGCATAGTTGTCTGCTACACTTCACTGCTGCCACAAACGGAGACCTCGGAGGACTTGCCAGTTACATCCCACAACAAGACTGACTCCAGTCAGCCATGGCCGCAAACATTTCACTCCGCCTCTCAAGGAAGGTATAATCCGATTAACCTTATCCCTAGAGCGGTAACCTTGATCCTAGAAGCCTGACGAAGAATAATTCCTCTTTCCAGGAATTATTAATTTGGCTAAACAGCTTCGGTCTTAATCCATTGACCTTTCTTAGATATGTGATCCATAGTCTGTCTACTTACATGTACTTCCAATCATCATTCGTTAAGTGTTGTAGTAATGATCCTCTAGCTAATAATTCCTACTAACTTGTGGATTACAACAGATCTAGATGCTCTAGATATTTCATTCCATAGATGCTTTGCTTCTATTCTGTCTAAATTTGGTGGCCTATATATAACTCCTATTATAATATTATTTGCTTTTTCGTTTAATTCTATCCAAATAGTTTCTGTGTGTGGCTCAGTTTTGATTCCCTCTTTGAGGCTACATTTCAAATTGTCCCTAACATATATGGCTACTCCCCCTCCTCGTCTAATATATCTATCTGTGTGAAATAGTTTAAATCCATTTATCTGATATTCAGCTAATAGTTCTCTATTTTCTACATTCATCCACGTTTCGGTAAGTGCAATAATATCTATTTTTTCTGTGCAGACAAGAGCATTTAATTCATTAATTTTATTTCTTAGACTTCTACTGTTAGTGTAATATATCCTAAGTGAATTGTTATTTTGAGGCCCTTTTCTTTCCCTGATCATTTTGCCAATTCTTTTCTCCCACGAACACATACTTTTATTACCTCCTTCCTCCAAATCAATTCCCATACCACTATCTACTAACAGTTTAAACCCAAACAAACACCTCTAACCACTGGTTCCAACGAGTTCGCAACAGCAACAACCCCAGTCCTCGATAGATGCACCCCATCACGAGCATACATTTCATTTCTTCCATAGAAGTGTTCCCAGTTGTCTATGAAAGATATTGCATTTGATTTGCAATATCTTTCCAGCCGGCAATTGACACCAAGTGCCCTCGACATCCATTCATTTCCCACTCCCTTTCTTGGAAGAATGCCACATATGATCGGGATTCCTCCCTTGCTCCTAACTAATTCAATGGCTGTCCTGAATCTCTGTATTAGTTCCTCACTCCTAACTCGCCCAACAACATTAAAACAAATTATACCCCCATATCTATGTAGAATTTTCCAAAGCTGCAATCAGCTGATTCCGGCTGAATAAAAGTCAAGAAACTGAACAATTATTTACGCATATGTGTTCCTTCTGCAATGACACTTTGATTCAATAATATAAACAGTGGAAACCCATATGTCGATGTCTGAAGTGTACTATTAAGACGTAAAATAACGTCGGTAACGTCTTATTAGATAATATGACAGAGGAGGATATCGTGACTTGTATGCCGAGATTATGCATCGATAGGAAGGTAGACGGCACGCGCGTCACATGCTCTGCTTGAACCATACTGAGAACGTCCCGAGAAGCTCGCCACTTAGCATCGCGACAATTTGGGATCATCCGTGCAATAATGAATCCCAGACGTTGCTGCCTGCTTCATCTAGCATTGGGACACCCCATCCGGTCGGATTAGCTTTAATCTAATTGTTTTTATGGCAATAATAACATTCCCTATGTCCGACCGTTAGGACATAGGAACATCAAACAAACCTAGTAAGTTTAATTCTGTATATCAGTTGATCCCTTCTATTGAAATTAGTAGTGATGTGTAAAATTCAATAGAAATTACATAATATGTTCTTCACAGCGTGGAGGTATATCTACGAGGGCGGTCATCTGAACCTGTGAATCATGTGTCCACGACGCCATCCCGATGAGACAGGATCTAACTAATTTCGGGAGGCTGTCAGATGCACTTTCCATTACCTGCTCGATAGCTAAGCAGATGAACGTTTAGTTATGATAATGTAGTTAGTTTACTAAATCCATAACCATTATTTACTTATACAATTTATTATTGAAATTATGCAAACATTAAGTTCACTTGGAAGATTTAGCAGTATTAAATCTACTGCCCAAATTTTGTGAAAGTGGAAATATCCAACTAACCATTAAACTTCATACAGTCCACTCATTGAATATATAATTAATTTATGACTACAATAAGCTATATGTGGAAACATTTTCCACACACACGAACAGTCCATCACAGACACGTAAACAGAGCAAAATACAATGTACAAACAGGAAACAAATTATACAAATATGTTACACAAAATACAAAAGCATAATACAACCTCAAAACAAAGGCACAAAACCATAAACCTGAAGGGCCCACAACAAATATTGTAAACAAAGAAAACCCAAACACAAAGATACATAAAAAAAGAAACACAGCAAACACATAATAGACGCCATGTTCAACACGGACATGCAAACAGAGCATAGGACAATTAAAACACATAAAATACATATGATTTAAAAAACAGTACAATACCAAGACAAACGTACAAAACTACAACCCTTAAGGGCCTCAGCAGAGACAAAAAGGAGAGGTGGAAGCAAGGACGCCACGCCAACCCCTTTTTTCTATAGCCCATACTTCTCCGGAAAGTCTGCCACCGGAAACGCTTTCTGCCACAGTACGCTTCCCAAAAGAGCCACCTATCCGGATGAACAGGTTCACGTGGGCATGACATATAATCCGGAACATTGGACATAAAGGCACTATGTGGATCTCGTTAGAGATCCACATGGTAAAGGAGCACACAGGGACCGGCTTCACCCGGCCCACAGACAGGGTGTCAGGGCAACAGTACAAAGCATGGCACCTGCTGACGACGCAACCTCATTGCTCCCCCAGAGGGGGGTCGGCAATATGGGAGGCTGCACCACAAGGGGCAACACCACAGTGGACACAACATGCACATCATCCACGGGTCCGTGCACAGGCACAGATCACCTATGGTGTGTTTCCTTCTTAAAGACCACCCCAAGCTCAGAGCCGCACTATCCACCGCACCATCTGCCACAGGAGGAGGGACCACCTCCCACTGCAGGGGGACCTACCGCAGGAGAAGACAAAGAGGCCAACCCGGAGCCACCCGCATCGGCGCCAGCAGCAGTATGTGAACCTCTGCCACCACCATCGTAGTCCGCACCTCATCCCCAGGAACTGCAGAACTACAATCATCAAAGTCCCCCACATCTGCCTAGGCAGAAGGAGAGGAATGCCACGAGTGCTTGGGATCTGACATGACGACGTCAGAGCCGGAGGCAGAACCAAAAGCATGGGAAGCACAGGGAGGGCGAACTTACACACGGCACAAGACCGCAGCTGCTGCAACGACATGGGTAACTGGCCCTCAGCTCAGCATGAGGCCCCGACTGCACACCAGCACCCAGCACGGGAGGTGAAAGCAGCAGGGACACAAAAACAGGATCCACAGGACAACACACATTGGGGAAGGCGCTCAAGACTTATCCATAGCAGCATTGGCAACATCATCAGCAGCAGCACACACAACTTCCGACTGCACACCAGCCGCCGAACACACACACCAGGCAACAGCATAGCATCCTGAGCTCGAACCTCGTCAGGAGCAGGTCCGCCAACCGACACCCGGTGAGGCACGAAATTCCCGGGCACTTGCTCAGCGCCATGCACTGGACCCTCATTGTCAACTTGCGACGGAAATCCTCCTCACGAAAGAGATTCACGAGCTTGACAAAATCCGCTGAGCATCCAGCAGCCAGGTCTCCCGCCAATCCGCAGCAGAAGCACGTGGAAGGCTGCCGTGCATAGTACACATGGATATAATAGTCCAAAAACTTCACGGAAGATGGGATGTCTGAATTCAGCCGCATCCCCAGTCTGGATACTAGTTCATAAACCCTGGAGCTTCCCAGAGGAATCAGATTCAATCGCACACTCATGATACTGCCAAACTGCCCAAAGTACCGCTTCAGCAGCTCCTCCAGGAATTCAAGCGGCGCACCATGAACACTGACGTAGGTGATTGCACCACTCCGGTTGGAGATAACCACCGAACCAGTAGCGTCTGGCAGTTGAAACGACCGCCCCTCATAGCGGCGTTCAAACACCCTGTAATCTTCTGCGGCAGCAAATTTCATGTTTTCATGCAATTTGATTTCATTTCATGGTGTGTTTTTAATTTCATGTTTTCCATGGTATGCATATTGCTATATACAGTTGTTTTTTGTTTCGTGCTATGTTATAATAAAATTGTTTGTTCCTGTATGTGCTTCTGTGTGTTATGTTTTGTTTTAGTCACTTACCCTATTTTGTTTTGTCAAGATTATTGTTCAAATTTGGTGCTTTGGCGCCTTATTTTATATTGAACTTATTCTCTCTTCTATTAATAAAAAGAAAAACAACTAGATGAGCAGGTTGTGAACCTCCCCCCACTACAGCCTGTGCCAACACCCAGTAGGGGTGGTGGGTGGTGCTGTGAAGGTGGAAAGTTGTGGGGGATGATGGTATGTGTGTGAAGGTGGTGAGTAGTGGGGGATGGTGGTTGGTGATGTGAAGGTGGAGGGTGGTGGTTGGTGGTGTGAAGGTGGAGGGAGGTGTTAAGGGGTAGGGTAGAGGTGCGAGGTGTGAAAGTGGGGGGATGGTGGTGGTGTGAAGGTAGAGGGGTAGTTGGGATGGTGGTTGGTGGTTTCATGATGGAGGGTAGTAGAGGATGGTGGCTGGTGGTGTGAAGGTGGGAGATAGTGGAGGGTGGTGGTTTGTGGTGTGAAGGTGGAGGGTAGTGGGGGTGGTGGGTTGGTGGTGTGAAGGTGAAGGGTAGTAGGGGATGGTGGATGGTAGTGTGAAGGTGGAGAGTAGTGGACGGTGGTGGTTAGTGGTGTGAAAGTGGAAGGATGTGGGCGATGGTGATTGGTGGAGGGTAGGTGGGATGGTGGTTGGTAGTGTGGAGGGAGGAGGGTAGAGGAGGGTGGTGGTTGGTGGTGTGAAGGTGAAGGGATGTGGGGGATGGTGGTTGGTGGTGTGAAGGTGGAGGGTAGTAGCGGTGGTGGTTGGTGTTGTAAAGGTGGAAGGTAATGGGTGATGATGGGTGATGGTTTGAAGGTGGAGGATGGTGGTTGAGAGTCGACGGTGGAGGGTAGCTGTGGATGGTGGTTGTTGGGGTAAATGTAGAGGGTAGTGGGTGATGGTTGGTAGTGTGAAGGTGGAGGATAGTGGAAGATGGTAGTTGGTGGTGTGAAGGTGGATTGTAGTGGTGGTTGGTGGTGTGAGTGTGGAGGGTAGTGGATGGTAGTGGTTGGTGTGAAAGTGGATGGTAGTGGAGGGTGGTAAGGAGGAGGTGTGAGGGTGGAGGGTGGTGTGAAGGTGGAGGGTAGTGGTTAGTGGTGTGAAAGTGGAGGTATAGAGGGATGGTGGCTGGAGGTGTGAAGGTGGAGTGTAGTTGGGATGGTTGTGTGTGGGTTAAGATGGAGGGTGGTGGTTGGTGGTTTGAAAGTGGAGGGTAATACGGGATGGTGGTTGATGGTGTGAAGTTGGAGGGTAGTGGATGGTGGTGGTTGGGGGAAAAACTCTCCAACAAATAATCTGATATAATAGTAAAGTAAATAAGTGGTTTAAATAAATATTAGAGAAGTGGACTGTAAAAACTTCTAAACGTTATGTGGATTATTTCCCCTGCCCCCCTCCGTGGTGCCTCCTTGCCGTGGTGAGGGGCTCAGGTACACCTCCCTGGGACCGGTGTGGGTTGCCTTTGCCCCCTCTTTGGGTGGTGTACGTGCAGAAGGACACCACGTAGGGGCCTTGTGAGCCATCGGACCACCGCTGGAGTAGTCGCCTGTGAGGAGCCGCCCTGAGTGGATGGTTGGGTGTCCAGGGGTCTTAGCATTAGTGTGGGATAATGGAAGATGTAGTAGGACTCCCCTGTTGAAAAGGGGGAGCACCGCTGGGGACGACGCACCCTTCCTGCACTGGCCTGCGCTCGGCCTCCCTGGCTGCCCTGGTAAGTGGTATCCCTTGGTTCCAGGCCCCATTCTTTGGATATTGATTTGCTGCATGGATAACGACTCGACTTCTCTTACCCAGGCTCATGGGGTGGGCGACCAGGCCCCTGAGTCCGACCGTCCTGGAAGACCGGGATCTGTAGCTCCTACTACAGGACCCGGTTTAGGCCCAGACCGTACTCTTCCTCCCTGCTCCCATCCCTCCTCAGTGGTTGGGGCGAGCCCCAAGCCTGCTGTGGTGACCGCCTCGTCCCCTTGCACGGCTCCATCTCTTATTGTGACTATTGCACCTTTTGACCCATCTCTCTCTAAAGGTTCTCATCGCTGTCCCTGCCACAGCCACTCTTGTATGCTCCCTTCCCATACTAATTCGTCCCATGCTTTGTTTGGTCCTGCTACGTGGACTAAGTACTTTGACCTCCATCCTTTAGATTCAACTCCTCCTGACGATTTTTCCCTTCTTAGGCGTCTTGGCGATTCCGTAGATGCCTCTGTTACCTTCAGCCCCACCCGTCTTGGTATCCGTGTCGTTGCTGCTCATTCTCAGGATGCGGCCACCCATTTGGCCGCCTTATCCTGCCTTGGCAAGACCCCTGTTCGGGTCTCAAGGAACGCTCAGTTGAATGCCAGTGTTGGCACTGTTCTCCTTCCGCACCCTGTTGCGACCGGTGTTAGGAATCTAAAGTACTGCCATGAGGATATCAAGCATATCCTCGAGGCCCAGGGTTATTCTGTCCTCCAGGTGGATACGTTTACTCGTCCCCCTCGTGGTCATCGCCGTCTGCCCCTTCGGGTTGTGAAGGATACCTTTGATGGTAGGACCCTTCCGCCCTCTGTCATTCTTGCTGGTGACAGATGCTCTGTTCAGGAGTATATTCCATCTCCTCGGCTCTGCAATAAGTACTGGAGGTTTGGGCATGGTGCCCTCAAATGCTCTAGTCCTGTCTCTCTCTGTCCCATGTGTGGGGGCGAGTGTCACTCTAAGTTGGAATGCACTTCTCTCCAGGCCCGCTACCTCAATTGCGGTGAGGCGCACCCTACCTTCTCTAGCGCGTGTATAAGCTACAAACTTGAGGCAGCCATCCTCAACTTGAAGCACCGGGACCGTTTTTCTTTTACTGAGGCTCGGCACCAAGTTCATTGTCTCCCCTCTTTCGCTTGCGTCTCCTATGCTCGCGTCGTGCGCTCTTCCTCTCCTCGTCCTTCCCGCTTTCCTCAGACTCACAACCGTTTCCAAGTCATAGACCTGGACATGCCCACCACCACCTCCCCTGTTTCCCTCCGTTCTGTCCCATAGGGTCCCCCCCTCCTGGATCTCTGTCTAAGGCTCCCCTTATTTCTACCCAGTCTGTCATGTCTCCTGTGTCTACTTACTCCTCTCCCTCTGGTCCTCCTTCCCGTCATTCTCCTCCATCTCTTGGCTTTCCACGCCGCCTGACTGTGCGGGCTGATGTCCATCGCTCTCCTGGTGGTAGTGTTGTTCGCTCTCGCTCTTCTTCTCCTATCGAGAAGCTAGAGTCTGTTGCCCAGTACATTGCTGCTGGGACGCCTGTCTCTTTGAGTCAGAAGAGGAAACCTGACTCCCCTCTTTCCTCCTCCCTGGTAGGTAAGAAGGCTTCTCTTTCTTCTTTGCCCCCTATCTCTGATTCTATCATTTCTTCCCCTCCCGCTTCGATGGTGGAGCCCCTTGTTCCAACTGTGGGGGTTTCTTTAGCCCCCGGTTCCATCTCGGTTACTGCCCTTGCTGAGGTGCACTCCCCTCTTTCTGCCCCTCTTCCTCTTCCTCCTCCTCCTCTTCCTTCTCCTCCTCCAGACCCTGCTCGTCCACCTCTGGTCTGTCCTCCCGCTTCTTTCCCTCCTTCTCTACTCAGTTTACCCATGCCGGTCGGCCAAGCGGACAGCACACTGGACTTGTGATCCTGTGGTCTCGGGTTCGATCCCGGGCGCCGGCGAGAAACAATGGGCAGAGTTTCTTTCACCCTATGCCCCTGTTACCTAGCAGTAAAATAGGTACCTGGTTGTTAGTCAGCTGTCAAGAGCTGCTTCCTGGGGGTGGAGGTCTGGTCGAGGACCGGGCCGCGGGGACACTAAAGCCCCGAAATCATCTCAAGATAACCTCAAGATAACGAGTATATCCACTAACATTCATTGAAAGGGGTCGACTCATTAGGGGGAAACACACTTACTGGAGTTTTTTGATGGATCTAGCGTCTTAATAATTGGAAACACAGGATTACAGCCATAAAACGTGAAAAATGGTTACTCATCGAACTGGGCACGGTGTCCTCAATGACAGATGAAGCCAGCAGGAAAATCTGGAAATGATAATGCTTGGATGATCCGTATAATAGACGATGATAATTTCTAGCTTTGGGACACCAATCAAAGATGGCTTCTCCTCGGCCAAGTCTCTAGGCAAGTGGCAAGTGGCGCGCGCACCACCAGGTTCCCTGACTGTGCAAGAGCTCGGCATATAAGTCACTAGATTTTATTCTGGTTTACCATCTGATTAAAACATTGCCGACGTTATTTAACGTCATAATAACGCACTCTAAGTGTCAACAGATGATTTTTCGCAGTATGTATTATTGAACCGAAGTGTCGTTAGATAAACAACGAATATATATAGATAATATTCCGTTCATGACTTGTACCGAGCTGGAATCCTATGATCGCAGCTATGGATAACTTTAACTAGAAACAGAGATATAATTTGCTCTAATGAATTAAATCAAATTCCAATCGATATTACTTAGTAATTCCGGGACATCCATAATGGATGTCCCGGATCTGCGTAACAAGCATGAACATAAGTCATTAATCTATCATCGTTGGTACATCTGTTTAGTGGTTAAAGTATTAATCATCATGTCCTTTAAGATCAAGGAGACTCCTAGTTCTTCAGTGAGGTCAGGGTCTAGGGGTCGCTGTGAATTGTAACTGGTCGAGTTACTAGACACTAACTCATCATTGGGGGAATCATAAGATCAAATCAATCCCAGACGAGGAATTGTCTGCACTGATGCAGAATGAAATATTAACAAAGTTTGTACTGTTGTGCAGTAGTCCTTACGGACGGTAATTTTAGATAACTTCTTAATATTACTAAGCTTCTAGCATAATAAATTTATTTTATCTTACTAGGGGGTTAGTATTTGGGGTGTCGGAATTTTCCGACAGTGGTTGGTTGTGTGAAGGTGGGGGATAGTGGAGGGTGGTGGTTGGTGGCGTGAAGGTGGAGAGTAGGGGGATGGTGGTTGGTGGTGTGAAGGGGGTGGGTAGTGGAGGGGGGCGCTGACGACTTTTGTTTGAACCACAAAGCCGTAAATGCTTTACCTACTTACTGCAAATACAAATAATCGCTAACAGAACCTAAACATCTAACCTAACCTAACCAATGCCTAAATATGCATAATTTAATAAATTATATATTAATTTATATATGAGAAAATTTATGTTTAGAATGAACAGAATGTAAAATAATTATGAATGCATCTTTGGGGTCGATCTCTGGAATGAATGGACTTAGTCTGAGAATGGGTTTCTAAGGGGAAGTGAAGCCTAGCTCTTTAATCCTCGCCTTTTCGGGGCTTGTTGCACTTGTTCCATTACTGTTTAACTATTCTCACGTTCACATTATTTGTCGGATCTTGTCTTGATCCTGTTTGAATAGAGGCGGCCTCTGTAATTTCTTCTTCTTTTAGTCCATTCCACATGTTGCCAACACATACAGGGTATGAGTAAGACCTTATCTTTCTTCTACTAATTTGTCTTTTCAACTTCAACTTATGTCCTCTTGGTCTTTCTCTTGATTTTTACTCTTTGAAAAAGCATGTGTAAGAAGAACTGAGCATGTTTAAAGATAGCTTCTAGTGGTTCAATATATTTATCAATGTGGGCGTTGAGCGCGGGTGTACTTAGTGCATGGTGGCCAGCCAGCCAGCCAGCAGTCATGCTGGGCGTTGGTTAGTGTGTAGTGTGATTGTAGCGGAGAGAGTCATGTCTGTCTATCTGCTGCCTCTCCTCTGTGTCCTGGTGGGCTGGTCGGCCGCCTTCCCGGAGGTCACCATGCACCACACAGAGGAGTTGGACTTGACACCTAACGTCATCCTCCCGGAGGCCACCATGGGCTACACGGAGGAGTTGGACTTGACAACTAACGTCATCCTCCCGGAGGCCACCATGGGCCACACGGAGGAGTTGGACTTGACAGCTAACGTCATATTTAACCAGATTGCTATACACCAGCTGCAGGAGGAGCAGCGAGGCGTCCAGGAAGGTGAGAATAAGAGCAAAGTTATGTACACAGTTCCTTATCACTTAATTAATGAGTAAGTAAACCAAATATCTGCTGCTTATATAAAAACATCACCATAAGGCACCAGTATACAAGCTCTAGGGCTGAATACATCATAGAAACACACGTAAGGATATGATCTTAATAGTAGCAATTGTTTACAGGTGTGAGAAGTATGCTGATGGTGATAGCCAACATGACTGAAGGTAAGGAGTCATATATAGAGTAAACGTGTCGATGTTTCTATGTCTATCAGTTTCGTCACTCGATTCAAGTCTGTTTGACTTCACTCAAGATTTTAGGCACAGAAAAGTGTACAATAAGATAATTGTTTAAATAATATTCTCTAGTTCCTGGTGCCATTATATCTCCATTTTGTTGAAGAATCTTGGGAATTAAACACTTTCATGCATTAGTCGCGATCCTGGTCGTCAATTCTTTTTCTTACGGTTACGCGACAGTGACTACTCATGGAGTCGCGAGAAAAAATATTTGTATAAAATCCAGTTATTATCCGATCAACTTGGGGATAGTTTACAAATGTTTGCCATGAAATTTACGTTTTCTCTAATAGCCGAACAGCTTATTAAAGAGAACGGCGTGGCAGTGAATCATCGTGGTAAAACAATTGTATTATTGACACCACGAGTATAATCGACGTAGTTTTTATATATGTTGCCGGTCGAACGCATCCTTATGTGACCTTTAATACTTATGTTCTTATAGAACATTCTTTTGTGAACATATTGGAACAAAAATGAAATACATACATCGAAAAATAATGTCAGGACAGTGAATTGAATATACATATAGGTATGTTCTTATAGACAATTCTATTGCGAACACAGTGATACCAAATTTAAATACGTACGCCTACAATTAGTGTCAGGACAGTCAAAAGAGTATACACTTTTCGGTCTTACCGCTTAGGCGCGCGAAACGCCGATAGCACATAGGGTAAGTTTTTTTCAGAACTCAGTGGGCACGAAAGTGTATTAAGTAGTCAGTCTTGTCGCCTTCAGCATCAAGCACAGCCTGTCATTCACAGACGATAGTACCTATAGTCACTACAGATGGACGTACACAGTACCTATAGTCACTATGGAAGGACAAGCATTGTACCAATAGTCACTATGGATGGACGAGCACCGTACCTACTGTCCCTCTATATGGATGTACATAGTACCTATAGTCATTATGAATGGACGTACATAGTATCCATAGTCACTATGGATGGACAAGCATAGTACCTATAGTCACTATGAATGGACGAGCACCGTACCTATTGTCACTATGGATGGGCGACCATAGCACAATCTTCCTCCCATCTGTTGTCAGAATTCCATGTATGAAGCTTGTGCTCTCATTAGTAACCCGATTTCCCAGGTCTTCAAACTTCCATTTCCGCCTTATTAGGAGTGCCACTCCCCCTCCCTGTCTGCGTCCTTTCTTTTCTTATCACCTGGTAGCCCTCTGGAAAGATTGCATCCGAGATCATGTCATTTATTTTAGTTTCCACTATTGCAACTATGTCAGGATCTGCCACACTCACTCTTTCTTTTATCTCTTCTGCTTCATTACATACCCCATCAACATTGGTGCACCAAACCTTGAGATTCTTCATGGAAACTCTGGTACCAGAGGTCGCCCTTTCTCTGGGATCTGGGGAGATCTGGGGGGTGAATGGGGGCTGGGGGGGATCTGGGAGGTGTCTGGGGAGTGAATCGGCTCTGGAGGGGCGCTTAGCATTGATGAAGGTAGGTAGGAAAGTCTGGGGTAGGGCCTAGGTAGGTAGGTCTGGAGTAATAAAGGCATGCTGGGTTTGAAGATTAGGGAGGGTCTGAGAGGCATAGAGGGGTTGAGAGGGAGCAAAAGGTTGAGAGTTAAATAGAGGTTGAGAGGTTGGGGGGGGAGAAGGATAGAGGGGGTGGGGGAAGAGGGGCGGATGGAACATGGATAATGACAGTGGGAGGGAGGTTGTATTAGTCAGGGGGGAACTCAGGGGTAGATGTGGGCATTGGAGCAGAAGGGGGGAAAAGGGAAATGAAGGAATTGTGGGTTGTCCCCCGTCCCCCACGGGGGGGGGGGTGTCCCCTGTCCCCCACGGGGGGGGGTGTCCATGTGTCCCCCTCGCAAGGGTAAGGCGGTCACATGGTAGAAGAGGGGATGAGGAGGGGTGAGGGTTGGGCGGGTTTTGGGGGTTGACGGGATGAGGGCTGGGCAGGTTTTGGGGGTTGAGGGGATGAGGGCTGGGCAGGTTTTGGGGGTTGAGGGGATGAGGGCTGGGCAGGTTTTGGGGGTTGAGGGGATGAGGGCTGGGCGGGTTTTGGGAGTTGAGGAGATGAGGGGGTCCTTGGAATGTAGGATGAAGCAGATGGATTCGAATACAATGGGGTCAGAGGGGTCTGGGGAGGTGTTTGGGAGATAAGCAGTGGGAGGGAGGGCTGATTTGGGGAGGGTGTGACCTGGGAAGCAGGCGTCGGCTCGTTAGCACGGGGTGAGGCACAGGGTTGGTTAGCTCTGGGGTGGGTAACTACGCTCAAATTTGACGAGGTGTGTTGAGGACGGCTCGCCTTGTGAGCTATGTGCTCATCTTTGGTCATGTATTTGTCAATATATATGTTGTACTAGTTTTTGCTATTTCTGATTAAGTGCCTGTGTTGCAGTATGTAGTCCACAGCCTCCTTGGTAGTGAACTGTACCAGGACAGGTAGTTTCATGTTACAGTTGTACGCCCCCATGCGGAAGTGGATTCCCACCTCATTCCCTGCCACTTCGGCTCTGATATCGCTCAAGATACCCTGTTACTCAAAATCTTCAATCTCCATCCTTTCCTTCCTTGATGATGCCTTGGCTTCAAGTAATCCATGGATTATGATTGACCTCCTCCTCAGTGAAGGGTCGTGCTGGTGGCCCCGCTCTTGCTTACCCCCACCCCTCCCACACTCACTACTCCATTCCCCTTCACTCCCCCTTCCCTTGCCATGCTACCCTTATTCCTGCCAAATTCAGTTGTAAGCCTAGTTATCTCACTTTCCCATGCTACTCTGCTCTTACTGATTTCTTCTTGAATATAGTCCATAAATTCTCGTTTTTGTCTCTGAACCTCATCCTGTATCTTATTAAAGATTTCACTTTTAATCCCCTGGATTAGATCATCTATCCAAACATCCCTCTTCTCTACAAATTTCCCAATCATTTTCTCCACAAACATATCCTCTTCTTCAATCATAATACTTCTGGACCTAGACACCCTTCCTGACCTAGATATTGATATAATCTAACCTTACTCACAGGGGGTTCCAATTACCTTACCGACCTGCTAAACACAAAATAGGTGAGTTAGTCTCCAAGCGTCTTACCACGTGGTGAAGGAAGGGTTGCCGCCAGGGGTGAGGTCACTGTCGGTCACAAGTTGAGGCTGTGAGGTCACAGTCAGTGTGAGGTCAGCTCCACTCTTAACACTGCCAATATTCGTTCAACAACTATTTTCAATTAAGCTAATTCTACTATATTTCTTCACTACCTTATAGTTTTAGTAAAAAAAAGGTTTTTCATTCACTCGTATATACTTTTCCACTTCGAAGTAGCCTGGTCACCCCTCCCACTGCACTAGTGACCAAAGAGGTCCCATACCCACGTCCGCTAGAACGACGGTCACAACACAACACGTGTGTGTGTGTGTGTGTGTGTGTGTATGTGTGCAGGTGTACAGGTTCCTGAGCCTACTGTGCTCTATCATATCTACACTTGAAACTGTGTATGGAGTCAGCCTCCACCACATCACTTCCTAATGCATTCCATTTGTCAACCACTCTGACACTAAAAAAGTTCTTTCTAATATCTCTGTGGCTCATTTGGGAACTCAGTTTTCACTTGTGTTCCCTAGTGTGTGTGCCTCTTGTGTTAAAAGCCTGTCTTTATCTACCCTGTCGATTCCCTTGAGAATCTTGAATGTGGTGATCATGTCCCCCCTAACTCTTCTGTCTTCCAACGAAGTGAGGTTTAATTCCCGTAGTCTCTCCTCGTAGCTCATACCTCTCAGCTCGGGTACTAGTCTGGTGGCAAACCTTTGAACCTTTTCCAGTTTAATCTTATGCTTGACTAGATATGGACTCCATGCTGGAGCCGCATACTCTAGGATTGGTCTGACATATGTGGTATATAATGTTCTGAAAGATTCCTTACACAAGTTTCTAAAGGCCGTTCTTAAGTTAGCCAACCTGCCATATGCTGCTGATGTTATCCTCTTGATATGAGCTTCAGGAGACAGGTCTGGCATGATATCAACCCCCAGGTCTTTCTCTCTCTCTGACTATTGAAGTATTTCATCTCCCAAATGATACCTTGTATCTGGTCTCCTGCTTCCTACCCCTATCTTCATTACATTACATTTGCTTGGGTTAAACACTAACAACCATTTGTTCGACCATTCCTGCAGCTTGTCCAGGTCTTCTTGACGCCTCAAGCTGTCCTCCTCTGTCTTAATCCTTCTCATAATTTTGGCGTCGTCAGCAAACATTGAGAGGAATGAGTCTATACACTCTGGGAGATCATTTACGAATATCAGAAACAGGATAGGTCCGAGTACAGAGCCCTGTGGGACTCAACTGGTGACTTCACGCCAATCTGAGGTCTCACCCCTCTGGTGTGTGTGTGTGTGTGTGTGCAGGTGTACAGGTTCCTGAGCCTACTGTGCTCTATCATATCTACACTTGAAACTGTGTATGGAGTCAGCCTCCACCACATCACTTCCTGATGCATTCCATTTGTCAACCACTCTGACACTAAAAAAGTTCTTTCTAATATCTCTGTGGCTCATTTGGGCACTCAGTTTTCACCTGTGTTCCCTAGTGCGTGTGCCTCTTGTGTTAAAAGCCTGTCTTTATCTACCCTGTCGATTCCCTTGAGAATCTTGAATGTGGTGATCATGTCCCCCCTAACTCTTCTGTCTTCCAACGAAGTGAGGTTTAATTCCCGTAGTCTCTCCTCGTAGCTCATACCTCTCAGCTTGGGTACTAGTCTGGTGGCAAACCTTTGAACCTTTTCCAGTTTAATCTTATGCTTGACTAGATATGGACTCCATGCTGGAGCCGCATACTCTAGGATTGGTCTGACATATGTGGTATATAATGTTCTGAAAGATTCCTTACACAAGTTTCTAAAGGCCGTTCTTAAGTTAGCCAACCTGCCATATGCTGTTGATGTTATCCTCTTGATATGAGCTTCAGGAGACAGGTCTGGCATGATATCAACCCCCAGGTCTTTCTCTCTCTCTGACTATTGAAGTATTTCATCTCCCAAATGATACCTTGTATCTGGTCTCCTGCTTCCTACCCCTATCTTCATTACATTACATTTGCTTGGGTTAAACACTAACAACCATTTGTTCGACCATTCCTGCAGCTTGTCCAGGTCTTCTTGACGCCTCAAGCTGTCCTCCTCTGTCTTAATCCTTCTCATAATTTTGGCGTCGTCAGCAAACATTGAGAGGAATGAGTCTATACACTCTGGGAGATCATTTACGTATATCAGAAACAGGATAGGTCCGAGTGCAGAGCCCTGTGGGACTCAACTGGTGACTTCACGCCAATCTGAGGTCTCACCCCTCTGGTGTGTGTGTGTGTGTGTGTGTGTGTGTGTGTGTGTGTGTGTGTGTGTGTGTGTGTGTGTGTGTGTGTGTGTACTCACCTAGTTGTACTCACCTAGTTGTGTTTGGGGGGTTGAGCTCTGGCTCTTTGGTCCCGCCTTTCAACTGTCAATCAACAGGTGTACAGATTCCTGAGCCAATTGGGCTCTATGATATCTACACTTGAAACTGTGTATGGAGTCAGCCTCCACCACATCACTTCCTAATGCATTCCATTTGTCAACCACTCTGACACTAAAAAAGTTTTCTTTCTAATATCTCTGTGGCTCATTTGGGCGCTTAGTTTCCACCTGTGTCCCCTTGTGCGTGTGCCCCTTGTGTTAAATAGCCTGTCTTCATCTACGCAATCAATTCCCTTCAGAATCTTGAATGTGGTGATCATGTCCCCCCCAACTCTTCTGTCTTCCAGCGAAGTGAGGTTTAATTCCCGTAGTCTCTCTTCGTAGCTCATACCTCTCAGCTCGGGTACTAGTCTGGTGGCAAACCATTGAGCCTTTTCCAGTTGTCTTATCCTTGACTAGATATGGACTCCATGCTGGGGCTCCATACTCCAGGATTGGCCTGACATATATGGTATACAAAGTTCTGAATAATTCTTTACACAAGTTTCTGAATGCCGTTCGTATGTTGGCCAGCCTGGCATATGCCACTGATGTTAAGCTCTTGATATGGCCTGCAGGAGACAGGTCTGGCGTGAAATCAACTCCCAAGTCTTTTTCTTTCTCTGACTCCTGAAGAATTTCCTCTCCAAGATGATACCTTGTATCTGGTCTCCTGCTCCCTACACTTATCTTCATTACATTACATTTGGTTGGGTTAAACTCTTACAACCATTTGTTCGACCATTCCTTCAGTTTGTCTAGGTCTTCTTGAAGCCTCAAACAGTCCTCTTCTGTCTTAATCCTTCTCATAATTTTGGCATCGTCAGCAAACATTGAGAGAAATGAGTCTATACCCTCCGGGAGATCATTTGCATATATCAGAAACAGGATAGAACCGAGTACAGAGCCCTGTGGGACTCCACTGGCGATTTTACGCCAATCTGAGGACTCACCCCCTGACCGAAATTCTCCGCTTCCTATTGCTTAGGTACTCCCTCATCCACTGGAGTTCC
The DNA here is from genome assembly GCF_040958095.1 of Procambarus clarkii. Taxonomy (NCBI): domain Eukaryota; kingdom Metazoa; phylum Arthropoda; class Malacostraca; order Decapoda; family Cambaridae; genus Procambarus; species Procambarus clarkii. The sequence goes on from NC_091199.1 coordinate 25,717,672, forward strand.
TTACCAGATACTCCTGCCTGTCTCTCCAGCTAATGTACCAGCCTCTTATGCGGAACTGTGTCAAAGGCTTTCTGGCAATCTAAGAAAATGCAGTCCGCCCAGCCCTCTCTTTCTAGCTTAATCTTTGTCACCTGGTAGTAGAATTCTATTAAGTCTGTCAGACAAGATTTACCCTCACTGAACCCATGTTGGCGATTTGTCATGAAGTCCCTTCTATCCATATGTGCTACCAGGTTTTTTCTCACGATCTTCTCCATCACCTTGCATGGTACACAAGTCAAGGACACTGGTCTGTAGTTCAGTGCCTCTTGCCTGTCGCCCTTTTTGTATATTGGGACCACATTCGCCGTCTTCCATATTTCTGGTAGGTCTCCCGTCTCCAGTGACCTACTTTACACCATGGAGAGTGGCAAGCAAAGTGCCTCTGCACACTCTTTCAGTACCCATGGCGAGATCTCGTCTGGACAAACGGCCTTTCTAACATCCAGATCCAGCAGGTGTCTCTTGACCTCCTCTCTCGTAATTTCAAACTCTTCTAAGGTCGCCTGGTTTACTTCCCTTTCTCCTAGCACAGTGACCTCACCTTGTTCTGATGTGAAGACCTCTTGGAACCTCTTGTTGAGTTCATCACACACCTCTTTGTCATTCTCTGTATACCTGTCCTCGCCTGTTCTAAGTTTCACTACCTGTTCTTTCACTGTTGTTTTCCTCCTGATGTTACTGTGGAGTAGGTTTAGTTTGGTCTTGGCTTTGTTTGCTATATCATTTTCATAACTTTTCTCTGCTTCTCTTCTCTTTCTTGTCTGGTGATCTGTTATTCCAGAAGTTCCTCCACGCCCTTTTGTACAGTTACTTTGCTTTCAAACATGCCCTATTAAACCCTTGGATTCTCTTATTGCTTCTCGGATTGCGTGCATAGGTTGAGCTCTGGTGCTTCCGGCCTGCCTCCCAACTGTAAATCATTTGTTACTAATCACAAACTAATTTTTTTTTCTCCACACACACACACACACACACACACACACACACACACACACACACACACACACACACACACACACACACACACACACACACACACACACACACAATTGGGAATCAAGGAATCCCCATAGAGGGGACGAAACGTGGGGAGCAAAATTAGTAGATGTTATAGACAGGAATTTCCTGACACAACATGTGAAGGAAGACACAAGGGAAAGAGGAGGAGATGCACCGAGCCTATTAGACCTGATTTTCACCCAGAACGTAGAAGATATCGAGAATTTAGAGCATGAAATACCTCTAGGGGCCAGTGACCATTGTGTCCTAGTCTTTGACTACATGATGGAATTCAAACTTATGACCATGGGACAAGAGATCTGGGAAAGGAGAGCTGACTACAGGAAAGGGGACTATATGAGGATAAGGGACTATCTGGGTGAAGTGCAGTGGGAGGAAGAAATTAGAGGAAAAACAGTCCAAGATATGATGGACCTAGTCATACAGAAATGCCAGGAGGCCGAAGAGAGATTTATACCAACGGTAAAGGGAAAAAATAAGAAGGAATATAATAACCCATGGTTTAATAGACAGTGTCAGGAAGCAAAAATGGCCAGCAGACGGGAGTGGAGGAAGTACAGAAGACAAAGAACAGAGGACAACAGAAGCAGATACAACAGAGCTAGGAACGATTACATTAACATAAGACGAACATCGGAAAGGGACTATGAGAACGATATTGCAATCAAAGCGAAAAAACAACCTAAGTTACTACACAGTCATATAAGAAGAAAAATGTCGGTGAACGACCAAGTGACAAGACTAAGGAAGACAGAGGGGGCATATACTGAAAGTGACAAGGAAATCTGCGAGGCACTGAATGCCAGTTTCCATGGAGTGTTCACTACCGAGCCTGAGCAGCTCCCATTGTTGGAAGGGGTTACCCTAGATGAAAGACTATCAGATATAGAGGTGACAGCAGAGGAGGTAATGAAACAGTTGACAACTCTAGATGCAACTAAAGCAGTTGGACCAGACAAAGTATCACCGTGGATACTAAAAGAAGCAGCACAGGCCCTCAGCGTGCCTCTGGCAATGATCTTTAATGAGTCACTTATGTCAGGAGAATTGCCCAGTTGCTGGAAGAAGGCAAATGTCGTTCCGATCTTCAAGAAAGGAGATAGGGAGGAGGCACTTAACTACAGACCTGTATCACTGACAAGCATCCCCTGTAAAATACTGGAAAGAATAATTAGGCTGCGACTGGTTGCACACCTGGAGAACATTAGGTTTGTGAACAAACATCAACATGGGTTCTGGACAGAGAAATCGTGCCTAACAAACCTTCTGGAATTCTATGATAAAATAACGAGGATAAGACAGGACAGAGATGGTTGGGCAGACTGCATATTTCTGGACTGCCAAAAAGCCTTTGATACAGTACCGCACATGAGACTGCTGTTCAAGCTCGAGAGGCAGGCGGGGGTGGGGGGAAAGGTCCTAGAATGGATAAGGAACTATCTAACAGGAAGGAGCCAAAGAGTTACGGTAAGGGGCGAGAAGTCGGACTGGCGAACAGTAACAAGTGGAGTACCACAAGGATCGGTGCTGGGACCAATTCTATTTCTTGTATATGTTAACGACATGTTTACAGGCGTAGAGTCCTACATGTCGATGTTTGCGGATGATGCAAAGTTGATGAGAAGAGTTGTGACAGATGAGGATTGCAGGATCCTCCAAGAGGACCTGAACAGATTGCAGAGATGGTCAGAGAAATGGCTACTAGAATTCAACACGAGCAAATGTAAAGTTATGGAAATGGGACTAGGAGATAGGAGACCAAAGGGACAGTACACAATGAAGGGGAACAGCCTACCTGTAACGACGCGTGAAAGAGACCTGAGGGTGGACGTAACACCTAATCTATCTCCTGAGGCACATATTAATAGGATAACGACAGCAGCGTACTCTACACTGGAAAAAGTTAGAACATCATTCAGAAACCTAAGTAAGGAGGCATTTAGGGCGCTTTACACTGCCTACGTAAGGCCAGTCTTAGAGTATGCCGCCTCATCATGGAGTCCCCATCTGAAGAAGCATATAATGAAACTGGAAAAGGTTCAGAGGTTTGCAACGAGACTCGTCCCAGAGCTACGAGGGATGGGGTATGAAGAGCGCCTGAGGGAACTGTGCCTTACGACACTAGAAAGAAGAAGGGAGAGGGGGGACATGATAGGAACGTATAAGATACTCAGAGGAATTGACAGAGTGGACATAGAAAAAATGTTCACACGGAATAGTAACAGAACGAGAGGACATGGATGGAAGCTTCAAACTCAGATGAGTCACAGAGATGTTAGGAAGTTTTCTTTTAGCGTGAGAGTAGTGGGGAAATGGAATGCACTTCAGGAACAGGTTGTGGAAGCAAATACTATTCATAATTTTAAAACCAGGTATGATAGGGAAATAGGACAGGAGTCATTGCTGTAAACAACCGATGCTCGAAAGGCGGGATCCAAGAGTCAATGCTCGATCCTGCAGACACAACTAGGTGAGTACAACTAGGTGAGTACACACACACACACACACACACACACACACAGCGCCTCCCTCCTCTGCATAGAAAACCCCCCTACCCCAAACCCTCCCTGCCCCCACTCAAATGTTCAGCCAAATCTCCCTCCCCCCACACCCAATCCCCACCCTTCTACCCTTCCCCTCCTCCCGAGTCCTCCCTCCCCCCCTTTCCTTCCCGTCCTCCCTCCCCTTTCACCCCATACCCTCCCTGTCCCTCCCCCTTCACTGGATCCCCCGCCCCTCATCCTTGTATCCTCTGAGACCCTGTTATCCACCTCACAGGTCCTCACACCCATGGAACAGCCTCCCCCACCAGCAGAACACTCACCAAGGAGGCGATTTGAGAAGGGACAGAAAAAAGTGAGCCTCAAAGCGATGTACACTAACATAGATGGAATTACAAATAAAGCAAATGAGCTTGGAGAACTGGTACTAGAGGAAAACCCAGACATAATAGCCCTCACAGAAACAAAGATCACGAAAACGATAACAAATGCAGTGTTCCCACAGGACTATTATGTTATGAGGAAAGAGAGGGAAGGAAGAGGTGGGGGTGGTGTAGCTCTGCTGGTAAGAAAAGGCTGGGATTTTGAGGAGATGGATATTCAGGGCTGTGAAGGTTTCAGTGACTACATAGCAGGTACTGTAACAAATGGAGGGAAAAAAATTATAGTCGCAGTCATATATAATCCACCACCAAATGACAGAAGACCTAGACAGGAATATGATAGAAACAACATGGCCACCATTAACATAATAGAAAGAGCAGCTTCTGTTGCTAGCAGGAATGGATCTGGACTACTAATTATGGGAGACTTCAACCATGGGAAGATAGATTGGAGGAACAGAGACCCGCATGGAGGACCAGAAACATGGAGAGCTAAGCTGCTGGACGTGGCAACAAGAAACTTTCTAAGCCAGCACACCAAAGAACCAACAAGAATGAGAGGAGAAGATGAACCAGCAATGCTTGATTTGATATTTACCCTAAATGAATGGGATATAAGGGAAGTTAAGATGGAAGCGCCCTTGGGAATGAGTGACCACAGTGTATTGAACTTTGAGTACCTGGTAGAGCTAGGACTTATCTCCCCCCAAAAAAGAACTAGGAATAAAAAGGCTGGCATACCGAAAGGGGAATTATGAACAGATGAGAAGTTTCCTAAGTGAAATACCTTGGGACACAGACCCCAGAGACAAGTCTGTACAGGGTATGATGGACTATGTTACCCAAAAGTGTCAGGAGGCAGTAAACAGGTTCATCCCGGCCCAAAGGGAAAAATCCGAGAAGCAACAGAAGAATCCATGGTATAATAGGGCATGTATGGAAGCGAAGAAACTGAACAAAAAGGCGTGGAGGAACTTCCGGAATAACAGAACACCAGAAAGCAGAGAGAGATACCAGAGAACCAGGAATGAGTACGTCAGGGTGAGAAGAGAAGCAGAGAAAAATTTTAAAAATGATATAGCAAACAAAGCCAAGACCGAACCAAAGCTACTCCACAGTCACATCAGAAGGAAAACAACAGTGAAAGAACAGGTATTGAAACTTAGAACAGGCGAGGACAGGTATACAGAGAATGACAGAGAGGTGTGTGAGGAACTCAACAAGAGGTTCCAGGAGGTCTTCACAATAGAACATGGTGAGGTCACTGTGCTAGGAGAAAGGGAGGTAAACAGGCCGCCTTGGAGGAGTTCGAAATTATGAGAGAGGAGGTCAAGAGACACCTGCTGGATCTGGATGTTAGAAAGGCTGTTGGTCCAGATGGGATCTCACCATGGGTACTGAAAGACTGTGCAGAGGCACTTTGCTTGCCACTCTCCATAGTGTATAGTAAGTCACTAGAGATGGGAGACCTACCAGAAATATGGAAGACGGCGAATGTGGTCCCAATATACAAAAAGGGCGACAGACAAGAGGCACTGAACTACAGGCCAGTGTCCTTGACTTGTATACCATGCAAGGTGATGGAGAAGATCGTGAGAAAAAACCTGGTAACACATCTGGAGAGAAGGGACTTCGTGACAAATCGCCAACATGGATTCAGGGAGGGTAAATCTTACCTTACAGGCTTGATAGAATTCTACGATCAGGTGACACAGATTAAGCAAGAAAGAGAGGGCTGGGCGGACGGCATTTTCTTGGATTGTCGGAAAGCCTTTGACACAGTACCGCATAAGAGGCTGGTACATAAGCTGGAGAGACAGGCAGGTGTAGCTGGTAAGGTGCTCCAGTGGATAAGGGAGTATCTAAGCAATAGGAAGCAGAGAGTTACGGTGAGGGGTGAGACCTCCGATTGGCGTGAAGTCACCAGTGGAGTCCCACAGGGCTCTGTACTCGGTCCTATCTTGTTTCTGATATATGTAAATGATCTCCCGGAGGGTATCGATTCATTTCTCTCAATGTTTGCGGACGATGCTAAAATTATGAGAAGGATTAAAACAGAAGAGGACTTTTTGAGGCTTCAAGAAGACCTAGACAAGCTGAAGGAATGGTCGATCAAATGGTTGTTAGAGTTTAACCCAACCAAATGTAATGTAATGAAGATAGGTGTAGGGAGCAGGAGGCCAGATACAAGGTATCATCTGGGAGAGGAAATTCTTCAGGAGTCAGAGAAGGAAAATGACTTGGGGGTTGATATCACGCCAGACCTGTCTCCTGCAGCACATATCAAGCGGATAACATCAGCGGCATATGCCAGGCTGGCCAACATACGAACGGCATTCAGAAACTTGTGTAAAGAATCATTCAGAACTTTGTATACCACATATGTCAGGCCAATCCTGGAGTATGCAGCCCCAGCATGGAGTCCATATCTAGTCAAGGATAAGACTAAACTGGAAAAGGTTCAAAGGTTTGCCACCAGACTAGTACCCGAGCTTAGAGGTATGAGCTACGAGGAGAGACTACGGGAATTAAACCTCACTTCGCTGGAAGACAGAAGAGTTAGGGGGGACATGATCACCACATTCAAGATTCTGAAGGGGATTGATAGGGTAGATAAAGACAGTCTATTTAACACAAGGGGAACACGCACAAGGGGACACAGGTGGAAACTGAGTGCCCAAATGAGCCACAGAGATATTAGAAAGAACTTTTTTAGTGTCAGAGTGGTTGACAAATGGAATGCATTAGGAAGTAATGTGGTGGAGGCTGACTCCATACACAGTTTCAAGTGTAGATATGACAGAGCCCGATAGGCTCAGGAATCTGTACACCTGTTGATTGACGGTTGAGAGGCGGGACCAAAGAGCCAGAGCTCAACCCCCGCAAACACAACTAGGTGAGTACAACTAGGTGAGTACACACACACACACCTGGAGCACCTGGCGCGAAAGAACTTTGTAACACAGCATCAACATGGATTCAGGGATGGCAGGTCCTGCCTCACAGGGTTACTTGAATTCTACGACCAGGCAACAAAAATAAGGCAAGAAAGAGAAGGGTGGGCAGACTGCATATTTTTGGATTGTCAGAAAGCCTTTGACACAGTGCCACACAAGAGGCTAGTGAAAAAACTGGAGATGCAGGCTGGAGTGAAAGGGAAGGTACTCCATTGGATACAGGAGTACCTAAGTAACAGGAGACAACGAGTCAGTGTGAGGGGTGAGGTCTCAGATTGGCGAGACGTTACGAGTGGAGTACCGCAGGGGTCAGTCCTTGGACCTATACTGTTTCTGATATATGTAAATGATCTTCCAGAGGGTATAGAATCGTTTCTCTCAATGTTTGCCAATGATCAAAAATTATGAGGAGGATTGAAACTGAGGACGATAGTAGGAGGCTACAAGATGACCTAGACAGACTGAGTGAATGGTCCAACAAATGGCTGTTGAAGTTCAACCCGGGTAAATGCAAAGTAATGAAAGTAGGTGGTGGAAATAGGAGGCCAAACACAGGATACAGAATAGGAGATGAAGTACTTAATGAAACGAACAGAGATAAAGATCTTGGAGATGATATCACACCAAACCTGTCTCCTGAAGCCCACATAAAAAGAATAACGTCTGCGGCATATGCGAGGCTGGCTAACATCAGAACAGCGTTCAGGATCCTGTGTAAGGAATCATTCAGAATCTTGTACACCACATATGTAAGACCAATCCTGGAGTATGCGGGCCCAGCATGGAGCCCGTACCTTGTCAAGCACAAGACGAAGCTGGAAAAAGTCCAAAGGTATGCCACTAGACTAGTCCCAGAACTAAGAGGCATGAGTTACGAGGAAAGGCTGCGGGAAATGCGCCTTACGACACTGGAAGACAGACGAGTAAGAGGAGACATGATCACAACCTACAAAATCCTCAGAGGAATCGACCGGGTAAACAAGGATAAACTATTCAACACTGGTGGGACGCGAACAAGGGGACACAGGTGGAAACTGGGTACCCACATGAGCCACAGAGACGTTAGAAGGAACTTTTTCAGTATCAGAGTAGTTAACGGATGGAATGCATTAGGCAGTGATGTGGTGGAGGCTGACTCCATACACAGTTTTAAATGTAGATATGATAGAGCCCAGTAGGCTCAGGAATCTGTACACCAGTTGATTGACAGTTGACAGGCGGGACCAAAGAGCCAAAGCTCAACCCCCGCAAGCACAAATAGGTGAGTACAAATAGGTGAGTACACACACACACACATTAGACTCATTCCTCTCAATGTTTGCTGACGACGCCAAAATTATGAGAAGGATTAAGACAGAGGAGGACAGCTTGAGGCTTCAAGAAGACCTGGACAAGCTGCAGGAATGGTCGAACAAATGGATGTTAGAGTTTAACCCAAGCAAATGTAATGTAATGAAGATAGGAGTAGGAAGCAGGAGACCAGATACAAGGTATCACTTGGGAGATGAAATACTTCAAGAGTCAGAGAGAGAGAAAGACCTGGGGGTTGATATCACGCCAGACCTGTCCCCTGAAGCTCATATCAAGAGGATAACATCAGCAGCATATGCCAGGTTGGCTAACATAAGAACGGCCTTTGGAAACTTGTGTAAGGAATCTTTCAGAACATTATATACCACATCTGTCAGACCAATCCTGGAGTATGCGGCTCCAGCATGGAGTCCATATCTAGTCAAGCATAAGAGCAAACTGGAAAAGGTTCAAAGGTTTGCCACCAGACTAGTACCCGAGCTGAGAGGTATGAGCTACGAGGAGAGACTACGGGAATTGAACCTCACTTCGTTGGAAGACAGAAGAGTTAGGGGGGACATGATCACCACATTCAAGATTCTCAAGGGAATCGACAGGGTTGATAAAGATAGGCTATTTAACACAAGGGGCACACGCACTAGGGGACACAGGTGGAAACTGAGTGCCCAAATGAGCCACAGAGATATTAGAAAGAACTTTTTTAGTGTCAGAGTGGTTGACAAATGTAATACATTAGGAAGCAATGTGGTGGAGGCTGACTCCATACACAGTTTCAAGTGTAGATATGATAGAGCCCAATAGGCTCAGGAACCTGTACACCTGTTGATTGACGGTTGAGAGGCGGGACCAAAGAGCCAGAGCTCAACCCCCGCAAGCACAACTAGGTGAGTACAACTAGGTGAGTACATGGGGCCTCGTAGCCTGGTGGATAGCGCGCAGGATTCGTAATTCTGTGGCGCGGGTTCGATTCCCGCACGAGGCAGAAACAAATAGGCAAAGTTTCTTTCACCCTGAATGCCCCTGTTACCTAGCAGTAAATAGGTACCTGGGAGTTAGTCAGCTGTCACGGGCTGCTTCCTGGGGTGTGTGTGTGTGTGTGTGTGTGGTGTGGAGAAAAAAAAAAAAGTAGTTAGTAAACAGTTGATTGACAGTTGAGAGGCGGGCCGAAAGAGCAAAGCTCAACCCCCGTAAAAACACAACTAGTAAACACAAAACACAACTAGTAAACACATATACACTCACACACACAATTCCAATCTACTAAAGTGGAAGCAGGGAAGACCCCCTTAATTATAGACCTGTATCATTGACAAGTGTAATAGTCAAAATATTGGAAAAAATAATTAAAACTAAATGGGTTTTAGTTTTTGGGATCTTTGTCTAGATCTTCAAGAAGATCTAGACAAACTGAAAGAATGGTCGAACAAATGGTTGTTAGAGTTTAACCAAAGCAAATGAAATGTAATGAAGATAGGTGTAGGGAGCAGGACGGCAGATACAAGGTATCATCTAGGAGATGAAATTCTTCAAGAGTCAGAGAGAGAAAAAGACTTGGGGGTTGATATCATGCCAGACCTGTCTCCTGCAGCCCATATCAAGAGGAAAACATCAGAGGTATATGCCAGGCTGGCCAACTTAAGAACGGCATTCAGAAACTTGTGTAAGGAATCATTCAGAACTTTGTATACCACATATGTTAGGCCAATCCTGGAGTATGCAGCCCCAGCATGGAGTCCATATCTAGTCAAGGATAAAACCAAACTGGAAAAGGTTCAAAGGTTTGCCACCAGACTAGTACCCGAGTTGAGAGGTATGAGCTACGGGGAGAGACTACGGGAATTAAACCTCACTTTGCCGGAAGACAGAAGAGTTAGGGGAGACATGATTACCACATTCAAGATTCTCAAAGGAATTGATAGGGTAGATAAAGACATTCTATTTAATACAAGGGGCACATGCACTTGGGGACACAGGTAGAAACTGAGTGCCCAAATGAGCCACAGAGAAATTGGAAAGAACTTTTTTTTAGTGTCAGAATGGTTGACAAATGGAATGCATTAGGGAGTGATGTGGTGGAGGCTGACTCCATACACAGTTTCAAGTGTAAATATGACATAGCCCAATAGGCTCAGGAACCTGTAGACCTTTTTAATGACGGTTGAGAGGTTGGACCAAAGAGCTAAAGCTCAACCCCCGCAAGCAAAACTAGGTGAGTACAACTAGGTGAGTACACACACACACACACACACACACACACACACACACACACACACACACACACACACACACACACACACACACACACACACACACACACAGAGGCGGGACCAAAGAGCCAGAGCTCAACCCCCGCAAGCACAATTAGGTGAGTACAATTAGGTGAGTACACACGCACGCACACACACACACAAGGCAGGCAAGCAGGAAGGTCAGCACCCACTACTCCTGCCCCCCCCCCCTTCACACACACACTCAAGTACGCACACACATTGTCCACCATAGGGCTTTTGACACCTATGTAACTAGATTGACTAGTGATCAGAGTATATACGAAACCTCTCTCTCACCCTCCTCCTCCCAATTCTCCTACCTGTTCTCTCCCTTCTTCCTCTCTGGACAGACTCCTTTCCTCCCTCTCTCTCTTCCTATCTGTTTCTCCCTAACTTCCCTCCCTCTCTCTTTCCCTCCTCTGTTCCATCTTTTCCTCCCCCCCTCCCACCTCCCTAATATACACACACAAATACACAGACACTCATACTCCTACCCCTCTCTTACCTTTTCCCTCCCCCCCATCTCACTCTCTAATAACACTCCAACCACTTTTCCACACATATATATATATATATATATATATATATATATATATATATATATATATATATATATATATATATATATATATATATATATATATATTTATATATATATATATATATATATATATATATATATATATATATATATATATATATATATATATATATATATATATATATATATATATATATATATATATATATATATATACCACCTTTGGCTGGAAGAAGGGGGACCCATAGCCTCGGAGGAAACCACACATAACGCATTGGAGGGAATGTAGGTCCCCTCCAATACAGTTTCTGTGTGCTTTTCTCCTACCACCCCCTTCCTTTTTTTTTTTCCTTTATTGTGTATTTAAAGGTTACAAAACATACAAGACAAATGCCTAAAGGTTATGGATCTCTTGAAGCTCCTCCGCTTCTGGACAGGAACCGAGGACGCAGCAAGCATTTCCCCTCTGGATCGCCACACTGAGACGCTGAAATAAAAAACTGGAAGCCCTTGGGTCTCTGGTGACGTCAATGAGCTTGGAACCCAATTCCTTGAGAAATCCCAAGGCACTCTTGCCCCAGGGGCCATGCGTCTCAGACGCTATGGGAACAAAGAGGTATTGACCTTCCAGTCGCCTGTACTTGAGTGATTTTGCTGTTTCCCTGTGGTTGGCCGCCCCACCTGCTTGATCAGCTCCGAAGTGTACATAGGTGTCAGCCAGGGTGGATACACATGTGTAGTCCCACACCAACTGTCTACCCTCCTTCCATGGGCATATGGTGATGCCATCAGGGCGAAGTGCGGGGAAATCCGGGTTTTGGACCCCTAGGATGCGAGGTTCTCTCTCCGCTGGGCACCCAGCTGAGACGAGGCTTCTCTTGATGATGTCATTGACCTCGTTGTGTCTTGCATGCCAGCCCTTTGTGCTTCCGCAATGCAACCCATGCAGTCCGTATTGGTCTGCTTCCACCCTGTTGCAAATACACTTGTATTCAGTGTGAATTGGGGCACCAAGGCGGAGGGCCACTGCTACACGAAGGGATTCTGGATCTAGGCGCGTGCCCATTGCTGACATGGGTACTGCCAGGAGGAAGTCTCCTGCATGGGGGGCACGCACTGCTCTGAGGCGGGCTTTCTCCTTGTCTGATGTTGCGACGCTGAGCATGGCATCAGCTACTTTTTCCACTAGAGGGTGGTCCCAGCCGGACTGTTTGTGTTGTTTTGTTGGCTCTATAATGGTTGCTGGGGCTGCAAGAACATCCCACTGATTTGAACATTCAGTGAAAGCAGGATCGTGTATTCCTGCTGAATCTCTCAGGGTTGCAGGTAAAATATCTCTGATGAGGTCGTGCGATGCATGAGAGGAGGAAAGGAAGGCTGGTAGAGCAATTTGGGAGGCTGTGCGGACACCAAGGCCGCCGAGTCTTACAGGAAGGGTTGCTTGCTCCCACTGAGAGTCGTCCAATGGCAGGTTCAGGACTTTCACCAGCATGGACCTCAGAAGGGTGTCATACACATTTAACTTAGGGCTGCTGTAGGATGGAGAACATCTCAGAAAGTAGGTCAACTTAGGGAGAGACAGGCATCTTGTAAGGAGAAAGAGAGCATCATGGGCATCAATCTTGTCAATCCTGTCCTGCATTCTCTTTAGGTCAGTGATTTTTGCAACCAGGACCTCCTCGATTGCTCGTGGGCCAATGGGGGCACCCAGGAGAGTGCAGTCCGGTGGCTCGACAACGAGAATGTCTGGAAGAACATTTTGTATTTGCCCAGTGATGTCTGGGTTGCGGGAGATTATTTCACATTTGGATGCATAATTGAGAATGAGGCCTAAGGCTGCTCCCTGCTCCTGGATTTTCCTTATATCCTCCAAAATGGTTTCCGGAGTTCCAGCTAGAGTGCCATCATCCAGGTACCAGATGTTTAGCTCGCTTGTCAGACTATCAGTGACCTCTTTGATAGCTAGGCAGAAAAGGAGGGGGGCTAAGGGGTCACCTTGTTGGACACCTTCACAGGAGTTTATTTCATGCTCCCCAAAAAGAAGCTTAGAGTCCCCACTGTAGCACGATCGGATGAATGGGTAAAGGGGACGGAAATGGTTGTGTACAGCCCTGAGGACAGCGTCTCGTCTGACTTGATTGAAGGCATTTTTGAAGTCAAGCTTTACTAGTGCCTTCTGGTCCGGGAAATCAACAATGTAAGCCCGCGCTGCATGTGCTGCAGCTTCACAACCTAGGGGAATCCCAAACCCGAGCTGATGAGGTTTCAGCAAGGTGGCTGCTTCCTGGCTGATAGATCTCACTGCAGCCTTAGCTACAAGGCGTCGGATATATATATGTATATATATATATATATATATATATATATATATATATATATATATATATATATATATATATATATATATATATATATATATATATATATATATATATATATATATATATATATATATATATATATATATATATATATATTATTAAATATGACCGAAAAAGTAAGATTAATAATTCTAACACGAATTTTCTCTATCTTTCGTACATTTCTTTTCACTGTTGGTGGTAAGTTAAAAATCAATTCTCCAAAATTCATTTTTATTTCTAGTCTGACGCGACACTTGAGCTCGTTTCGTAAAACTTATTACATTTTCAAAGACTTTAGTTTACACATACACAACTGAATAGAACTTACACATCTCCGATTTGTTTATATCTACATTTAAGTGAGGTGGATGGGGTGAGGTGGCATTAATAGGGTATTAATTTCATCAACACAAGACAGAACACGAAACAATGGGTATTGAATGGAAGTAATTATAGAAAGCCTATTGGTCCATATTTCTTGATGCTTCTATATTGGAGCGGAGTATTGAAGTGGGTAGAATATAGTTGTGCATTAATTGGCTGTTGATTGCTGGTGTTGACTTCTTGATGTGTAGTGCCTCGCAGACGTCAAGCCGCCTGCTATCGCTGTATCTATCGATGATTTCTGTGTTGTTTGCTAAGATTTCTCTGGTGATGGTTTGTTTGTGGAAAGAGATTATATGTTCCTTAATGGAGCCCTGTTGCTTATGCATCGTTAAACGCCTGGAAAGAGATGTTGTTGTCCTGCCTATATACTGTTTTTTTAGGCTTACACTCCCCAAGAGGGCATTTGAAGGCATAGACGACGTTGGTCTCTTTTAAAGCGTTCCGCTTTGTGTCTGGAGAGTTTCTCATGAGTAGGCTGGCCGTTTTCCTGGTTTTATAGTAAATCGTCAGTTGTATCTTCTGATTTTTGTCTGTAGGGATAACGTTTCTACTGACAATATCTTTCAGGACCCTTTCCTCCGTTTTATGGACTGTGGAAAAGAAGTTCCTGTAAAATAGTCTAATAGGGGGTATAGGTGTTGTGTTAGTTGTCTCTTCAGAGGTTGCATGGCGTTTGACTTTCCTTCTTATGATGTCTTCCACGAAACCATTGGAGAAGCTGTTGTTAACTAGGACCTGCCTTACCCTACAGAGTTCTTCGTCGACTTGCTTCCATTCTGAGCTGTGGCTGAGGGCACGGTCGACATAAGCGTTAACAACACTCCTCTTGTACCTGTCCGGGCAGTCACTGTTGGCATTTAGGCACATTCCTATGTTTGTTTCCTTAGTGTAGACTGCAGTGTGGAAATCTCCGCTCCTTTCCATGACTGTTACATCTAGAAAGGGCAGCTTCCCATCCTTCTCCATCTCGTAAGTGAAACGCAAAACAGAATTCTGCTCAAATGCCTCCTTCAGCTCCTGCAGATGTCTGACATCAGGTACCTGTGTAAAAATGTCGTCAACATACCTGCAGTATATGGCCGGTTTCAATTTCATGTCGACTAAGACTTTTTGCTCCATGGTACCCATGTAGAAGTTTGCAAACAGGACACCTAGGGGAGAACCCATGGCGACCCCATCTACTTGCTTATACATGTGTCCATCAGGGCTCAAGAAGGGTGCCTCTTTAGTACAAGCTTGGAGTAGTTTCCTTAGACTGTTTTCTGGTATGTCAAGAGGAGTACAGGCCGGATCATGGTACACTCTGTCGGCTATCATCCCGATTGTTTCATCCACAGGTACGTTGGTAAACAGAGATTCTACATCCAACGAGGCTCTTATCCCTGTGGCCCGTGTACCCCGCAGCAAGACAACAAATTCCTTTGGAGACTTCAGGCTGAAGGCGCAAGGGACATAAGGAGTCAGCAAGCCGTTGAGTCGTTTCGCCAGTCTGTACGTGGGTGTGGGTATCTGGCTGATGATTGGCCGAAGTGGGTTTCCAGGCTTGTGTGTCTTGACATTTCCATACGCATATCCAGGTTTATATTCCCAATTATCATTGGCAGGTGGAGTCCAGATTTCGCGCAGTTGTGGCTAAAATGCTTTGATAAAGACTGGGTTATAATTCTAGGGAGCTAAATATTATTACTTTCTTGTCTTACGATGATAAACGAGAAATGGAGATGATTTTAGTTCTCTCCATGGAATTCACGCGTGACGTTAAATTTATTACTGGATAACAGTTGTTACTGGAAACTCTCGATTTGGCATTATTTGGGAGTTATGTTATCGGTAAATAATTATCACACGGAATACTGCTGATTTTAGAGAATCACACTCAATTCTCTAACACACTGGATATAAATGTGTTGAACTTGGTAGAATCTGACGCAATACTGGCGTTTGGTTACGTAAGAATTCCAGCATTATTGTACAGATACAATTATTAGTTCATGTGAACACTACTGTTAGTTAATTTTAGTTACTACAGTAATTAGTATATTTTAGTAATAGTTAATAATAATACAACAGTATTGTATTAGTGTTGGAAATTTCCAACAATGAGGGATAGTAGTGTACATAAGGGCCAGTAGTATACATTAGGGCCTGTAGTGTACATGAGAGCCATGAGTGTACATGAGGGTCTGTAGTGTACACGAGAACCTGTAGTGTACACGAAGGCCAGTAATGTACATGAGGGCCAGTAATGTACATGAGGGCACGTAGTGTACTTGAGGGTTTGTAGTGAACATGAGGGCCTTTAGTGTACATGTGGGCCTGTAGTGTACATGAGGGCCAGAAGTGTACATGAGGGCCAGTAGTGTACTTGAGGGTCTGTAGTGTACATGAGGGCCTGTAGTGTACATCAGGGCAAGTAGTGTACATGATAGCCAGTAGTGTACATGAGACCCAGTAGTGTACATGAGGGTCTGTAGTGTATATGAGAGCCTGCAGTGTATATGAGGACCAGTCCTGTACAACAGAGTCAATAAAGTATATGTAGGCTATTAATTTACACCTGCGCCAGTAATGTACATGAGGGCCAGAAGTGTAAATGAGGGCCAGTTGTGTACATGAGGGCCAGTAGTGTACATAAGGGCAAGTAGTGTACATGAGGGCCTGTGGTGTACATGAGGGCCATTAGTGAACGTGAGAGCCTGTAGTGTACGTGAGGGCCAGTAGTGTACATGAGGGCCAGTAGTGTGCATGAGGGTCTGTAGTCTACACGAGAGCCAGTAGTGTACACGAAGGCCAGTAGTGTACATGAGGGCCTGTAGTGTACACGATGGCCTGCAATGTACATGAGGGCCGGTAATGTACATGATGGTCTCTAGTGTATATGATGGTTTGTAGTGTTCATGAGGGCCAATAGTGTACATGAGGGCCTGTAGTGTACATGAGGGTACGTAGTGTACACGTGTGCCAGTAGTGTACTTAAGGGTCAATAGTGTACATGAGGGCCAGTAGTGTACATGAGGGCTTTTAGGGTACATGAGGGCCTGTAGTGTACATGACGGCCAGAAGTGTACATGAGTGCCAGGAGTGTACATGAGGGTCTGTAGTGTACATGAGATCCAGTTGTGTACATGAGGGCCAATAGCGTACATGAGGGCCAGTAGTGTAAATGAAGGTCTGTAGTGTACACGAGGACCTGTAGTGTACATGAAAGCATGTAGTGCACATGTGGGCAAGTAGTGTACTTGAGGGTCTGTAGTGTGCACGAGGGCTAGTAGTATACATGAGGGCTAGTTGTGTACATGAGAGCCTGTAGTGTACATGAGGGACTGTAGTGTTCATGAACGCCAGTAGTGTACATGAGGGTCTGTAGTGTACATAGGGCCAGTAGTGTACATGAGGACCCGAAGTGTACATGAAGCCCTATAGTGTACATGAGGGCCAGTAATGTACATGAGGACCAGCAGTGTACATGAGGGACTGTAGTGTATATGAGGGACTGTAGTGTACATGAGGGCCAGTAATGTACATTAGGGCCAGTAGTGTACATGAGGACCATAAGTGTACATGTGGGCCATTAGTGTACATAAGAGTTTGTAGTGTACATTTGGGCCAGGAGTGTACATGAAGGCAAGTAATGTACAGGAGGGTCTGTAGTGTTCATTATGGCCTGTAGTGTACATGAGGACCAGTAGTGTACATGAAGGTCTTTAGTGTACATGAGGGCCGGTAGTGTACACTAGGGCCAGAAGTGTACATGAGGGCCTGAAGGGTACACGTGGGCCTGTAGTGTACATGAGGACCAGTAGTGTACATGAGGGCCAGTAGTGTATATTAGTGCCAGTAGTGAACATCAGGCCTGTAGTATGCATGACGCCCAGTAGTGTACATGAGGACCTGTAGCATACCCGAGGATCAGAAGTGTACATGAAGGCCAGTAGAGTACATGAGGGCCAGCAGTGTACATGAGGGCCTGTAGTGTACAGTAGTGTTCATGAGGGCCAGTAGTGTACATGAAAGCACGTAGTGTAAATGAGGGCCAGTTGTGTACATGACGGCCAGTAGTGTAAATGAGGGAATGTAGTGTACAAAAGGGCCTGTAGTGATCATAAGGGCCAGTAGTGTACATAAGGGTCAGTAATGTTCATGAAGGCTTGTAGTGTATATGAAGGCTAGTAGTGAACATGTGGGCCAAAAGTGTACATGAGGGTCTGTAGTGTCTATAAGGGCCAGAAGTGTACATGAGGGCCTGTAGTGTACATGAGGACAAATAGTGAACATGAGAGCCTGTATTGTACACTAGGACTTGTAGTGTACCTGGGGACTTGTAGTGTACATGAGGGCCTGTAGTGTACATAAGGGCCTGTAGTGTACATGAGGGCCAGAAGTGTACTTGAGGGCCAGTAGTCTACTTGAGGGTCTGTAGTGTACATGAGGGCCTGTAGTGTACATGAGGGCCAGTAGTGTACATGATAGCCAGTAGTGTACATGAGGGCCAGTAGTGTACATGAGGGACTATAGTGTATATGAGTGCCTGCCTTGTATATGAGGTCCAGTACTCTGCAACAGGGTCAATAAAGTACCTGAGGGCCATTAATTTACACCAGCGCCAGTAATGTACATGAGGGCCAGACGTTTAAATGAGGGCCAGTAGTGTACATGAGTACATGAGGGCCTGTAGTGTACATGAGGGCCAGGAGCATATATTTGGGCCTGTAGTGTACATGAGGGTCAATAGTGTACATGAGGGCCAGTAATAGTGTACATGAGGGCCAGTAGTGTATATGAGGGGCCAATAGTGTAAATGAAGACCTGTAGTGTAAATGAGGGCCTGTCGTGTGCATGAGGGCCAGTAGAATAAATGAGGGTGTGTAGTGAACATGAAGGCCAGTAGTGTACATGAGGGCCCGTAGCGAACATGAGGCCTGAAGTGTACATGAGGGCCAGAAGTGTACATGAAGGTCTGTAGTGAACATTAGAGTCTGAAGTGTACACGAGGTCTAGTTGTGTACATGAGGGTCTGCGGTGTAAATGAGGCCTGTAGTGTACATGAGGGTCTGTTGTGTGCATGAGGGCCAGTAATGTACATTAGAGCCTGTAGTGTAAGTGAGGGACAGTAGTGTACTTGAGTGCCTGTAGTGTACATGAGGGTCTGCAGAGTACATATGGGCCAGTAGTGTACAATTGGGTCTGTAGTGTACATGAGAGTCAATAGTGTACAGAAGGGCCAGTAGTGTACATGAGGGTCAGAAGTGTTCAAGAGGGCCTGTAGTGTACTTAAGAGTCAAAAGTGTACAAGAAGGCCAGAAGTGTTGTCGGAAAATCCGACACCAACTACTAATATCAATGCAATTGCAGATAATATTGCTGCATTGTATACACAAGTTAACCCATAGAAAATGTAGCTTGTAGTGGAATTTTCCGTCAATAGAAAACAGGATATCATTGCCACATACTATTATAAATTCACCAGCTATTCTGCTGGGAATTATTCTTAAATACATTAGCCTTTGGACTTTACCATCATAAAAACATCTCATTTTAATTAACTTAATTATTAGTATCAAATTAAAGTAAATGTGACCCTTCTATCAGTTACTGACATCTGGACAAAGTAAGTCAGTAGCGTCAGTAGTAAGGGAGTGGTCAGCCATTGTTGTTAAGACCAGAGGCGCACGGGAGTAAACGGCTCCTATCATTTCTCTTGGACGAAGTGTAGTGGAGATCATATTAGTGCTCTGCCATCATCAACACGCTGTCAACAATAATCAAGGGAAGTGTTCTGCCGAAACCCGTTTATCTAATCATTTTTGGCCATTAATGTCAGTAGATAGGGCGCACCGGTTAGAATGTGAACAGCCTCTTAATAAAAGGTAATTAAGCTTTGGTCTTTATTTTATCAATTATACAGTGTTTTCTCTGATATAGCTGTCATATATTAGGATTCTGGCTTTATAGCTAGCGTCCTTTGACAGGTCAAGAGGAGGAAGCGAGCTTTGTGTATCAGTTACTGGGTGACGGAAGCTGCCTCACACGAGGAAATTTGGTGTCTACATCCTAGTTATATCTGGTGGACTAAGCCTGCTGTATAATAAGATAAGGAACCTCCACAATGTATACTAATATATGTAGTTTAATACTGCAGTGGATTGGCTGCATATATATAAATTCAATATAACCCCCCCCCCTAACGTGTAGTGGATCGATTTGTGAGATTATTGCAGAAATACAGTCCACTTAACATCATACAAATTGCTATCGAAATATATAAATTAACGTAATATAAATTCATATAAATTAAATAAATATAAATCTCACAGGTCAGTTCCCACATTATTTGGTCCTTCGAACCTAGATTATTTGGTCCTTTGAACCAATACATAGTACAGAACCGTTTCGAATCTTCCCACATTATTTGGTCATCTTCGAGCCGGATGACAGGTTATTTGGTCATCTTAGTACCAGTTGAACCAGCTAACCAGTAGATTCATTAAATACACTGGTACTAGTGCAGTGTGATTTATACAATTACAATTCAAAGCCAGTCAAAGCTCGAGCTAGCCCACGAACCCCTCAGCTGAGTCCAGCTTCATCAGCAGTTTCAAGGTCACCTACAGATTTGGTGGGTTCTTATTCCATAACAGCGCATATATTGAAGCCAGCCAAATTAGTGGTTGTGTCCTCGCAAGATTTCGTGGTGTTAATTTCGCGAGAGATTATCCACGAATTTTGTGGAGTTAATTTCGCGAGGTCACTAATAATATTTAATACTTCTTGATAATATTAGAAGTTTCATAGAGGCTAATTAATAAGAGGCTATTATCAATAATTGTGTATATTATTTCTCCAAAATAGAGAATTATTTAATATATATTGCACTAGTGTTCACAATATAATATTTACCAATTGCCAACCCACAACAGGGTAGGATATACATTGACTAGTGTTTATAGATAACCTAGTCCCCTATTACCATTGACTAGTTGACCTATTTATTATTCATCCTAGTCCCATTATTACCATAGTCTAGTTGTACTATATTAAACAACCTAGCACCATTAATGAATGGTGCAGACCCTATTTTGGGTGTAATTTTTATCAACTCGAGTTGAGTTGTGTATATATAATAATTTACTTATGATCATTACACCTTTGAGTAATTAATTAGTGTCTATACCATCCTAGGGTGATATAGAAGAGCTAACCTAAAGGTACTTCCAGTGACACTGGTTTATCACTCAAATCATTAGTGTGTATGATTGTATATATATAATGTGTATTAATTTTAATTGCTAACCTCTAGTAGAGGTAGGATTACAGCCTAGTGATAGCAGAATTTTACCCTAGGCTACCATCAGTACTTGTTCAGTATCATGAGCAACCCAAGTACAAGCCCCACAAGGCTTAACCAACTAGCCAGTATGGATAATGCAGGGAGAATGAAAAGAACCCTTGCAGGTCTTAAAGGCCACTTAAGAAGACAGATCAAGAAATGTGAAGATTTGTCACAACAATCTCAAGTTGATTATGCTGACCTGGAAAGCTATTATCAAGCAGCTGCAGGTAAATGTGAGGAAATCAAATGCCAAATAGCTCTCCGTGTGGGGACAGACTACTACCATCGATTCATCGGTAGCCCTACTAAATATCAGGGCATAACCATGTTAAATTCTGCAGGAGGCAAATTACTCTCAGGCCCAGTATCAACCTTGAAGAGACCTATAGCTGCAGATAAATAATACCAGTAGAAATCTAAATTTGTCAGCTGATTATATTTCTCCAGTAGCATTATACTAAGGAGATTACAGCTGACTATAGTAACAGAGGTTGATGTTAATATCATCATTTAAAGCTGAAGATGTGTTCATGAGGCCTCAGTGGCAAATCAGTGAACAGTAGCCTAAACAGCTACAAATCACTGCGACCAATGTCACTGAACCCACTGCAGTCTCAGAACCATTCTTTAATGATGGGCTATTCAATCCTCTAAATCAATTAACTAAATTAAACCCCAATAAATCTGACGACTGATTTTTATACATTTATTATTTAATCAAGATGAATTCCATGGGCCTCAATGTATATATATCAGTGACCAGTTACCTGAACAAGCTTCAAGTTATATCTAATGTCACTGATTTCACTGCAGTCCCTGAATCATACCTGACTGTAGTCCTTGATCACATCCAATCTTTTGGGTTGAATAATATGTATTTAGGCTTGGATTTTAGCCTTTCAAGAATTAACAGGGAAATTAAATCGCATTAGACTTCTAACCCCTGCAACTCTAGTACGGGACATCTGTCCTGTATGAACAGACACACAAATGTGTGATTACTAACTACTAACATCAAATTAGTAGCTTGTAGTGGAATTTTCCATCAATACAAAAAATGGGATATCATTGCCACATACTATTATAAATTCACCAGCTGTTCTGCTGGTTCTTAAATACATTAGTCTTTGGACTTTACCATTGTTACGTACCCTTATAAGATACGAAAGTGAATATATTAATATGTACATTTATAATTGTATGTAAATTACAAGCATGTATATTATTATACTTATGTTCTATACAAATGCACATTCATGTTACAGTGTTGGCGTTAGGCCCAGCGTATCGTGGGAATGATTGTTTATTTCTTTGTGTGATCAGTTTTCCCACGGGAACTAATAATTTATATGTGATCATAAGTGGGTAACAGTGAAATAATAATTGAGTGAACTGTATCTGGCAAATTGTCGTGGGATCGTCCGTTGCTGGGGTGTGCATGCCATTATGCTATTCTGTATGCATATTTTAATTACTATGTAAAGAACTATTACCTTTTGTTTGTGTATATAAAAATGTACTAATTATTCCTTAAGTTAGTTTAAGATTACTCTTGTCACAATGTAGTGCTCCATTGTTGAGATATTAATAATTGTAACTTTGGCAATTTATTCGCGGGGCGAGGCAATCTCTTTTGATTCTCGCGTGATCTTGTTTAGTAGCTGAGCAGAAGCCAGGGAGAGAACAACATTTTGGAGATAAGTCATTCTTTTGTTCTATAATAGCCATACTTATATATTATTAATTTAATGTCTGGAAGTACAGTGATATTTTTAATGTGATATATATTGTGACCATATAATCATCTGTTTGCTTTTGAGATTTATTTAATATAATATTATATATGTATCTTAGTCTTTATTCTTCAGTCCTATGAAGATTCTACTTTATGCTCATTACCTGTCAAGGGGTTATACTGGGGATTCGCTATTGAGAACAGCAGTTGCGTCGTATCCCTAGACTTATTAAAGTTGGCTGCTGTAGGATCACGAGCCTTAACGTACGATAGGTAACAAAGAGTTATGGGGGCCTGTCCGGGAGATATTGTCCCATTTTTAACTTAACTATGCTAATCTAACCTTGCCTTCCTAGGTACCAGTGTCAAGTGTCTCTGTGTGTTTATTAAGAACTATTCCATGTGCCAAGCAAGCCTTCCTGTGTGTCAAGTAACAACGTTTCACGATTTTGAGGTAAGTCATCCTATATATTTTGTTTGTGCAGTGAGGCCAAGCGAATTTTCAGTGTGGTGACAATTTTACAGTGAAGTGTAGTGCAGTGCCATTGTGTTTAATTATTGTTGTGAATTAAGTGCCAAGTGTTAGTAACGATGGAGGAGAAAGTTGCAGCGTTGGTGGCTCACCCAGACTTTGAAGGGATTCAGAACCTTAAAAAGACTGAGTTAATACAAATGGCAAATCATTTGGATTTGACCGCCAGCAATAGAATGGTTAAAGCCCAAATATTGAAAGTCATTGTGACGCATTTTGTTGAGAATGGGGAGTTAGATGACGAAATTCTAGAGGAGTTAAGAGAGGAGTCGAGTGATCAGATGACGTTAAAGCGTCTTGAGTTAGAAGCTCGCCAATTAGAGCTTGAAGCTCAAAAAGAACAGAAAATATTAGAGGCTGAAGCTCAGCAAAGGGAGCTGGAGACTAGGCGTTTAGAAATTGCGGCACAAAACCAGAGAGGTTTAATTGAGTTGCAACTTGAAGCCACAAAGAAGCAACAAGCCGAGGAACAAACTAGGCAATTAGAGATTCAACAACAAATGGCTAACACTAACTTCAGGCTTGAATCACAGCGTATGGCAGCTGGGCATGGAAATACTAGTAATGTTTCAACAAATAGTGATAATAATCCCATCAGGATGAATAAGTATATAGAGTTGCCCAAGTTCAATGAGGAAGATCCTGAGGTTTTCTTTGCACATTTTAATAAAATTGCCATCAGTATGAACTGGCCAAGGGATCAGTGGGTAGCCATTATGCAGTCTCAATTCAAGGGGCGTAGTCAGGAGGTTTTCACATCCTTACCTGACTCTCATAGTTTTGATTATGACTTTGTAAAGAAAAGCATCCTCAATGCATACCAACTAAATCCAGAGGCACACAGGCAAAAGTTCAGGAACCTAAGGAGAATCAAGGATCAGACAATAGCCGATTTTACTCGTCAGAAGACGAATTTTTGCAACAGATGGTTAAAGTCACTTGCAGTCACTGATTTTGATGCTCTAAAGAATCTTCTCATAATGGAAGAAGTATTGTCCTGTCTTCCAGACCAGTTGTCTATTTTTATGGCGGAACAAAAGAATGTAACCGATATTGATGAGCTGTCAAAGCTCGCGGATGAGCATGAGTTGCTGACTAAGGCCCCGTTTATGGCCACTTCACCTAAGTCTAGTCGTAGAGTAAATTTCAATGCTCACCGTACTCCTTATCAGTATAAGTCTCCTCCTGGTGCGACAGTTACTCCCGTGAACTCTTCTCTTACTAACCCTAAGATGGTTACTCCATTGCCCGGATCATCTAAGCCTAGTAATGCTAATTCTAAACCGGCAGTTGGTTATACCAGTGTGTCCACTGTCAAACATTGTACCCATTGTAAGAGAAGGGGGCATGTGATTTCTTCATGTTTTAGTTTGCATCCTGAACTCCGACCAACTGGTCTTATTATGAGTAAAGGAGTGCAACCTATTAATTCTTCATGTATTACAGTCAGTCCCAATTGGATGGCTGAATTCAAACCCTATATGTCCACAGGTACCTTATTATGTACTAATGGTAGACATAAGACTGTTCAATTACTCCGTGATACTGGAGCTTCACAGTCTCTTATTACCCAGAAGGTACTTGATGATGTTGACACCCGAGATCTGGGTGAAGTTGTGCTTCTCCAGGGTATTGCCGGTAGTGTGCAACCAGTGTCCTTATTGCAAGTTAACCTTGATTCTAAATATACTTCAGGATGGTGTAATGTTGGTGTAAGTAAACAACTGCCCATTCCTGGGGTAGACATTATTCTAGGTAATGATTTTGGCAACCAAATGGTTGTAGGGCCCAAGTGTCCCATCATGTTAACTAAACCCCATAATGTATTAGCTCAACCGGAAGCAGATGATGATATTATTTACCCTGCTTGTGTTGTTACTAGATCAATGGGAAAAACAGGTGAGAGTAATCCTGTCTTCACTAAGGTTGCTGATCCCAAGACCAGGACCCCTTCAGTAAAGGAGTGGGAGGTGGATCTTGAGGATTCTTTTATGACTCGACTGGATGATGAGAGTGAGGCCGTAGTAGAAGCCCCGCCGAACCTAAATCACAAGGAAAGTGAAGGTGAGGAGGCTGAACTATCTGTACCTTGCCCGCTTGTCTCCAGTGTGCCAGTTGTCGAGAGTGAGGCCGAAGTAGCTATGACTCCATTTTATTCTGATCAATCGGGAAAAGAGATCAAGCTACTAGGTTCTTGCCCGCTCGCTGCTGAGTCTGAGTCATTGCCCTTAAGTGTTGTACAGACTACTGATCCTAGTTTAAATAAGTGTATTTCTGAGGCTCCTGATAATATTGATGCATTGGAGGAAGGGACGGGTTTCTTCTTCAAGGATCGACTTCTGATGAGAAGGTGGAGACCAAAGGGAACTCCCTCTTCAGAGGATTGTGAGATTAGAACCCAACTCGTTGTCCCCAATGATTATCGTAGGCAGGTCCTGCAGGCTGCACATGATGACCCCATGGGAGGTCATCAAGGTATCACGAATATGTACCATAAGATAAGTAAATATTTTTTCTGGCCAAAGTTAAAGAAAGACGTGGTCAGATATTGTCATAACTGTATACCCTGTCAAATTGTTGGTAAACCAAATCAATCTGTACCTAGAGCACCATTGCAACCTATTGTAGTTCCTGATGAACCATTTACTCATGTTGTAATTGATTGTGTGGGTCCTTTACCTAAGACTAAATCGGGTAACATGTTTTTGTTCACTCTCATGTGTATGACTACTAGATTTCCTGAAGCTTATGCTCTACGGAATACCAAGGCTCATAATCTCATCAAGTGTCTTGAAAGATTCTTTTCGTTGTTTGGAATGCCTAGAGTTATTCAGAGTGATAATGGGGGAAATTTTGTTTCTAAAGTTTTCAGAACTTTTTGCGAATCCCGAGGGATTCGGCACAAATTGTCCAGTCCATATCATCCACAAAGCCAAGGTGGACTTGAACGTTTCCACCAGACTTTGAAACAAATGCTAAAGACAACCGGAGAAACTCATCCACGTAATTGGGATGAGAATCTCCCCTTTGTGTTGTTTGCTGCTAGAGAAGGGCTACAAGAGTCATTGGGCTGTTCACCCTTTGAACTAGTGTTTGGTCACCCAGTAAGAGGTCCTCTTAAAATGCTACAAGAAAAGTTGTTGGGAGATGTCTCTGTTCATCAGAGCGGATTGTACTTGAGCGAGGTCAAGGCTAAGTTGTGTCGGGCTCGTGAGTTGGCGAAAGAACATCTGGGAAGGACTCAACAAGCCATGAAAGTACGATATGACAAGAAGTTCAAAGCTAAGCTAAGGTCGTTTGATGTCGGAGATTTGGTGTTGGTGTTGAAACCTCGTATGGGGACTTCCATGTCCCATAAGTTCGCAGGACCCTACCAAGTGGTAGACAAGGTGGGAGACCTAACTTATAAACTAATTAACCCTAATCTTTCAGAACCCCAAATGACTGTGCACATTAACAGATTAAAAGCTTATGTTGGACCTGGTGTAGTAGCTTGTTTTAGTCGGGAAGAGTTACCACCTGAGGATAATTGTAGTGAGGGACATGTTGTTAATATCCCACTTCTCAGTTCCAGTTCCAATGGCAGGGAGATGCTATGTCATTTACAGGAGGAACAACGTGATGAGTTCCAGGTTCTGCTGGACAACCATACATCTCTGTTTGGGGAGGTTCCTACCCAGACCCACCTCATCACACACGACATTCAGCTCCTGGACAGCCCCCCCATTCGACAACATCCGTACCGAGTGAATCCCGAAAAGAGGAAAATTATGCAAGCAGAAGTGGAATATCTGCTCCAGCATGATTTCATTCGGCCAAGTCAAAGTACTTGGAGTTCTCCGTGTTTGTTAGTGCCAAAACCAGATGGAACCTGGAGATTGTGCGTGGATTACAGGAAACTGAACAAGAACACTACAGTGGACGTTTTTCCTTTACCCTTGTTGGAAGAATGTATAGAGTCCATAGGTCATGCCGAATATGTAAGTAAGCTTGATTTGTCAAAAGGGTATTATCAAATTCCATTAACAGAGTATGCTAGAGAGGTTACTGCTTTTGTTACACCTGATGGTGCGTATGAATTTAATGTCATGCCATTCGGTTTGAGAAATGCACCTGCTACTTTTCAAAGACTTATGAATTTCTTACTCAAGGATGTGCCAGATTGTAGGGCCTACCTTGATGACATTGTTTTGTACAGTAAGAATTGGGCCGATCATCTCTTAGGCCTTAAGAACTTGTTTACAGTGTTAGAAAACGCAAAGTTAACCATAAATATGAATAAGTGTAGTTGGGCAAAAGGTACGATAACTTATCTTGGCCACGAGGTAGGCCAAGGTAAGATTATCCCCTTACAAGATAAGATTCAAGCCATTGTGGACTACCCAGTGTTGACCAATAAGAAAGGAGTCCAACGGTTTATTGGTATGTGTGCATACTATAGGCGTTATTGTAGGAATTTTTCAACAGTAGCTGCTCCTTTGACAAACTTGTTACGCAAGCAAGTAAAGTTTCAGTGGACACAAGATTGTCAGAATGCTTTTCAGAACCTAAAGGGCATATTGTCCACCTCACCTATTCTTGCTAGTCCCCAATTTGATAAACCATTTATATTACACATTGATGCGTCAGATGTTGGAATAGGTGCTGTGCTTATTCAAGTTGGTTTAGACCAGATTGAGCATCCTGTGTATTACTATTCCAGAAAATTTAATGCAGCTCAGAGAAATTATTCCGTGGTAGAAAAGGAGGCGTTGGGTCTTATATTGTCAATCAAGAAGTTTGAGATTTACTTATCAGGAAATAAAGTGTTAGTATTTACAGACCACAACCCCCTTATCTTTATAAATATGATGAAAGTCAAGAACCAACGAATTCTGCGCTGGTCATTGTTTTTGCAGGAATTTAATGTAGAAATCAAACATATTCCAGGCAGACAAAATGTTATTGCTGATGCTTTGTCAAGAAGTTTTGATGTACCATAAATGAAATGTTTCTTTTTACCTAACATTTTTACTTCTGAAAAAATGCCATTGATCTTCAATCCATTGCATTTTTTTTTCTTGGAGGTGGAAGTGTTACGTACCCTTATAAGATACGAAAGTGAATATATTAATATGTACATTTATAATTGTATGTAAATTACAAGCATGTATATTATTATACTTATGTTCTATACAAATGCACATTCATGTTACAGTGTTGGCGTTAGGCCCAGCGTATCGTGGGAATGATTGTTTATTTCTTTGTGTGATCAGTTTTCCCACGGGAACTAATAATTTATATGTGATCATAAGTGGGTAACAGTGAAATAATAATTGAGTGAACTGTATCTGGCAAATTGTCGTGGGATCGTCCGTTGCTGGGGTGTGCATGCCATTATGCTATTCTGTATGCATATTTTAATTACTATGTAAAGAACTATTACCTTTTGTTTGTGTATATAAAAATGTACTAATTATTCCTTAAGTTAGTTTAAGATTACTCTTGTCACAATGTAGTGCTCCATTGTTGAGATATTAATAATTGTAACTTTGGCAATTTATTCGCGGGGCGAGGCAATCTCTTTTGATTCTCGCGTGATCTTGTTTAGTAGCTGAGCAGAAGCCAGGGAGAGAACAACATTTTGGAGATAAGTCATTCTTTTGTTCTATAATAGCCATACTTATATATTATTAATTTAATGTCTGGAAGTACAGTGATATTTTTAATGTGATATATATTGTGACCATATAATCATCTGTTTGCTTTTGAGATTTATTTAATATAATATTATATATGTATCTTAGTCTTTATTCTTCAGTCCTATGAAGATTCTACTTTATGCTCATTACCTGTCAAGGGGTTATACTGGGGATTCGCTATTGAGAACAGCAGTTGCGTCGTATCCCTAGACTTATTAAAGTTGGCTGCTGTAGGATCACGAGCCTTAACGTACGATAGGTAACAACCATCATAAAAACATCTCATTCTAATTAACTTAATTAATAGTATCAAATTAAAGTAAATGTGACCCTTCTATCAGTTACTGACATCTGGACAAAGTAGGCCAGTAGCGTCAGTAGTGAGGGAGTGGTCAGCCATTGTTGTTAAGACCAGAGGCGCATGGGAGTAAACAGCTCCTATCATTTCTCTTGGACGAAGTGTAGTGGAGATCATATTAGTGCTCTGCCATCATCAACACGCTGTCACCAATAATCATGGGAAGTGTTCTGCCGAAACCCGTTTATCTAATCATTTTTGGCCATTAATGTCAGTAGATAGGGCGCACCGGTTAGAATGTGAACAGCCTCTTAATAAAAGATAATTAAGCCTTGGTCTATATTTTATCAATTATACAGTGTTTTCTCTGATAAAGCTGTCATATATTAGGATTCTAACTTTATAGCTAGCGCCCTTTGACAGGTCAAGAGGAGGAAGCAAGCTTTGTGTATGAGTTACTGGGTGACGGAAGCTGCCTCAAACGAGGAAATTTGGTGTCTACATCCTAGTTATATCTGGTGGACTAAGCCTGCTGTATAATAAGATAAGGAACCTCCTCAATGTATACTAATATATGTAGTTTAATACTGTAGTGGATTGGCTGCATATATATAAATTCAATATAACCCCCCCCCCCTAATGTGTAGTGGATCGATTTGTGAGATTATTGCAGAAATACAGTCCACTTAACATCATACAAATTGCTATCGAAATATATAAATTAACGTCAATATAAATTCTATATAAATTCATAAAAATTAAATAAATATAAAACTCACAGGTCGGTTCCCACAAGTGTACATGAGGGTCGATAGTGTTCATGTAGGCCTGTAATGCACATGAGGGCCAGGTGTGTACATGAGGGCCAGTAGTGTACATGAGGGCCTGTAGTGTTCAAGAGGCCCTATAGTGAACATGAGGGTCTGTAGAGAACATGAGGGTCAGTAGTGTACATGATGGCCAGTAGTGTACATGAGGGTCAGTAGTATACATGAGGGCCTGAAGTGTACATGAGGGACACTAGTGTAAATGAGGGCCCCGTAGTGTACATGACGGCCATTAGTGTATATGATGGACCAGTAGTGTACATGCGGGCCTGTGTTGTGCATAAGGGCCAGAAGTGTACATGAGGGCCTCTAGTGTACATGAGAGCCAGTAGTGTACATTAGGGTCTGTAGTTTACATGAGGGTCTTTAGCGTACATGAGGGCTTGTAGTGTAAATGAGGGTCTGCAGTGTACATGAGGGCTGGTAGTGTACATGCGGTCTGTAGTGTAGATGAGGGCCAGTAGTGCACATGAGGGCCTAAAGTCTACATGACGGCAGATAGTGTACATGAGAGCCAGTAGTGTACATGAAGGTCTGTGGTGTACATGAGGGCCTTAATGTATATTAGGGGCCAGTATTGTACCTGAATGTCTGTAGTGAACATGAGGGTCAATAGTGTACATGAGGGTCTTTAGTGTAAATGAGGGTCAGTGGTATTCATGAGGGACTGTAGTGTATATGAGGGCCAGTAGTGAACATGAGGGTCTGTAGAGTACATGCGGGTCAGTAGTGTTCATGAGAGTCCGTAGTGTACATGAGGGCCTGTAGTGTATACGAGGGTCTGTGGCATACACAGGGCCAATTGTGTACATGTGGACCTATAGCGTACACGAGGGCCAGTAGTGTATATGCGGGCCAGTATTGTACATGAGGGCCTGAAGTGTACATGAGGGTCTGTAGTGTACATAGAGCCAGTAGTGTACATGAGGACCTGTAGTGTACCTGAAGCCCTGTAGTGTACATGAGGCCCAGTAGTGTACATGAGGCCCAGTAGTGTACATGAGGACGTGAAGGGTACACGAGGATCAGATGTTTACATGAAGGCCAGTAGAGTACATGAGGACCAGAAATGAACATGAGGGCCTGTAGTGTACACTAGTGCCTTTAGTGTACATGAGAGCCGGAAGTGTTCATGAGGGCCAGAAGTGTACATAAAGGCCCGTAGGTTACATAAGGGCCAGTTGTGTTCATGATGGCCAGTAGTGTAAATGAGGGCCTGAAGTGTACATAAGGGCCTATAGTGTACACGAGGGCCAGTAGTGTACAAAAGGGCCAGTAATGTTCATGAATGTTTGTAGTGTACATGAAGGCCAGTAGTGAACATGAGGGCCAGAAGTGTACATGAGGGTCTGTAGTGTACATAAGGGTCAGTAGTGTACATGAGAGCTTGTAGTGTACATGAGGAACAGCAGTGTCTATGAGGACCAGTAGTGACGTTGAGGATCTGTAGGGTACATGAGGGCCAGTAATGTACATGAGGGCTTATAGTATATATGAGGCCCAATAGTGTACATGAGTGCCAGTAGTGTAAATGAGGGCCTGTGGTGTACATGAGGGCCAATAGTGATCATGAGAGCCTGAAGTGTTCAAGAGGACCTGTAGTGTACATGAGGGACAATAGTGTGCATGAGAGCCAGTAATGTATATGAGGGCCAGTAGTGTAAATGAAGACCTGTACTGTACAAATAAAGGTCTGTAGTGTACACGAGAGCCAGTAGTGTACACGAAGGCCAGGAGAGTATATGAGGGCCAATAGTGTACATGAGGGTCTGTATTGTCCACGAGGGCCTGTAGTGTACATGGGGGCCCGTAGTGTACATGAGGGTCTGTAGTGTGCATGAAGGTTTGTAGTGTTCATGAGGGCCAGTATTGTACATGAGGGTTTTTAGGGTACATTAGGGCCCGTAGTGTGCATGAGGGCCAGTAGTGTACATGAGGGTCTGTAGTGTACATGAGAGTCAGTAGTGAACATGAGGGCCAGTAGTGTACATGAGGGCCAGTAGTGTACATGAGGGTCTGTAGTGTACACGTGGACCTGTAGTGTACATGAGGGCCAGTACTGTACAAGCGGGACAGTAGTGTATATTAGGGCCAGTAGTGAACATGAAGCCTGTAGTGTACATAGGGGCCTGTAGTGTACATGAGGGCCAGTAGTGTATGTAAGGGTCAGTAATGTTTATGAAGGTTTATAGCCAGTAGTGTACATGAGGGGCCTGTAATGAATATG
The DNA here is from genome assembly GCF_040958095.1 of Procambarus clarkii. Lineage (NCBI taxonomy): Eukaryota > Metazoa > Arthropoda > Malacostraca > Decapoda > Cambaridae > Procambarus > Procambarus clarkii. The sequence continues at coordinate 25,750,077 of NC_091199.1, forward strand.
TGGGGGTGTGGCGTACGTGAGGGTCAGTACTGAACATGAGGGCCAGTAGTATACATGAGGGCCAGTAGTGTACATGAGTGCCAGTATTGTATATGAGGGACTGTAGTGTACATAAGGGCCAGTAGTGTACATAAGGGCCAGTAGTATACATGAGAGCCAGTAGTGTAAATGAGTGCCAGTATTGTATATGAGGGCCTGTAGTGTATATAAGGGCCAGCAGTGTACATGAGGGCCTGTGGTGTACATGATGGCCAATAGTGAACATGAGAGCCTGTAGTGTACACGAAGACCTGTAGTGTACCTGAGGGCTAGTACTGTACATGAGGGCCAGTAGTGTATAAGAGGCTCTGTAATGTACACGAGAGCCAGTAGTGTACACGAAGGCCAGTACTGTACATGAGGGCCTGTAGTGTACACAAGGGCCTGTAGTGCACATGAGGGCCAGTAGTGTACATGAGGGCCTGCAGTGTACATGAGGGCAAATTGTGTACATGAGGGCCAGTAGTGTATATGAGGGCCAATAGTGAACATGAAGGCCTGTAGTGTACATGAGGGCCTGTATTGTACATGAGGGCCAGTAGCGTACATGAGGGCCAGTATTGTAAATAAGAGCCTGTAGTGTACATGATGACATGTAGTGTATAAGAGGGCAAGTAGTGAATTTGAGGGGCCAATAGTGTACATGAAGACCTGTAGTGTATATGAGGGCCAGTAGTGTACTTGAGGGCCAGTAGTGTACCTGAGGGACAGTAGTGTACATAAGGGCCAATAGTGTACATGAGGGCCTGTAGTGTATACGAGGGCCTGTTATGTGCCTGAGGGTCAGTAGTGTACATAAGGTCCAGTAGTGTACATAAGGGTCTGTTGTGTACATGAGGGATAGTAGTGTACACGAGGGCCAGTAGTGTATATGAGAGCCTGTGATGTACCCGGGGGCAGTAGTGTACATGAGAGCTAGTAGTGTACATGAATGCCAGTAGTGTACATTAAAGTCTGAAGTATACATAAGAGCCTGTAGTGTAAATGAAGGTCTGTAGTCTACATGTGGCCCAATAGTGTACGTGAGAGCCAGTAGTGTCCATGAGAACCTGTAGTGTACATGTGGGCCTGTAGCGTACGTGAGGGCCAGTGTACATGAAGGGCTGTAGTGTATATGAGGTCCTATCGAGAACATGTGGGGCAATAGTGCATATGAGGGGCAATAGTGTACCTGAAGGCCTGTATTGTACGGACCTGTAGTGTACATGATGGTCAGTAGTGTACATGAGGGCCAGTAGTGTACATTAGGGTGTGTAGTGTACACGAGGGCCCGTAGTGTACATGAGGGTCTGTAGTGTACATGATGGCCAGTAATATACATAAGGCCAGTTGTGTACATGAGAGTCTGTAGTGTACATAAGAACCAATAGCGTACATGAAGGTCAGTAGTGTACATGAGGACCAGTAGTGTACATTAGGGTCTGTAGTGTATACAAAATGGTTTATAATGTACATGAGGGCTAGTAATGTACATGAGGGCCGTAAGTGTAAATGAGGGCCAGTAGTGTACATGAATGCCAGTAGTGTACAATAAAGTCTGAAGTATACATAAGGGCCTGTAGTGTAAACGAAGGTCTGTAGTCTACATGTGGCCCAATAGTGTACGTGAGGGCCAGTAGTGTCCATGAAAACCTGTAGTGTACATGTGGGCCTGTAGCGTACGTGAGGGCCAGTGTACATGAAGGTCTGTAGTGAATATGAGGGCCTATCGAGAACATGAGGGCCAATAGTGTATATGAGGGCCAATAGTGTATATGAGGGCCAATAGTGTACCTGAAAGCCTGTATTGTACGGACCTGTAGTGTACATGAGGATCAGTAATGTACATGAGGGCCAGTAGTGTACATGAGGGACCTATAGTGTACGTGAGGGTCTGTAGTGTACAAGAGGTTCTGTAGTGTACATGAGGGCCTATGGTGTACATGAGGGCTTGTTGAGTACATGACGGTTTGTAGTGTACATGAGGACCAGTAGTGTACATGAGGGCCAGTAGTGTACATGAGGGCCAATAGTGTACATGAGGGACAGTAGTGTACATAAGGGTCTGTAGTGTACACGATTACCTGTAGTGTATATGATCGCCAGTAGTGCATATGAAGGTCTGTAGTGTATATGAGGGTCAGTAGCGTACGTGAGGGGCAGTAGTGTACATGAGTGCCAGTGGTGTACATGAGGGCCAGTAGTGTACTTGAGGGTCTGTATTGTACACGAGCGCCTGTAGTGTACACGAGGGCTAGTAGTGCATATGAGGGTATGTAGTGTTCAAAAGGGGCAGTATTGTATATGAGGGCCATTTGTGGGCATGAGGGTTGAAGTGTACATGAGAGTCTGTAGTGTACATGAGAACCAGTAGTGACAGGAGGGCCTTTAGTGTATATAAGGGCCAGTAGTCTAAATGAGGGCCAGTAGTGTACATGAGAACCAGTAGTGACATGAGGGCCAGTAGTGTACATGAGGGCCAGTAGTGTACATGAGAACCAGTAGTGACATGAGGGCCAGTAGTGTACATGAGGGCCAGTAGTGTACATTAGGGTCTGTAGTGTACATGAGGGCCAGTAGTGTACATTAGGGTCTGTAGTGTACATGAGGGCCAGTAGTGTACATTAGGGTCGGTAGTGTACATAAAGGGCAATATTGGATATGAGTGGCAGTAGTGAACATGAGGTCCTGTAGTGTACTTGAGGGCCTGTAGTTTGCTTGTTTTGCAGTAAAGTACAGGAAGGCCAGAAGTGTACATGAGGGCGAGTAGTGTACATGAGGGCCTGTAATGTACATGAGGGCTAGTAGTGTTAATGAAGGCCAGTAGTATATATGAGGGCCTGTAGTGTACATGAGGGCCTGTAATGTACATGAGGGCTAGTAGTGTTAATGAAGGCCAGTAGTATATATGAGGGCCTGTAGTGTACATGAGGGCCAGGTGCTTACATGATGGCTTGTTGTGAACATGAGGGCCTGTAGTGTACATGAAGGTTTGTAATATACATGAGAGTCTGTAGTGTTCACGAAGGCAAGTAGTGTACATGAGGGCCTGTAGTGTACATAAGAGCCAGTAGCATACGTGAGCGTCAGTAGTGTACATGAGGGCCTGTAGTGTACATGAGGGCTTAAAGTATATTTGAGGGCCAGTAGTGTAAATGAGGGCCTATAGTGTACATGAGAATCAGAAGTGTTCATGAAGGCCAGTAGAGTACATTAGGACCAGTAGTCTACATGAGGGTCTGTAGTGTACACTAAGGCCTTTAGTGTACATGAGGGCCCGTAGTGTACATGAGGGTGTGTAGTGTACATGAGGGCCTGTAGTGTACATGAGGGCCAGTAGTGTATATGTGGGCGAGTGTACTTAAGGGTCTATAGTGTACATGCGGGCCAGAAGTGTACATGACGGCTTTTAGGGTACATGAGGGCCTGTAGTGTACATGAGGGCCTGTATTGTAATGACCTGTAGTGTACATGAGGGTCAGTAGTGTACATGAGGGCCAGTAGTGTACATTAGGGTGTGTAGTGTACACGAGGGCCTGTACTGTACGTGAGGGCCCGCAGCGTACATGAGGGTCAGTAGTGTACATGAGAACCAATAGTGTACATGAAGGTCAGTAGTGTACATGAGGACCAGTATTATACATGAGGGTCTGTAGTGTACACGAGGGCCTGCAGTGTTCATGAGGGCAAGTAGTGTACATGAGGGTCTGTAGTGTACATGAGGGCCAGTAGTGTACATGAGGGCCTTTAGTGTAAATAAAGGCCTGTAGTCTACATGTTGCCCAATAGTGTACGTGAGATCCTGTAGTGTACATGTTGGCCTGAAGCGTACGTGAGGGCCAGTAGTGTATATGAGGGCCAATAGTGTACATGAAGGCATGTAGTGTATACGAGGGCGTTTTGTGTGCCTGAGGGCTAGTAGTGTACATAAAGGCCAGTAGTGTACATGAGGGTCTGTTGTGTACATAAGGGCCAGTAGTGTACACGAGGGCCAGTTGTGTATATGAGGGCCTGTGATGTACACGGGGGCAGTATTGTACATGAGAGCCAGTAGTGTACATGAGGGCCGGTAGAGTACATGAGGGCCAGTAGTGTTCATGAGGGGCCTCTAGTGTACATGAGGGTCTGTAGTGTACAACAGGGCCGTTAATGTACATGAGGGCCTGTTGTGTACATGAAGGCATTTTGTGTCCATGAAGGCCAGTAATGTACATGAGGGCCAGTTGTGTACATGAGGGTGTGTAGTGTACATGAGAGCCAGTAGCGTACATGATGGCTAGTTGTGTACATGAGGACCAGTAGAATCCTTGAGGGTCTGTAGTGTACACGAGGGCCTGTAGTGTACATGAGGGCCAGTAGTGTACATGAGGGTCTGTAGTGTACATGAGGGTCTGAAGAGTACATGAGGGCCAGTAGTGTACATGAGGTTGTGTAGTGTACATGAGGGCTAGTATTATACTTGAGGGTCTGTAGGGAGAATGAGAGGCAGCAGTGTACATGAGGGCTAGTAGTATACATGAGGGTCTGGAGTGTATATGAGGGCCTGAATTGTATATCAATACCTGTAGTGTAAAAGAGCACCAGTGGTATACAAAAGGGTTTGTAATGTACATGAGGGACAGTAATGTACATGAGGGCCATAAGTGTAAATGAGGGCCAGTAGTGTACATGAAGGCCAGTAGTGTACATTATTGTCTGAAGTGTACATAACGGCCTTTAGTGTAAATGAAGGCCTGTAGTCTACATGTTGCCCAATAGTGTACGTGAGGGCCAGTAGTGTACATGAGAACCTGTAGTGTACATGTGGGCTTGTAGCGTACGTGAGGGCCAGTGTACATGTAGGCCTGTAGTAAATATGAGCGTCTATAGAGTACATGAGGGCCAGTAGTGTTTATGAGGGCCAATAGTGTACATGAAGGCTTGTAGTGTACATGAGGGCCCGTATTGTACAAGAGGGCCAGTAGTGTACATGAGGGCCAGTATTGTAAATGAGAGCCTGTAGTGTACTTGATGACATGTAGTGTATAAGAGGGCCAGTAGTGAATTTGAGGGCCAATAGTGTACATGAAGACCTGTAGTGTATATGAGGGCCAGTAGTGTACTTGAGGGCCAGTAGTGTACATGAGGGCCAATAGTGTACATGAGGGCCTGTAGTGTATACAAGGGCCTGTTGTGTGCCTGAGGGTCAGTAGCGTACATAAGGGCCAGTAGTGTACATGAAGGTCTGTAGTGTACACGAGAGCCAGTAGTGTACACGAAGGCCAGTAGTGTATATGAAGGCCAATAAAGTACATGAGGGTCTGAATTGTACACGAGGGCCTGTAGTGTACATGAGGGCCCGTAGGGTACATGAGGGTGTGTAGTGTACATGAGGGTCTGTAGTGTTCATGAAGGGCAGTAGTGTACATGAGACCCTGTAGTGTAAATGAGGGCCAGTAGTGTATATGTGGGCCAGTGTATTTAAGGGTCTATAGTGTACATGCGGGCCAGTAGTTTTCATGAGGGCTTTAGGGTACATGAGGCCCTGTAGTGTACATGAGGGCCAGTAGTGTGCATGAGGGCCAGTATTGTACAGGAGGGTCTGTAGTGTACATGAGAGTCAGTAATGTGCTTGAGGGCCAGTAGTGTACATGAGGGCCAGTAGTGTACATGAGGGATCTAGTGTACACGTGGACCTGTAGTGTACATGAGGACCAGTACTGTACATGAGGGACAGTAGTTTATATTAGGGCCAGTAGTGAACATGAGGCCTGTAGTGTACATGAGGCCCTTACATTAGGACATGTAAGGTACACGAGGATCAGAAGTGTACATGAAGGCCAGTAGAGTACATGAGGACCAGTAGTGTACATGAAGGTTTGTAGTGTACACTAGGGCCTTTAGTGTACATGAGGGCCTTTCGTGTACATGATGGCCAGTAGGTTAAATGAGGGCCTGTCGTGTACATAGGGGCCTGTTGTGTACATGACGGCCCGTACAGTGTACATAAGGACCCGTAATGTTTATGAAGGCTTGTAGTGTACATGAAGGCCAATGTTGAACATGAGGGCCAGATGTGTACATGCGGGGCAGGAGTGTCCATGAGGGCCAGTAGTGACCTTGAGTGTCTGTAGTGTACATGAGTGCCAGTAATGTACATGCTGGCCAGTAGTGTACATGAGGGGCCTGTAATAAATATGTGGGCCTGTAGCGTACGTGAGGGTCAGTACTGAACATGAGGGCCTGTAGTATACATGAGGGCCAGTAGTGTACATAAGTGCCGGTATTGTATATGAGGGCCTGTAGTGTACATAAGGGCCAGTAGTGTACATGAGGGCCTGTGGTGTACATGATGGCCAATAGTGAACATGAAAGCCCGTATTGTACACGAAGACCTATAGTGTACCTGAGGGGTAGTAGTAGTGTACATGTGGGCCAGTAGTGTATAAGAGGGTCTGTAATGTACACGAGAGCGTACACGTAGGCCAGTAGTGTACATGAGGGCCTGTAGTGTACACGAAGGCCTGTAGTGCACATGAGGGCCAGTAGTGTACATGAGGGCCTGAAGTGTACATGAGGGCAAATTGTGTACATGAGGGGCAGTAGTGTATATGAGGGCCAAAAGTGTACATTAGGGTGTGTAGTGTACACGAGGGCCTGTATTGTACGTGAGGGCCTGTAGTGTACATGAGGGTCTGTAGTGTACATTAGGGTGTGTAGTGTACACGAGGGCCTGTATTGTACGTGAGGGCCTGTAGTGTACATGAGGGTCTGTAGTGTACATGAGGGCCAGTAATGTACATGAGGGCCAGTTGTGTACATGAGAGTCTGTAGTATACATGAGAACCAGTAGTGTAAATGAAGGCAATGAGGGCAAGTAGTGTACATGAGGGTCTGTAGTGTATATGAGGGTCTGTAGTGTACATGAGGGCTAGTAGTATACTTGAGGGCCTGTAGGGAAAATGAGGGGCAGCAGTGTACATGAGGGCTAGTAGTATACAAGAGGGTCTGTAGTGTGCATGAGGGCCAGTAGTGTTCATGAGGGCCAGTAGTGTACATGAGGGTTTGGAGTGTATATGAGGGCCTGAATTGTATATGAGAACCTGTAGTGTAAAAAAGGACCAGTGGTATACAAAAGGGTTTGTAATGTACATGAGGGCCTGAAATGTACATAAGGGCCAGTAGTGTCAATGAGGGCCAAACGTGTACGTGAAGGCCCGTAGTGTACATGAGGGCCTGTAGCATGAGAGCTACAGGCCTTTTAGCACTCATGGCCTACAGGCCTACCGGCATGAGTGCATGTACACTCATGCCAGTAGTGTACATGAGGATCTTTGGTGTACATGAGTGCCAATAGTGAACCTGAGAGCCTGTAGTGTACATTAGGACCTGTAGTGTACCTGAGGGCCAGTAGCGTACATGAGGGCCAGTAGTGTACATGAAGGTCTGTAGTGTACACGAGAGCCAGAAGTGTACACGAAAGCCAGTAGTGTATATGAGGGCCAATAGTGTACATGAGGGTCTGTATTGTATTCGAGGGCCTGTAGTGTACGTGAGGGTTCGTAGTGTACATGAGGGTGTGTAGTGTACAAGAGGGTCTGTAGTGTTCATGAGGGCCAGTAATGCACATGAGGGCTTGTAGTGTACATGAGGGCTAGTAGTGCATATGTGGTCCAATGTACTTAAGGGTCTATAGTGTACATGCGGGCCAGAAGTGTACATGAGGGCTTTTAGGGTGCATGAGGGCCTGTAGTGTACATGAGGGCCAGTAGTGTACATGAGGGCCAGTAGTGTACATGAGGGTCTGTAGCGTACACGTGGACCTGTAGTGTACATGAGGGCCAGTACTGTACATGAGGGACAGTAGTGTATATTAGGGCCAGTAGTGAACATGAGGCGTGTAGTGTACATGAGGCCCAGAAGTGTACATTAGGACATGTAAGGTACACGAGGATCAGAAGTGTACATGAAGGCCAGTAGAGTACATGAGGATAAGTAGTGTTCAAGAGAGCCAGCAGTGTACATGAGAGTCTTTTGTGTACATGATGGCCAGTAGTGTAAATAAGGGCCTGTAGTGTACATAGGAGCCTGTAGTGTACATGAGGGGCATTAGTGTACATAAGGGCCAGTATTGTTTATGAAGGCTTGTAGTGTACATGAAGGCCAGTAGTGAACATGAGGGCCAGATGTGTACATGAGGGGCAAGAGTGTCCATGAAGGCCAGTAGTGACCTTGAGTGTCTGTAGTGTACATGAGTGCCAGTAATGTACATGCTGGCCATTAGTGTACATGAGGGCCCTGTAATAAATATGTGGGCCTGTAGCGTACGTGAGGGTCAGTACTGTACATGAGGGCCAGTAGTATACATGAGGGCCAGTAGTGTACATGAGTGCCAGTATTGTAAATGACGGCCTGTAGTGAACATAAGGGCCAGTAGTGTACATGAGGGCCTGTGGTGTACATGATGGCCAATAGTGAACATGGGAGCCTATAGTGTACACGAAGACCTGTAGTGTATCTGAGGGGTAATAGTATACATGAGGGCCAGTAGTGTATAAGAGGATCTGTAATGTACACGAGAGCCAGTAGTGTAAACGTAGGCCAGTAGTGTACATGAGAGCCTGCAGTGTACACGAGCGCCTGTAGTGCACATGAGGGCCAGTAGTGTACATGAGGGCCTGCAGTGTACGATAGGTTGTGCAGTGTACACGAGGGCCTGTATTGTACGTGAGGGCCCGTAGTGTACATGAGGGCCAGTTATGTACATGAGGGCCAGTTGTGTACATGAGAGTCTGTAGTGTACATGAGAACCAGTAGTGTACATGAAGGCCAGTAGTGTACATGATGACCAGTAGTGTACATGAGGGTCTGTAGTGTACATGAGGGCTAGTAGTATACTTGAGGGTCTGTATGGAAAATGAGGGGCAGCAGTGTACATGAGGGCTAGTAGTATACAAGAGGGTCTGTAGTATGTATGAGGGCCAGTAGTGTTCATGAGGGCCAGTAGTGTACATGAGCGTCTGGAGTGTATATGAGGACCAGAATTGTATATGAGAACCTGTAATGTAAAGGAGGACCAGTGGTATACAAAAGGGTTTGTAATGTACATGAGGGACAGCAATGTACATGAGGGCCATATGTGTAAATGAGGGCCATATGTGTACATGAAGGCCAGTAGTGTACATTAAAGTCTGAAGTGTACATAAGGGCCTTTAGTGTAAATGAAGGCCTGTAGTCTACATGTTGCCCAGTAGTGTACGTGAGCGCCAGTAGTGTACATGAGAACCTTGAGTACACATGTGGGCCTGTAGCGTACGTGAGGGCCAGTGTACATGAAGGCCTGTAGTAAACATGAGGGTCTATAGAGTACATGAGGGCCAGTAGTATATATGAGGGCCAATAGTGTACATGAAGGCCTGTAGTCTACATGAGGGCCTTTATTGTACATGGGGGCCAGTAGTGTACATGAGGGCCAGCATTGTAAATGAGAGCCTGTAGTGTACATGATGACATGTAGTATATAAGAGGGCCAGTAGTGAATTTGAGGGCCAATAGTGTACATGAAGACCTGTAGTGTATATGAGGGCCAGTAGTGTACTTGAGGGCCAGTAGTGTACATGAGGGCCAATAGTGTACATGAGGGCCTGTAGTGTATACGACGGTCTGTTGTGTACCTGAGGGCCAGTAGTGTACATAAGGGCCAGTAGTGAACATGAGGGTCTGTTGTATACATGAGGGCCAGTAGTGTAGAATAGGGCCAGTAGTGTATATGAGGCCTGTGATGTACACGAGAGCCTGTAGTGTACATGAGAGCCAGTAGTGTACATGAGAGCCGGTAGTGAACATGAGAGCCAGCAGTGTACATGAGGGGCCTCTAGTGTACATGAGGGTCTATAGTGTACAACAGGGCCATAAATGTACATGAGAGCCTGTTGAGTACATGAGAGCTTGTTGTGTCCATGAAGCCCAGTAATGTACATGAGGGCCAGTTGTGTACATGAGGGTGTGTAGTGTACATGACAGCCAGTAGTGTACATGAAGGCCAGTTGTGTACATGGGGACCAAAAGTATACATGAGGGTCTGTAGTGTACACGAGGGTCTGTAGTGTACATGAGGGCCAGTAGTGTACTTGAGGGCCTGTAAGAAAAATGAGGGGCAGCAGTGTACATGAGGGCTAGTAGTATACTTGAGGGCATGTAGGGAAAATGAGGGGCAGCAGTGTACATGAGGGCTAGTAGTATACTTGAGGGTCTGGAGTGTATATGAGGGCCTGAGTTGCATATGAGAACCAGCAGTGTAAAAAAGACCAGTGGTATTCAAAAGAGTTAGTAATGTACATGAGGGCCAGTAATGTACATGAGGGCCGTAAGTGTAAATGAGGGCCAGTAGTGTACATTAAAGTCTGAAGTGTACATAAGGGCCTGTAGTGTAAATGAAGGTCTGTAGTCTACATGTGGCCCAATAGTGTACGTAAGGGCCAGTAGTGTCCATGAGAACCTGTAGTGTACATGTGGGCCTGCAGCGTACGTGAGGGCCAGTTTACATGAAGGCCTGTAGTGTATATGAGGGCCTATCGAGTACATGAGGGCCAGTAGTGTATATGAGGGCCAATAGTGTACATGAAGGCCTGTATTGTAGATGAGGGCCTGTATTGTACATTAGGGCTAGTAGTGTTCATGAGGGCCAGTATTGTAAATGAGGGCCTGTAGTGTCCATGATGACATGTAGTGTATAAGAGGTCCAGCAGTGTACATTAGGGTCTGTAGTGTACAAGAGGGCCTGTAGTGTATAATAGGGCATGTAGTGTATACGAGGGCCAGTAGTGAATTTGAAATCCAATAGTGTACATGAAGGCCTGTAGTGTATAAGAGGGCCAGTAGTGTACTTGAGGGTCTGTAGTGTATACGAGGGCCTGTTGTGTGCCTGAGGGCCAGTAGTGTACATGAGGGTCTGTTGTGTACATGAGGGTCTGTTGTGTACATGAGGGCCAATAGTGTACACGAGGGCCAGTAGTTTATATGAGGGCCGGTATTGTACACGAGGGCCTGTAATGTACATGAGAGCTAGTAGTGTACATTAGGGCCGGTAGTGTACATGAGGGCCAGTAGTGTACATAAGGGGCCTCTAGTGTACATGAGGGCTTGTTGTGTCTATGAGGGCCAGTTGTGTACATGAGAGTCTGTAGTGTACATGAGAGTTAGTAGTGTACATGAAGGCCAGTAGTGTACATGAGGATCAGTAGTGTACTTGAGGGTCTGTAGTGTACATGAGGGCCAGTAGTGCATATAAGTGCCAGTGTTGTACATGAGGGCCAGTAGTGTACATGAGGGTCTGTATTGTACATGAGGGCCAGCAGTGTGCATGAGGGCCTGTAGTGTTCATGAGGGTCTGTAGTGTACATGAGGGACCTGAAAAGAACATGAAGGCCTGTATTGTACATGAGGGCCTGTATTGTATATGAGGGCTTGTAGTGTACATGAGGGCCAGTATTGTAAATGAGGGCCTGTAGTGTACATGATGATATGTAGTGTACATTAGCGTCTGTAGTGTACATGAGGGCCAGTATTTATATAAGGGCCAGTAGTGTATATAGGGGCATGTAGTGTTAATGAGGGCCAGTGGTGTACGTGAGGGATCTGTAGTGTACATGAGGGTCAGTAGTGTACATGAGGGCCAGTAGTGTACATGAGTGACCTGTAGTGTACGTGAGGATGTGTAGTGTACAAGAGGTTATGTTATGTACAAGAAAGCCTATGGTGTACATGAGGGCTTTTTGTGTACATGAGGGTTTGTAGTGTGTATGAGGGCCAGTAGTGTACATGAGGGCCAGTAGTGTACATGAGGGTCTGTTTTGTACATGAGGGCCAACTAGTGTACATGAGAGCCAATAGTGTACATGAGGGCCAGTAGTGTACATGAGGGTCTGTAGTGTACATGAGTGTCAGTAGCTTACATGAGGGGCAGTAGTGTACATGAGTGCCAGTGTTGTACATGAGGGCCAGTAGTGTACTTGTGGGTCTGTATTGTACATGAAGGCCTGTAATGTACATGAGGATCTGTATTGTACACTAGTGCCTGTAGTGTACATGAGGGCCAGTAGTGTATATGAGGGTGTGTAGTGTTCATGAGGGGCAGTATTGTATATGAGGGCCTTTTGTGGGCATGAGGGTTGAAGTGTACATGAGAGTCTGTAGTGTACATGAGGACCAGTAGTGAAATGAGGGCCTTTAATGCACATAAGGGCCAGTTGTGTACATGGGGGCCAGTAGTGTACATGAGAACCAGTAGTGACATGAGGGCCTTTAGTATTCATAAGCGCCAGTAGTATACATGAGATTCAGTAGTGTTCATGAGGGCCAGTAGTGTACATGAGAATCTGTAGTGTACATGAGGGCAAGTAGTGAACATCAGGGTCTGTAGTGTACATGAAGGGCAGTATTGGATATGAGTGACAGTAGTAGTCTGTAGTGTACATGAGGGCCAAGTAGTGAACATGAGGGCCTGTAGTGTACATGAGGGCCTGTAGTTTGCATGTTTTCCAATAGTGTACAAGAAGGCCAGAAGTGTACATGAGTGAGAGTAGTGTACATGAGGGCCTGTAATGTACATGAGGGCTAGTAGTATTCATGAGTGCCAGTAGTATATATGAGGGCCAGTAGTGTAAATGAGTGCCAGTAGTGTACATCAGGGCCTGTAGTGTACATAAAAGCCTGTAGTGCACATGAGGTCCAGTAGTGTTCATGAGAGCTTGAATTCTACATGAGGGCCAGTAGTGAACATGAGGGCAGGAAGTGTACATGAGGGTCTGTAGAGTACATAAAGGCCAGTAGTGTACATGAGGGTCTGTAGAGTACATAAAGGCCAGTAGTGTACATGAGGGTCTGTAGGGAAAATGAGGGGCAGTAGTGTACATGAGGGCCTGTAGTGTACATCAGAGCCTGTAGTGTCCATGAGGGCCAGTAGTGTACATGAGGGTCTGGAGTGTATATGAGGGCCTGTAGTGTATGTGAGAACCAGAAGTGTACATGAGGACCAGTGGTGTACAAAAGGGTTTGAAATGTACATGTCGGCCAGTAATGTACATGAGGGTAAGAAGTGTAAATGAGGCCCAGTAGTGTACATGATGGTCAGTAGGGTACATTATGGTCTGTAGTGTACATGAGGGCCAGTAGTGTACATGAGGGGCCAATGGTATACATTGAGGGCCTGTAGTGTACACGAGGGCCTGTAGTGTACATGAGGGCTAGAAGTGTACATGAGGGTCTTAAGTGTTTACGAGGGCCAGTAGTGTACACGATCGCCAGTAGTGTACATGAGGGCTTGTAGAGTACACAAGGGCCAGTAGTGTACATGAGAGCCTGTGGTGTATATGAGGGCTTGTTGTGTACCTGACGGTCTGTAGTGTACATGAGGGCCAAAGGTGTACATTGAAGGCCTGTAGTCTACACGAGGGCCTGTAGTGTACATGAGGGCTAGTAGTGTACATGAGGGTCTGAAGTGAACACGAGGGCCAGTAGTGTACACGATCGTCAGTAGTGTACATGAGGGTCTGTAGTGGCCACAAGGGCCAGTAGTGTACATGAGGGCCTGTGGTGTACATAAGGGCTTGTTGTGTACATGACTGTCTGCAGTGTACATGAGGGCCTGTAGATTACATGAGGGCCAGTAGTGTATATGAGGGTCTGTAGATGCACATGAGGGCCAGCTAGTAGTGTACATGAGGGTCAGTAGTGTACATGCATGAGAGCCAGTGGTATACATGCAGGCCAGTAGTGTACTTGACGATCTGTATGGTACATGTGGGCCTGTATTGTACATGAGGGTCTGTAGTGTGCACGAGTGCCTGTAGTGTACATTATTGCCAGTAGTGTATATGAGGGTGCATAGGTTTCATGAGGGCTGTAGTGTACATGAAAGTCTGTAGTGTACACGAGAGGCCTGTATTGTACATGAGGGCCAGTAGTGTAATTGAGGGCCAGTAATGTACATGAGGGCCTGTAGTATACATGTGAGCCAGTAGTGTACATGAGAGTCTCTAGTGTTCATGAGGCCCTGTAATATACATGAGGGCCAGTAGTGTAAATGAGGGCCAGTAGTGTACATGATGGTCTGTAGTGTACATGAAGGTCAATAGTGTACATGAGGGCCAGTAGTGTACATGAGGGTCTGTGGTGTACATAAGGGCCAATAGTGTAGATTAGGGCTAGTAGTGTACATTATGGTCAGTGGTATACACGAGGGCCTGTAGTATGCATGAGAGCCAATAGTGTACATGTGGCCCTGTAGTGTACATGAGGGCCATTAGTGTACATGAGAGGCCAGTAGTGTACATAAGGACCAGTAGTATACATTAAGGCAAGTATTGTACATGAAGGACAATAGTGTTCATGAGGGCCAGTAGTGTACATGAGGGCCAGTAATGTACATGAGGGCTTGGAGTGTACGTAAGGACCTGTAGTGTACATGAGGGTCAGTAGTGTACATGAGGGTTTGTAATGTACATGAGGGCCAGTAGTGAACAGGAGGGCCAGAAGTGTACATGATGGCCTGTAGTGTACTTGAGGGCTAGTAGTTTACATGAGGGCCTGCAGTGTACATGAGGGCCTGTAGTGTACATGAGGGTCTGTAGTGCACATGAGGGCTAGTAGCGTATATGAAGGCCTGTAATGTACATGAGGGTCTGTAGTATACATGAGGGTCTGTAGTGTTCATGAGGGCTAGTAGCGTATATGAGGGCCAGTAGTGTACATGAGGGCCAGTAGTGTACATGAGGGCCAGTAGTGTACATGAGGGCCAGTAGCGTACATGAGGGCCTGTAGTGTACATAAGGGCCTGTAGTGTACATTAGGTCCAGTAGTGTACATGAGGGCTTGTAATGTACATGAGGGCCAGTAGTGAACATGAGGGCCAGAAGTGTACATGAGGGTCTGGAGTGTATATGAGAGCCTGTAGTGTATATGAGAACCAGAAGTGTACATGAGGACCAGTGGTGTACAAAAGGGATTGTAATGTACATGAGGGCCAATAATGTACATGAGGGCCAATAATGTACATGAGGGCCAATAATGTACATGAGGGCCAATAATGTACATGAGGGCCAGAAGTGTAAATGAGGGCCAGTAGTGTACATGATGGCCAGTAGTGTACATTAAGGTATGTAATGTACATGACGGCCAGTTGTGTACCTTAAGGTATGTAGTGTACATGACGGCCAGTTGTGTACATGAGGGCCTGTAGTGGAAGTGAAGGCTTGTAGTGTACATGAGGCCCAGTAGTGTACATGAGGGCCTGTAGTGTACATGTCTGCCTGTAGCGTACGTGAGGGCCAGTAGTGTACATGTGGAACTGTAGTGTATATGAGGGCCAATAGTGTACATGAGGGTCAGTAGTGTAAATTAGGGCCGGTAGTGTATAAGAGGGCCAAGAGTATACTTGAGGGCCAATAGTTTACATGAAGGCTTGTAGTGTATAGAAGCGCCAGTAGTGTACATGAGGGCCAATGGTGTACATTGAGGGCCTGTAGTGTACACGAGGGCCTGTAGTGTACATGAAGGCCAGTGGTGTACATGAGGGTCTGAAGTGTACACGAGGGTAACTTGTGCTCACGATGGCCAGTAGTGTACATGAGGGCCTGTAGTGTACACGAGGGCCTGTAATGTACTTGAGGGCCAGTAGTATACATTAGGACCAGTAGTGTTCATGAGGGCGAGTAGTGTACATGAGGGCCAGTAGTGTACATGAGGGCCAGTAGTGTACATGAGGGCCTGTAGTGTTTATGAGGGCATGTAGTGTACATGAGTGCCAGTAGTGTACATGTAGGCCTGTTGTGTTCATGAGGGCCAGTAGTGTATTTGAGGGCCAGTAGTGTATTTGAGGGCCTGTAATAATTGCCCTCTAGATCACCTCAGAATCTGTTATGTACTTCAGAGTCTCTTGAGCATCTTCGCACCCTTAGAGCACTTCAGTGTCTGAAGTGTACTTTACAGCCTGCAAAGCACTTCAGATTTTGGTGAATAGCTTACAGTCTGAAGAGTACAACAGGGTCTGAACCGAGTATCAGGACTTGTATATCACTTCATGTTATGCAGAGTATATCAGGGCATAGCTTGTACTTTAGTCTGTAGAACATCTTTGGTTCACTGTCTGGCGAGAACTTCAGATTCAGGAGAGCTCTTCAATCTGGAGTGCACTTTTGGGTATGGATTGTGTTTTATGGTCTAAAGAGCACTTCAAGGTCAGTGGAGCATTTCACGATCTGGAGATCTCTTCGGGGTCTCTTGCGTACTTCTGGGCTTTTAGAGCACTTTATGGTCTGCTGTGCATATTAGGGTTTGGTGTGTTCTTTAGAGTCTGTAGAGCACTTCATGGTCTGAAGAGCACTTCAGGGTTTGGAGTGTATTTCAAGGCCTCTAGAGTATTTAAGGGTCTGAAGATTACTTCATGGTTTTGTCAGAACTTCAGGGTCTGGAGCATACTTCGTGGCGTGTTGAGCACTTAAGGGTCTGGAGAGAACTTCAATGTCCTGAGCTCACTTCAGGGCCTGTAGACTACTTCAGGGTCAGCAGAGCACTGCAGGGTTTGGAGAGTATGTTAGGACCTGTAAAGTACTTAAGGGTCTTGAGAGTACTTCAGGGCTTGGATTGCACTGCAGGGTCTGGAGAACCCTTCACTGCCAGACGTGCACTCATTAAAAATGTAAACATGGTAAAATTGGATTGTTTCGAGATAAATAATTGTTCTATAAATGCTGAAAAAGTGCCTGATAATTCAGTATTAAGACGTGAAGCAATATCAGTGTAGCTGCAAGTTTTTATGTTCAGAATTTATGTATAAAATTTTAGGATGATTAGATTTTCAAAATTTAGAACTGATATTAAAAAATTATAGCTAATATTTGATGTGTTGGCAGGTGTGAAGGAGAGGGAGAACGCCACCCGCCGCCTCCTGGACACTCTGGACCAGCTGGAGTGGGTCAACAAGGCTCACCAAGCTGACAACCTCAAGCTGGAGGAGGAAAACACTCGCCTAAATACAGCGATTCATTTGCTCGAGGAGGACAACAGAAAGACTAAGAACGAAGTGCAGCTTGCTCAGGAGGAGATTGTTCTATTAAAGTCCCAGATCCGTCAAGTGGAGGAGGACTCCAGGCTGGTCAAGGAGGATAACATTAAGACTAAGAACGAAGTGCGCCTTGCTCAGGAGGAAAATATTCAATTAAAATCCCAGATCCGTCAAGTGGAAGAGGACTCGAGGCTGGTCAAGGAGGAGATCATTCTGGTCGAGGAGGAAAACAGGAAGACTAAGAATGATGTTCGTTTATCACAGGAGGAGAATCGCCTCGTAAGGGCCGAGCTACGCCAAGTGGAGGAGGACGCGAGGCAGGTCAAGGAGAGGATCCGAGAGTTGGAGTTAGCGGAGACCCAAGCCCAGGATATGAACAATGCGGCAAAGACCAGGGTAGCTGAGCTAGAGAGGGAGATCAAACTACTGCAAGAGACGAATAATAAGACAGAGGGAGAGAAGAGACATGTTGAGGACCAACTTTCACTCTTGGAGAAGGAGAAGAGAGATGTTGAGGACCAACTCTCACTCTTGGAGAAGGAGAAGAGAGATGTTGATAGCCAACTCTTACTCTTGGAAGAACAGGTCATGGTCCTGCAAACATCAATTGCAGCTCTAGAGGAAGACAAAGAAGGACAAGCACAGAAAATCAACAGAGTGGAAAGCGAGAAAAACAGAACTGAAGTCAAGAGTCGCTTGATGGAAGAGGAGCACCAGGAGTGCAAGAGGAATGTTACTGAACTTTCCGCCAGGTAAACTGTGCTATTTGACCTGTACACAGATATAGCATCACAGTGTCTTCCCTACATTTGATGTTGTACTTAGAGAAATAGTTGGAGGATTCTTGTGGAGATATATTGTGAGAAAAATGCAAAGGGAACAAATAGAGGGAAGGAAGGAACATATTCTTTGTAACTAGGTTTGTAAGTATTATAGAATATTTATTAAAAAACAAAATGTAATTTGAACTGTGAATATTTTTCTTCTCGGACCGTTTTAGTTTTAGTTGTGGAAGACTTAGTTTTGTATGTGGTGTTAAAGCTTCTGAGTACGTCCAGTTACTTGACTGTTGACTAATATATTCCCTATTCCCAGGTTACTGTCAGCGAGGGACTGTGCGGAGCTGTACTGTAAGGGAGCACGGCAGGATGGCGTCTATCTCATCATTCCCGGCAGGTAAACACACACAAGATTTGTCAGACTACATTACATTTTGACATTCTCCTGTTGCTACAGTTTCCTTAAGGAAGATGGTTAGTACTGATCCTGAGGCTCTATATTTGTATTCAACCTGTCCCCTCATCTAATACATTGCAATTTTAATGGAATCAACAAATTCATTAAAATTGCAGAGTTTCAGTAAAAATTAGAGCACCATAATACTGACGTCTTATGAACATCAGTCACGATAAGTTAAGAAAGATTGCTCAGATTTGAACGTTTATGGATAGGTGAAAAAATTTGAGAATGTAATGCCTAATGTCCAGGCTCTAGCTGGTGACCATTGTCTCTCTTGATCACCAATCACCAGATGGTGAAGATTGTCTCTGATGATCACCAGGAACCATGTGAGGAAAATTGTCTCTCTTGATCACAAGGAACCAGGTGGTGAAGATTGTCTCTCATGATCACCAGGAACCAGGTTGTGATGATTGTCTTTGATGATCACCAGGAACCATGTGAGGAAAATTGTCTCTCTTGATCACCAGGAACAAGGTGGTGAAGATTGACTCTGATGATCACCAGGAACCATGTGAGGAAAATTGTCTCTCTTGATCATCAGGAACCAGGTGGTGAAGATTGTCTCTCCTGATCACCAGGAACTAGGTGGGAAAGATTGACTCTCCAGATCACCAGGAACCAGGTGGGAAAGATTGACTCTCCTGATCACCAGGAACCAGGTGGGAAAGATTGACCCTCCTGATCACCAGGAACTAGGTGTTGAAGATTGTCTCTCTTGATCACCAGAATCGTTCAGGACCTTGTATACCACTCATGTTAGATCAGTCCTGGAATAAGCAACTCCAGCCTAGGAGTCCATACCTAGTTAAACACAAGACAAAATTAGAGAAGATTCAGCAGAATGTCACCAGACTCGTCCCTGAATTGAGAGGAATGAGCTACGAGGAAAGGCTAAAGGAGATGAACCTCACGTCCCTGGAAAACAGAAGAGAAAAGGGAGACATGATAACCACCTACAAAATTCTTAAGGGAATTGACAGAATGGACTGAGACAAAATCTTCATCATGGGTGCAACACAAACAAGGGGACACAGGTGGAAACTTAGTATCCAGATGAGCCACAGAAACGTTAGAAAGAATTTTTTCAGTGTCAGAGTAGTTAATAAATGGAATGCATTAAGTGGCTTGATAGCTGGTTTCCTCGTTGATGTGAGACCATTGACGACAGGGTTTCCCACAAACCGTACTTGACACGGTGGTACTCGCAGGAGGGCGTGCTGTATGTATAACCGACACACGCACACACTCTGGCACTGGCGGTGAGTAAGGGTGGTGACGTCACGTGGTACAGTGAGGGCGGCAGCGGCGGGCTACTCGCTTGGGACAAAGTGGCGGTTGGCGGCAGATTTTATTGGACTATGCTGGTACACTTGTGGTAAAGTCACACACAGGTTACTTAGGCGGAGGCACTGCCTTAGTTCACTCTAAGTCACTCACAACGATCTCCACTTGTGTCTAGGGGTTACCTGATACCAGTCTGTTTCTCTCTGGTGATTTTTCCACTAGGCTTCTAAACAATATATCACAATTGCAATTCCGGGCAAATGTTGGTATATCGAAGAGACGCTGAGTTTAACTTTCGGTGAAGAATAGACAGTGTTCAGTCTATTGGCCGATAGACAGAATAGGACACGTCCTCTGTGTAAGGGCTCCCTCACGAGAATGCTCTTGCAAGAGGCTGCCGGGCATCTCGTGGGACACTCCACAAAGAGTTACAATTTGACCAATGGCGTTGCAGCAAATGAGCGGGAACCAGTTATATTGATCGTTCGATGATCAGTAGGAGAGGTGACGTCATGACCACATCAGAGCTGTTATTCTCCATTGCGCTGGTAGAAGTTGACCTCAGGGGTCAGACTATCGCCACGCAGGCATCTCTCCTTTCTCTCATGCTTCGCACCAGCCAATGTACTCACTGACCCTTTGTGGCAAGTATGCTTAACTTCCCTGTATCTACTTCCTGCCTGGACATACGGCGGCCTCCGTATTATAAACGTGTTTCTAGTTATGTGGGCATTCTGTAGATACCCAACATGCCAGTATATTTTCCAGGGATAACAGGGATAGGGCTTGTGCACTAAGAACGGTGCACTGTGCACTGCAATGAGCCATTCAAGTCAGAGCCATTCAAGATACTCCCAGCTGTGGGAGAATCTTCAGATACCATATTCACACATCACCCCCCAACAAAAGACCGAGTTCCACATAGTGGTGCTCATTCCACCTCACACCGCTGACACACGTGCACATACTGAGTTCACGTGGTGTGGCTGGGTCGAGCGGACCCCATTTTCTATACTGCTAAGCGAGGCGAGTCCTCGTCTACACTATTTCCTTCTGTTAAGTGAGGAATTTCTTCAGTCACCAGGTCACATTTGGCTATCTGTTCAGGTCTTGAGCAGACACTGTGGTCGGATCGAGCTTATGCTCTAGGTCATCTCAACGCCTCGAAACCCTGAGTGGCTCTAGTCTGTCCACTGCCTCTCTCCACCTGAGTCATGCCTGAAACATCAGAGGCACACTGGGAACCAGTGTCCAGTGATTCGCGTTCCCATTTCCTCGCTCCTGTCTCCGTCGTTCGACGTCTCGTTAATCACCCCTGACCTACTCAACCAGTCAGCACTTGAATGTGAACTGTTGAAGGAACAACACCCAACGCATTATTCAAGGGTTTGCGTTTTTAAGCGTGCCGATGTGGCTGAGGGGTTGATGATCTACTTGAAACGTGAAACGCTTACCATAGAGATACTGGTAGAATTTCCTTACTCCCACGACAGCAGCAAGGAGCTCCTTTTCTACAGTGGAGTACTTATGCTCAGAATCGCTCAATTTACGACTGGAGTACGCAACTGGCCAGATTTCACCGTCGTACTCTTGCATGAGTACAGCACCAATACCTGTATTAGAGGCATCTGTCCGAAGGATGTAATCCCTGGTAGAATCTGGTAGTCTAAGGATGGGTGCTTCAGTTAGCTTCTTCTAGAGCGTTGAGAATGCTGAGTTCTCCATTTCTGTCCAACATACTCTAACAGGTGCATTCTTCAAAGGTTAGATTAGTTAGCGGAGTTGCTATAGACGTGAAATTGGGAATGAAAGTTCTGTAGTACCCTGCAAGTCCCAGGAATGACTTAACCTGTGTCTTGGTGGCGGGTGGAGCTGCTTCACTGATCTTGGTGATCTTCTCAGGCAGCGGCCTAGTGAACCCTCCTCATATCACGTGACCAAGGTACCTGACCTCCTTGCACCCCAACTCACACTTATTGGGGTTTGCAACCATTCCTACTTCTTGTAGTCTTGCCAACACCTGCTTTAGCAAGCTCAGATGTTCTTCCCACGAAGCAGAGTGGGTGAGCATATCGTCCACGAACACTTCTCCTCCAGTAATTCCCCTCAAGACCTTGCGCATAGTTCTGTTGAACACGGCCGGGGCGTTCACCAGTCCAAACGGAAGAACTATAAACTAGAAGAGACCTTCGCTTGTCATGAAGGCAGTGCAGCGCTTACTGTCTTCATCTAATGGAATCTGCCATAATCCTTTTGTCAGATCGAGCTTGGAGAAATAGCAACTGGAAGCTAACCTCGAGAAGATCTCATTCTGATTGAACATCGGTTCAGTATCAAACTCTATGATGGAGTTCAACTTCCTGAAGTCGAGGCAGATGCGCACACCTCCCCCAGGCTTCTTCATTAACACCTTCGGGCTTGAGTACAATGAGGTCGGCTTCTCTATTACTCCCGCATTAATCATAGATGCCAGTTCTTCTCTCACCTGTGGTACAAGGTGATGAGGAACAGGATATGGTTTTGTTCGTACCGCTTGCTGCTCTGGCAAAGGTAATCGGTAACCCTCTACCTTTGCCACTTTAGTGACGTCAGAGAGTACCTCCTTGTACTCTGATACCAGTCGATACCCTTGGGTAAATACTGGTTCGGTAACAGGGTTGTTGATTTTTGGAACCAATTACCGAGTAACGTGGTGGAGATGGGGTCCCTCGATTGTTTCAAGCGCGGATTGGACAAGTATGAGTGGAATTGGCTAGTTATAGATAGGAGCTGCCTCGTATGGGCCTATAGGCCTTCTGCAGTTGCCTTTGTTCTTATGTTCTTATGAGTAACCCGATCGACTTGATCTTCAGACAGCTGAACATCAACCTTAACATCTCGGTGTGTCTCCTGCTGCTGTTGATTGAAGAGACCTGGCTGACCTACCTCCTCGTCGGCGGTTATCACTGAGACACCGGCGATCGTTGCTGAGAGCAGAGGGTGGTCAATCGGCCCTGTCGATGTCGAGCCCCGCGGTACCTCTCCTCTTCTTACGTCTTACATGCTTCTTCGGCTTTGCAGATCCATCTACAGGAGGGTCCTCGTAGCGTTTGAGCATGTCGACGTGGTACTTCTTCCTGGCACCATCGACGTCTAGCACGTAGTTTAACGAGTGCGAACACTCCACTACTGTGAATGGGCCCTTCCACTGCAGCAAGAGCTTGTTCTTGCTGGTGGGAAGTAACAAAAGTACCTTGTCACCTACATTGAACTTGCGTTCTTTTGCTTTTTTCACCTTTGCAGACACTCCCTGAATGTCTCGTAATTTCAAAGATTTTTCTGGGCGAGTAGGCTTGTTGCTCTCTGACCTCGTAGTGACAGCTGCCACGAGCGAGTTACCTGTTAATGGAGTTGCTGTCGCTTCAACCAGAGGTTTTGCTTCTTTCTCCATTACTTCACAGCTTGCCTACTCTCCCTTATTCTTCAGCTGGGTGAGGGTGTGGTCACTCCCTGTGACGACACCCTCGGGCGAGTCACCCTTGGCATCAGCTAACTGAGAGCGACTGCACACAGCTGAGTCAGTGTCCTCACTTTCCCCCATTTTCTTCGAGGGTGAACTCGGGCAATCAGATATTCCCGGAACATTTCTCAATAAAAGTCCATATACAGCACGTTCCTGTTGAACGGCACGGATTTTACCTTTTATGTAAGGTGTGTTAACCCACACATACGCCTCCACCATCTCATTAGCATAGCCATTTGGGAATTTGACATAGATATGTCTACCTGTCTCAGATCCTGGCTTTACTAGGCTTTTCTTACCATGTGGGTAATGGCGCCTTTGTCACGGAAGATTTTCGCCGATTTTCCGTTAACATTTCCGTTCACCACCTCAAGGGTCCAAGCTAGTGAATCCTTTTCAATGTTGGGATGTTCTTACCACTTGAGCTCACACCTGCTATGTAACCTGATTTCGGTTTTGCCTTGCAATCAGCTGCCCGATGACCTGGCTTACCATAGTTGTAACACTTGTACACATGCTTGATGAAGGAGCTTCCCTGCTCCCCGACACACCAGTCTTAGGCTTAGCTCTCTCGCCAGTACCTGTAGCATGATGCTTCTCGTTCGGCTTCATCCCTTTCACCTGTCTCCTGGCCCCAGCCCACAGATCAGCTTGCTTGGCCATAGAAAGATTTGACACAATTTCCTGCTCTTTAAGCTTGATGCGCACAGACAATTTACATGCTTCTAAGAACTGTTCACGAATCATCAGTTGATAGAACTCCATGCTCCCAGGAGCAGTCTCCATGAGTTCACAGTAACGGTTTAGGCTTGATTCTAACCGCTGTAACATTAGCACATATGTCTCCCCTTTCTGCAATTCAGCTCTACGGAAATTCTCTAGCATCCGGTCTGCAGTGATGCCAAAACCGTTCAGCAGCACTGTTGTCAATGCCTCGTAATCTCCGCTCTGGTGCGGACCCAGACTGTGGTAGATAGTTAGTGCCCTACCCTTTAACAATGCACTAAGAGCGAGTGCCCACTTTGATCTTTCCCACCTGCAATCAGCGGCGTGACCTTCGAAATGCTTGATGTATGCATCCATCGAGTCGCCCCTTTCATCGAAGTTAGCTAGTTTAGGTAGTTTGACAGTCTTACCTTGTTCATCGTTAGTCTCTGTTGAACGACCACTTGTCTGGTCATCCTGCCTCGCTTGTAACTGCATGAGAGCTATGCGTTCAGTACTCTCTCTGTTCTGCTGATCAGTCCAGCGTTTGTTTTCTCTCTCTCTTGCTGCTCAGTCCAGAGTTTACTTTCTCTGTCCTGCTGATCAGTCCAGAGTTTGTTTTCTCTCTCTCTTGC
Organism: Procambarus clarkii; assembly: GCF_040958095.1. Lineage (NCBI taxonomy): Eukaryota > Metazoa > Arthropoda > Malacostraca > Decapoda > Cambaridae > Procambarus > Procambarus clarkii. Next base: position 25,774,504 of record NC_091199.1, read on the forward strand.
TGATCAGTCCAGAGTTTACTTTCTCTGTCCTGCTGATCAGTCCAGAGTTTGTTTTCTCTCTCTCTTGCTGCTCAGTCCAGAGTTTGCTTTCTCTGTCCTGCTGATCAGTCCAGAGTTTCATAACTTGCTCTGCTACTTTATTCCTTTCGAATCCCAACTCCCTAACTTGGCTACGGTATTCCTTTAAGGTGAATAATTGCGAGCCTGTAATACCTACTCTTTGAGTTGGTGTCGTCCACAAGGACCTTTTGGGCTGAGATTCTTCCCCATAGAATCCCCCCCAACGGAGTATTTAAAAGGCTAGATTCCCGCGTGACTCCGTTTTCTTCCACAGCGCTCGTGATACTAGTGACATCATTCTCGGTGACGTCAACCACAGGGGTCTCTACCTCCAAGTTGTCTCTCACTGGGGTCTCTCCCACTGTGTTATCTCTCACCCGGGTCTCACCAATGATAGCCTCATCCAGTGTGATGAGATTCGTGCACGCCACCTCAGTACTACCCTGCAAATGTCCTTGTAGCGTCACCTCTTCCACGGCCCCTCATGTGCTGCTCCACTCGTTCCTTACACTCTAGCTCAGTAAGAGTGTCGTAGTCGTCAGGTCTATGAGCGGTCAAGGCAACGTGAAGATACAGGTAGAGCTGTTTGTACTCTCCACACTCAGACATACTGGTGGTGTGTGTACCTAACAGGGCCTTAAACGTCCTCTGAATACTGCTCGACACTTTTGAAGTTTCAGGGAAAAGTTAAGTGTGAAATTTTACTTTACAACCTAGCTCATAGGTTCCAACTAAGCCAATCACGTTGGGCGCCAGATGTGGGGGTTTTATTTTTTGCTTTCCAGACTGCAATGCATACGTCGCCAATGTACATGTGGCAGACACTTCACGAAGCTGTCGGAATTAGCAGAGGAAATACGAGTGCAACCGTACAGGGCCTGGGAGCAAGGTCGAGTTAGAGTCTTTGAGGGTCTCTTCTCAGACTAGTCTAACCTGGTCCTGCTCCACGTTGATCGTTGGAATCTCTTCAATGATTTAACACTTAAAGGGACCCCTAGGGTCCTCATCACATTTATAGATTAGTGAATATAGGCAACTCGGTGTTGAAGACACCTAGAACTGAAGGCTTGAGTAAATACTTGGCAGTATTCAGAAGTGGTTCAACGGAAACACCGCATAAAGCTTAACAGTAGTTTATTTACTAACTTACCCACTAATACAAAGGGTGCTTGAATTACTTTAGATTGGTGTCAAAAAGGCTATGGTTGCATTAGCGAGACTCCTGACGTCTGGCTAAAGAACTCGGATCCACTCGTGGAAAAATACCTAACTTAACACAGTTGACAACCAATCATTAACACGGCAACCTAACTGCCGGTATGCAAAGGGATCACAAGAGTTCCAACCGGATACTCGGGTAATGATGATATGCAATAAACACAATGGCACTGTCAATGGGACAGGCAATAACATGCACAATAATAATATCACACAATACTAAATGTGTGGCGTATGTGAAGCTCACATTCACAGACGAGTGTAATGCAGTGATACCACACAGATAAACACGCATACACCGTCGATTCATCAATAACCTGTTACAGTTATGAAAGGTGAGAACTGTGGTTGATGCTCAGATCAACACAGAAAGACACAGCAAAACAATGACAAGATCTTGTACTTACAGGTATGGTACCTCTCTTTATTCACTCACTCACTCAGGCGCATTTATGCAAGCACTCGTAGGTGGCCTGATAGCTGGTTTCCTCGTTGACGTGAGACCATTGATGACAGGGGTTTCCCACAACCCGTACTCGACACAGGGGTACTCTCAGGAGGGCGTGCTGTATGTATAACCGACACATGCACACACTCTGGCATTGGTGGTGAGTAAGGGTGGTGACGTGACGTAGTACAGTGAGGGCAGCGGCGGCGGGCTACACGCTCGGGACAAAGTGGCGGCTGGCGGCTGATTTTATTGTACCATGCAGGTACACTTGTGGTAAAGGCACACACAGGTTACTTAGGCAGCGGCACTGCCTTAGTTCACTCCAGGTCACTCACAGACGATCTCCACTTGTCACTAGGGGTTACCTGATACTAGTCTGTTTTTGCTCTGGTGATTTTTCCACTAGGCTTCTAAACAATATATTACAGTTGCGAATCCAGGCGAGCGTTGGTATATCGAAGAGACACTGAGTTTAACTTGACGGTGAGTATTCGTTTGCCTTGTTCGGGTCGAAGGTAGACACAGTAGTCGCTTCTGTATATTTATTGAGTGAGGCAAACAGGTGTATAACTAACCAGCCGAGGTCCACCTACTCTGAGTCTGTGAGGAGAACTGAGGCTGCTGGGAGTATCGCTGATGCTCCTCTGTCTGGCATGACGTCAGAGGCCTACTTGCCTGTGATTGGTTACATTTCAACTAACATAGAATTTGAGTATAACACAGCTCGGACACGCTACCAAGTCGACGTCCCTTGTCGACAAGCTCTGGCTAGCTATATAGTTACAATGATACTGAAAGGACCTCGGTGGCATGCAATAATGGCTTACATGTGAAATTTGCATACTAAAACATTGAAAGAAGATCAGGTGTGCGTAATACTAACAACTCTGCATATGCACCAAAAAAAAATTCATCATAATAGGTGAAAATCATGGTAACAATGCTTTGATTAAACCAGAGTATTAAGAGCATGTGGATGTCTACTGATCAGATATGAACAATACAACTCAAGGTATTGCCTAAACAAAATTATTAGTATGTGTCAATGGCATGTGCTTGAAAACCATACAAAATTAAACAATTATTACATTAATGGAACAAAGTTCTGACCCAACAACCACAAATGAATTTTAAGATTAGATAATGATTTTTTTTTCTCTGAAATATACAATATATTTACAAGACCAATGTACAATATTTTAATGTGCCATATATTTACAAGCTATATACAAGACCTGGATCAAGAAGACTAACAACTGCGTGATAGCAGTCAGGATTCACTGGCCTCAATGTGATTGCTAGAACATTAATGAACTCTTATGACAAGCACTGTAAAAATACAAATGGTAGTAGACTTAACAATGGCATCTAATTTATAACAAAATAAAGTTGAGAAAAACTATACATTATATATAATGGTAATAATAAGACACATGTGGTAGAAATACTGCAAATGATTTTTTTTTTTCAAAACAAACAGAATAACTGTAGAGTGCACTCAATTATAAATTCTGCGGATATCTACACCTAGCTCATCCAGAGCACTATACAACTCTGGCTCTGACTGAAGGTCCGGAACAGATGAAACTTCATGTGACAAACTATCATCTTGAGAGATATCCTCGTTAACATCTAGCCAATGGACATGTGGTGAGTGCACGGTTGAAACGAGAGGTCTAGATCTAAGATTATAGGTGCTAGTATGGGGTTGCTGAACATCAAGTGGTCTGTCAACCACAGAAGGTGGTGTCCGAGTAGGAGTATCTGTCTGGGTAAGTTCATTGTCATCTTCCTCATCAGTCTCGTCAACAGTCATTTTAGCTAACTTCATGTGGTCTAAATGTTCATTTATATACTCTCCTGTTAACAAGTTCTTAAGTCTGTATTTGTTACCTTTATTAATAAGCTCGATTACCTTATATGGACCCAAAAATTTCTTAGTTAACTTGTACATAGGACCAGACCTGTGTTGGTTAAGTATCATTACTACATATCCAATAGTTATTTTACTGGGTTTAACTCGTGCATTCCTTGCTAGAGTGAACTCGGCTGTAGCTTTGGACAGTTGTTCTCGTATTTTCTTGAATACTAATTGCATCTGTCTACGCTTCACCTGAACAAAGTCATCTACGATATATAAGGGAGTAGAAGGTACGTTAATCAATTCATTAGGGAGGATCTTATCTGTACCATAGAGAATAGCGTGAGGTGTGTCACCTGTAGAAACATTAATTGAAGAATTTATAGCAGACTGAATTAAGGGTATAAAATCATCCCAACTGTTGTTATCAAAATTCAACGTGACTCTCAATGCATCTAACACTTTCCTGTTAGTACGTTCGGCTAGTCCAGGGGTCTCCAAACTATACAATACAATACAATACAATTTTATTTAGGTAAGGTACATACATACAATAAATATTTACAAGGATTGTTTAACTTATAGGTATAGCTAGTACATACAATGCCTAAAGCCACTATTACGCAAAGCGTTTCGGGCATGATAAACTTAAATGACAAGCTTAATACTAACTTTAATACAAACTAACTTAATACAAACTTTTCAATGTAAGGGCCACATTATATATTTCCCATATTTATGCGGGCCGGAGGAATAAAAAATGAAAAAAAAACAAAAAACAAATCAGTGCCAGTAATTTAATTTCCTCAAATATTAAAGTATAAACATGGAAAAATTAAAACATATCTTTTTGGAAAAAAATCAGGGTAAACTAAATAGATTCCTGCCTTTAGTTTTATGCAACCAAATTAGTGTGACGAATGATACTGTCGTTTTGACTTCAAAATTTCATTAAAATCAGGTTCCAGATTAGATGAGCCAATTGTAAGAATTGATTTCAAGTGATCATCAGACAAATTTGCTCGATAGTTAGATTTCACATACTTCATTTTGGAAAAAGTTTGTTCACACAAGTATGTTGAACCAAAAATGGACACAAAACTACAAGCAAACTTTATAAAATTTGGAAACTGATCTGGCTGCAGGCATTTATAAAACTCAATCAGATTTCCTTCTCTATACTTATCTTTCAGTCTGTCATCTGCCTGGAGATCAATAATTTCCATTTGAAATTGAGTTGGAAGATTTTCAGCATTGCAGTCAAATGGATTATGAAAGAGCCTGATTTCATTTGCTTTGGCATCAAGGTCAGCAAATCGCTTCTGAAACTGTTTTTTCAAATCTGAAATTATTTCATTTGCAAATGAAAAAGGAAATTCAACTTTACTTTCTGCATGAAATTTTTCACAACATGGAAAATGAGCAAAATTCTTAACCTTCACCTGGCCTTCAAGTAGCGCAAGTTTTGCTCTGAATGCCTTGACATGAACAAAGTAGTCACTGATCAAATTTGTTTTGCCTTGCAATTTCAGATTCAAGTTATTCATATGACCTGTCATATCTGCAAAAAATGCCAATTTCCAAATCCATTCACATTCTGATAATAATGGCTGAGGTTTATTTTTCTCTGTGAGAAATAAATCAATTTCTAATCTGAGCTCAAAGAAATGCAGCAAAACCTTTCCACAACTAAGCCATCTAACTGCTGTATAATAAGGCAAGTTAACAAACTCTGCATCAATTTCTTTCAAGAAATCACGGAACTGGCGATGGTTGAGTGCATGAGATCTAATGAAATTAGCCACAGAAACAACAGGTTTCATGACACAAGACATATCAACATATTTTAGGCACAATGCTTGTTGATGGATAAGGCAATGCAGAAAAATGGGTTTTGAGAATCCTCCAACCTCACAAGCTGTTGTAATTTGCCCAACCAAACCCTTCTTTGTCCCAGACATATTCTTTCCTCCATCAATTGTCACACTGCACTTATTTCCATTCTAGGTTATATTCTGTCATAGTTTTACTTACTTCATTGAAAATGTCCTCTCCAGTTGTTGTGGTGTGCATGCTGTGAACTGATGCTAATTCTTGGCTCACATTAAATTCACTATCAACGCCACGAATGAATACTAAGAGCTGATTAGTATCACACACATCAGTTGATTCATCCAACGCAAGAGAATACCAACAAAATCTTTTTGTTTTTTCCTTTATTTGCCGAATTATGTCGCCTCCTAAATCTTCAATTCTACGAGCAAAAGTATTTGACCCAAGACTTATCATTTTGAAGAGGTTTACTTTTTCTGGACATACCTCTCCTGCTGCTTCCACTATACACTCTTTTATGATACTACCATCAGTGAAAGGTTTTCCTTTTTTAGCCAACACATAGGCAGCTTTGTAACTGGCTCTAGTTGAATTTTCATTTTCAGATTTTTTCTTACTGAAAACAGCTTGTTGAGAATGCAGACTGTGCTGAAATGATTCAAACTTTTTAGTGCGTTCAGCTCCTGTGATGTGAGAATAACTTGAGCCATGTTTAGATTCATAGTGCCGACGAATATTGTATTCCTTCAGAACAGCAACACTGTCTCTACATATTATGCAAAAAGCTTTATCATTTGCTATCACAAAAAAGTACTTTATCTTCCATTCGTCATTGAACCGACGGCACTCACTGTCCACTTTTCTTTATCTTTTCCATATCTGAAAACATAAGGGTAAAATAAATGAAATAAATTCTACAGGAAAAAACAGCTTGTATGTGGTGTTAAAAAGCATAGCATATTATTATAAAGTGGTAAATATTATGGCAACAGCTTTTGTTGATAAACTTAATGGTTACCATTTTAACTATTTTAAACATGCAATATTTTTGGCTACAATAGTATTATTGCTATTTTGTATAACTAAGATAAAGGCATTGTCAAAGTACAGAGAAAAGAATATTGTACAGTGTTTGTGCTCCCTGAAACGGAAGCAGCGAAGCCCCACTCGCCCTCCATCCCCACAATATACAGTTATACACAACTGATTGGTTGTAATGTACAACACATACCTACCAGTATTAGTATCTGTGCGTCACACTATCGAGAGAGAGGAAAACTGACTCGGGTTGAGCGCCACCAGTCAGCAGCCCCAGCTTTGAATAATTCTGCGATGCCATTCGTACGATAATTATTTTTTCAAGGCCACCACACAGGGATTTGTTTGGAGGGCCGGATGAAATTATGTGGCGGGCCGGATGTGGCCCGCGGGCCATAGTTTGGAGACCCCTGGGCTAGTCCATTACTTGCTGGGTGATAAGGCATGATGCTACATTTTTTGATGTTATGTAAATCACACAAGCAAGTTAAAATACTATTACTGAATTCTGGACCATTATCTGAAAGGATTACTTTAGGCATACTATATCTACAAATTATTTGGTCATGGAATGCACTGGCTATAGTTTCTGCTGTTTTGTTCGGGATAGGAACTAGTTGGCAAAACCGTGAAAAATTATCGACAATTACAAGCAAATGTTTGTTCCCTTTCTCTGTTTCCGCAAAATTTTTCAATAAATCCATCGATATTCGTTCCCAAGGAGCTTTAGTTGCTGGGTACACCTGAATTGGATTAGGTCCTGAAACATGTCCCTTGTGCTGTAAACAAGTTAAACATCTGTCAACATAATGAGCAATCTCCTTAGCCATTTTTGGCCAAAAATACTTCAATCGACCTTGTTGGAGTGTACGATCCTTTCCTGGATGTGCACTTGCAGGAGCATCATGGATAATTTTTAACACAGTTGGTACCAAGACAGCTGGAACAACTAACTGACAACATTTCCTCGGGGGTGTCCCTAGCTTTACTACTCTACACAGTAAATTGTCCAACATAACTAGTTCTTTCAATGGTACTGGCGGTTTATGAATCAGGAGAGTGTCTTGCTTAGTCAAAAATTTAATGACGGGTGCCCATATGGGGTCTTGTCTTTGTTCCGTTTCTACTACTGTAGCATCTAATGCTGGGTAATTTAACTGAATCGCAGCTACGTGTCGAGAAAACGCATCGGCTACAACATTTTGCTTTCCTGGAATATATCCAAATGTGGGATTGAATTCTTGAATTGTGAGCAAATATCTAGCAAACTTTCCAACTGGATTCTTATTTTTGAACAAGGAAATTAATGGTTGGTGATCTGTAAGAACATGAACTGGGTAATTATAAATTGTATCCTTGAAATGTTTAAGTGCCCAAACAACTGCCAAGGCTTCTCGTTCTGTTGCGCTATAATTTTTCTCTTCTTTAGATAATGTGCGGCTAGCATAAGCTATTGCGTGGTCATATATCTACATTAATTTTAACTCCAATAAAAAAAAATTGACGTCATACGTAATGAAATGGGTAGCTTTATCATTTCATAAGAAAAAAATTAAAGAAAATATATTAATTAAAGAAAACTTGGCTTATTAGGCAAATCGGGCCTTGCATAGTAGGCTGAGAAGTGCGTTCTGGCTACTAGGTACGACATATATATATATATATATATATATATATATATATATATATATATATATATATATATATATATATATATATATATATATATATATATATATATATTACCACTCACCACTATAATACCACTAGACCACTCACGGGGCCCCAGCAGTGGCTTGAATTGTTTAACTGATTTTCTGTCTGCCTTTAAAAGAGTGTGATCTCTCCCACAGGAATGGACGGCTGGTGTCTGCCTGGTGTGACATGACTACAGACGGAGGTGAGTAATCTCTTCGAAGGGGGGTGCGGGAGACCGGTGTCTGCCTTTTGTGACGTGACTACTAACGGGGTCAGTTGTCTCTACAACAGAGCAGGGCGCCTGGTGTCTGCCTTGTGTGACGTGACTACTGACTAGGGTCGTTTGTCTCTCCGACAGGGAAAGGCGGCTGTTGTCTGCCTGGTGTGACGTGACTACTGACGGAGGTCAGTTGTCTCCCTAACAGGGAGGGGTACCTGGTATCTGCTTGGTGTAACATGACTACTGACGATGGACAGTCGTCTCTCCAACAAGGAGGGGCGTCTGGTATCTGCTTGGTGTAACGTGACTACTGACGATGGTCAATCGTCTCTCCAACAGGAAGAGGCGGCTTGTGTCTGCCTGGTTTGACGTGACTACTGACGGAGGTCAGTTGTCTCTCTAAAGGGAGGGGCGGCTGGTGTCTTCCTGGTGTAACATGACTACTGACGAGGGTCAGTTGTCTCTCCGACAGGGAGTTGGGGGCTCGTGTCTGCCTGGTGTGACGTGACTACTGACGGAGGTCGGTTGTCTCTCCAACAGGGATGGTCGCTTTTGGTGTAACTAGTTTGATGTGACTACTGACGGGGGTCACTTATCTCTCCAACAAGAAGGGGTGGCTGGTGTGCCGTGACAACTGACAGTGGTCAGCTGCCTCACCTCCCGAAGTTTTTTTTCTTTTTGCAGGGATATTCCTGCGCGGGCCCTAAGCCTCTGGCTGGCCCACTAAGTGTTGTTTGTTTCTGTTTTACTTGGGCGGAGTATGAGTCACAACGCACCCCTAGGGGATCCCAGCAAGATCGGAAACATGTCTCCTGTTGGGTTTCCTGCCTCTAAATTGTGGCTCCGTGGTGGGTGTGGGGGCACATTCGTGAATGAACATCGAACCTCTCGTTTTACGTCGCATTCTGTTCCTCTTATACCTTCTCGGGCATGGGGTAGGCGACCAAACCCGCGACTCAGACTGTGTTGGAAGACGGGGCTCTGTAGCCCCCGCTGCATTTGGGGGGGATTCATCCTCCTCTGACCCTCCTGACTACTCCCCTTGGCTCTCCTCCCTCCTCTGTGGTTGGGTCGTGCCACAAGCCCTCAGTGATGACCACCTCGTCCCCTGGCACAGCTCAATCTCTGTCTGGGGTTCCCCTTCTTTCTACCCAATTGGTCTTGTCTCCTGTGTCTTCTTCCTCGTCTCCCTCCGTTCCTTCTTTCCATTGTGGGCTGATGTCCATTATTATCCCAACGGCCATCGTGTTGTTTGCTCTCGTTTTGCTTCTCTTGTTGAGACGCTGTTGCCCAGTACATTGTTGCTGGGACGCCAGTCTCTTTGAGTCAGAAGCGAGAGCCTGGCTCTTCTACTTCCTCCTCCCTGGCGGGTAAGAAGGCTTTGCTTTCTTCCTCGCCTCCTACCTCTGCCTCTCTCACTTCATCCCCTCCCGTTTCGGTGGTTGCACCCCTTGTTCCTGCTATGGAGGTTTCTTTGGCCCCCGCTTCCCTCTCGGCTGCTGCCCTTGCTGATGTGCACTCCCTGGTTTCTGCCCATCCTGCTGCTGTTCTTGACACTCGGTTGTCCATCCCCCTTCTCTTCCTCCTCCGGATCCTGCTCGTCCGCCTCTGGTCGGTCCTCCTGCTCCCTTCCCTCCATCCTTATTCAGTTTACCCATGCCTCCTAACCCTGACTTCGCTAATCCTGATCCTGCGCTTCTTTAACGTGCTGTGTTCCTTTTTCACCTTTGTTTCTTCATTGTCCTCTGTTGCTGTTCTTTCTCTTCTTGTCGATGTCTATTCGTCAGTGGAATATTCGCGGATATTACGCCAATTTCCATGAACTCAAACTTCTGATTTCACAGTTTTCGCCCCTTTGTGTCTGTGTCCAGGAACCGATGCTTGGTGCTCGTCCTGGTCGCTTCCGTGGCCGTTCCTTTCACTCCCCACCCCCCGGCTTTTGCTGGGGCCCGTTTCTCTTCTGCTCTCTTGATTTGTTCTGATGTTCTCTTCGTCCCCCTACTTCTTCCGCCGCCTCTCCAATGTTCTGCTGCACGTATCTTTGCGCGTAAATGGTACACAGTTTGTTTCATTTACCTTCCCCCCCAAATGAACCGCTTTCTCTTCACGATCTTAAACACCTCCTGGATTCCATGCCAGACACTGTGCTCCTGGGTGATTTTAATTGTTGACATACCCTCTGGGGTGATGTTAGCCTTCTCTAACCGTTCATCCTTTATTCTTCCCCGTCTCTTCTGAATTCTGGTGAGCCTAATCATTTGAACTCTCAGATTCGCACCCTTTCCTGTCTTGATCTTTCTCTCTGCTCGTCGTCTCTTTACTTGGATTTCACGTAGAGAGTTCTTGATGACTTCCATGGCAGTGATCATTTCTCCATCCTTGTTTCCTTAAACTCATTTCACCCTCCCCTCTCCTCTCCCTAGGTGGCAGTTTGCTAAGGCAGACTTGAACCTATATTTCTTCCATGCTGCTCTCTCTGACCTCTAACTTCTGTCTCTCCCTCATGCCCCCCCTACTTTTTCATGACACCATCTTCGACGCTCTATTCCTCGCTCTTCCTTTTAGGGACCGCGGAAGTGCGTTCCCTGGTGGAATGTGGACTGTGCTTGGGCAGTCCGCGGTAAGCGTGCAGCCTGGAAGAGACACCGCCGACTGCAGACGGCTGATTCTTTTCTTCTGTTTCGGTAGGCGAGTGCAGTGTCCTGTAGGGCCATCCACACAGCTAAGCGTGAGTGTTGGAAGTATTATGTTTCTACCATTACGTCCGAAACTCCTCTGCTGCAGATCTGGAAGCGTGTCCGCAAGATAGCGAGTAAGTTCGATCCCGATGTCTCGCTGGTCCTGCACCTCTATGGTACGCTTGTGGCGGACCTTTTGCAGGTCGCGACCGAACTGTGTACCACTTTTCTTCTGTTAGCTCTGGTTCTCATCTTCCTCAATCCTACTTTCTTTGTAAACCTGTCCTTGAATCTCGTCCTTTAGATTTCTGCACTCATCTCAGACTTCCCTATAACGATCCCTTTTCTCTCTCTGAACTTCAGTCTACCCTGGCCCTCCGCAGTTCTTCGGCGGCGGGCTCCGATGGCATTCATTATGAGATGCTTTGCCATCTCCCTTTGTGCATGTCTCAGTATATATGAATCTATATAATCGGGTCTGGGAGTCGTCGTCAGCCCCTGAGGACTGGCTCGATGCCGTTGTCCTCCCTGTTCGGAAACCAGGGTCTCTGGGGACATCCCCTAAGGACTTTCGCCCTATTGCCTTCACAAGCTGTGTTTCCAAACTCTTTGAACGTATGGTTAACGTTCGTCTAATGTGGTTCTTAGAACACTATCACCACCTCTCTATTTCTTAATTTGGTTTTCGCAAGTGCTGCAGCACAGTAGATGTCCTTTTGAACTTGGAGGTCTATAGTTGTACTGCTTTTGCTAAGAAGACCTCTGATGTTTCTGTTCTTTTTGACCTGAAAAAACTTTATGACACCACTTTGGCGATGTCATATTCCCAAATTCATTCTTTTAGCCTTCATGGTAATCTAACTCTCTTTCTCCAAAGCTTCCTCTCTCGTTGTTCCTTTCGACTGAGGCTTGGTACCACAGGCTCTGCCTCTTTTCAGCAATATGAGGGTGTGCCGCAAGGAACTATTCTGAGCACAACACTTTTTTTTCTGCTTGCCCTCAATGGTCTTCTTTCCTCTCTTCCTTCTGGCGTCTTCTCCGCTCTCTTCAAATCGACGATCTTACCCATTGCTGTCGGGGTGATGATTCGCCTCTCCTTCAACAGTGGCTTCAACTTGCGATTGATGCCAGGTCGTCTTGGGCCACCAATCATGGTTTCAGGTTCTCTCCGTCTAAGACTTGTATTATGACATTTACTTGGATGCATGTCGTTCTTCGTCCTTCTTTGTCGCATTATGGTCTCCCCCTTGTGTACAAGGATTCTGCTAAGCTTTTGGGGTTATTCTTTGAAACTCGTTTGTCTTAATCGCCCCATATCTCTTACCTCCGAGTTGAATGATCTAAGGCCCTAAACCTCTTTAAGGTTTTGTCCCATACTTCTTGGGGAGTGGATAGGCGCATGTTTCTTTATTTGCACTCCTCTCTCGTCCTGTCTGAACTCGATTATGATTGCCCTGCATACTCTTCTGCTTCTCCTTCTACTCTTCACCGTCTTGATGCTTTGCACCATATTGGGTTGCGTCTCAGCTCTGGTGCCTTTCGTTCGACTCCCGCCCTCAATTTGTATGTTGATACTGGCTTTATCTCTCCAGGACCGCCGTGATCGCTACTGTCTTCGCTATCTTGCGCGGTCCTTGCAACATCCTTCCTCTCGCCTCTGTCATGCTCTAACTTTTACCCTCCTGTGGTTCTTGTTCCTCATCACCAACTCCCTCTTTCTGTCCGGTTATCTCGCTTACAGGATTCTCTTTCAGTTCCTATTTCTAATATTTCTCCTCATGTTGTTCGTTCCTTGCCCCCCATTGAGAATCCCCCTGCCGAAGTTTTGTATATCCTTAACTCGCATCATTAAAGCTTTTACCCATCCTATGGTTGTGAAATGCCTTTTCCTTGAGCACTTTTCTTCACTTTTATGTGTCGCCTACCTCCGGAGACTAGCATTCTTCACTGCAGATCTTTGTGCTAATTTCTATGATCTTCGTCTCCTGCTTTCTCGTTGTCACTCTTCCTTTGTAGTTGTCGTTGACTCTCGTAGTGCCCTCATTACTCTCGGGTCCTTTAATCCGGTTCATCTAGTGGTTGTCGAGATTCAGCATTGGCTGTTTCTTATTTCCAGTAAATTTAAGTAAGTTGAGTTTTGCTGGGTTCCCAGCCATATTGGCGTGTCTTTAAATGAGGGTGCGGATGCTGCCACTAGGGAAGCTATCCGCTCTTGTCCCATCTCCCATAAGGTATTCTTTATTCCGACTTTTACCCAGTTATTCATTCCTCCATACTTACCCGTTGGCAAGATTGTTGGTTTTCTGTTACTGGTAACAAACTGTGTACTCTTAAGAGTAGCGTATCATCCTGGCCGTCCTCCTACCACTGTAACCGGCGATGGGAAACGGCTCTGGCGATGTTGCGTATTGGCCATATGTGCTTAACTCACGGTCCCTCAATGGAGCGCCGCCTTGCTCCTTATTGTCCAATTACATTGTCCCTCTTAGAGTCGTGCATATTCTTGTTGAATGTCCTAAATTGCAGGACGAGCGTGTGTCTTGTTTTCCGACCATCAATTGCTGTGGCGTGTCCCTCGATAGGATTCTTGGTGAATTGGACACTTTTGATCTCGTTCGCCTGATGCGTTTCTGTTCTCGTATGGGCATCCTTCGTGAAATTTAGTGCACTCTGTTACGGCCCTCTCGGGACACAACGGGGTTCTTACTCTGATATTGTTAGAGTTATATCCGACCCCAAGCCAGTAGTGGCTTTCAAGGAATGAGATCCGTGACGCAATAAACTTAACAGGGGAAGGGAAAGAAAGTTAAGAACTTAAGACTATAATTTTCACCATCACCAAATAAATAATATATAAAATAGTGCACAGGGGGAGGGGTATTAACACTGTACAAGGGAATTGTCTTCGTACTGAAGAATCGCACAATCGTCTTCTCCTGAAGACTCTGGTTAAACTCTCTCAGTGCTGAGTCCTCGGTGCTTTCGTGGCCACACAACGAATCCTCTGAGAAGTTGAGCCTACCCTGGCCACAGGTCAGCCAAAACACAGGTCCACTGGGGGCACCGCCGTGGAGGCCGTCAACCACACGTCCAGCTGGTCTGCTGGCAGGTTCCGGATCAGCAAGGCTGGTCAGGCCACTCCACGAACGATATAAGGGGAACGCCCTAGACAGGAGCCTTGTGTGACACCACAAATCACTCTCCTGTCTTCAATACCCCAGTGGATGATCGTCTCCAACAGTCGGTCCCGGGTAATCCTTTTACTGCCACTCCACTGGCAGGGTAACACACCACAGTGTTCTTCCGGGGAAACGACTTCACAACTGCTGCAGCAAAGTACAATTTATGGAGACGGCTGCCTTGGGTAGACTGACTCAACTTCCATCACAGCAGTCCCAGGTCGACTCTGTAAGCAGACACGTCATCAATAACAGGGACACACTAAGGCACCTCACTTACAGGCTCAGACACAAACGCCCACCTATCCACTCCATAGATGGCGCAGGTGTCTGAGCACCACCTCACCAGAGGTCAGCAGCGGCTGTGTTGAGCGCTGAACAGGACTGGAAACTGGCCCATGTGGCTAGTACATGTTGTCCTCACCAGGTGTCGTCGTCCATTTGGTGGGGGTTTCGGGAGCTGACCCACAGATGGCGCGATCGTCACTGCTCCGTGCTCGGACGCTGGATCCGGGTTCGTAACACACTCCTATTATTTTGCACATTCGATGGTGGTAAATAGCCTTCCTGGTATGGTGCCTTCTTTTGATAATTACTTACTTACTTATTCTATGGTTATCAACCCAGTACCTATATATATATCATCAAGTTTGCATTACAGCACCACTGGAGAAAGCCAGTGTGAAGTGCTTAGTACTATGATATTCGGTCAAAACATCTTTTTACATTCATCCTTAATTACCAGTTTGGACTCTTCTGAGAGTCTCAACTGCAGGGTCTGGACTGGGCGTTGGTCATCTGTTAGAACAGTGTCCAGTTCGAGGAAGAAGGCCTATTCCATCATCCTTCATCTATATAAATAAAAATGGAAATGTTCGTTTGTTCAAAATCGCTAATCTCCGAAAGTTCTTCACCGATTGCCTTGAAATTTTCACACGACGTTCCCTTCGTATCCGAGCGGGTTTTTATATACATACTATATAGATGGCACGTTTGTAACAGGAAAAAACATGTTTTTTTATAAGCTGTTCTTTTTGGGTGTTTTTCATGTGAGGGAAATCTTCGAAACCTCTTTACCAATTGCTTTGAAATTTTGACACAACATTGCATTCGAATAAGCAAATGCTTTAATATACCTACTATACACATGCCTCCCCTGTGACAGCAAAAAACATGCGTTTCTGGAAAAACAGCGCCATCTGTAGGACATAAGAATAACACACGCTGTAATCTCCGAAAGTTCTTCACCGATTGCTTTGAAATTTTGACATAACGTTCCATTCGAATACGTGCGTGTTTTTCCATACCTACTATTTAGATGCCACTCCTGTGACAGATAAAACCATGCGTTTCTGGAAAAACAGCACCATCTGTTGCACGTAAGAGCAACACACGATATACAAAATATGTTACTTCTCACACAATGCATTTCAATGTTTCCGAATGCATTGATAAATTGAATTTTCATAGATTTTGATTTATTTTCATTTTGATTTAATTATTTTGTGTGACACTGAGTTGGAATTGAGCTGTGTTGTTTACCATACTGTTCATTTCGTGGGTAAAGCTTATTTGTTTCTTTTTTCATATATTTCATTTCGTTTTTTAAGTGTTCATCTTATTTTTCAGTGCAATTGGTGGGGAAATTGAGCTGTGTCGATTGATCTACGTTTGAATTGAAATGTTTTGTTAGTATTTTTTGTTTTTGTTTTTAAAACAAGAAAATGGACAGCGCGTTTATTTCACAGCTGCAAATGAACAGCAAGCAGCTATGAATCCACTGGCTACAACGTTAACTGCTTCTTCACGTTATGTCAAAATGACATGTTTGCGAAAACACTGCTGTATTCGGAAGTGCCTACGTATTACACATGGAATGCCAGTAGAAAATCATTTGAACGACGTAAACGAGGAGACCGAGTCGACGGACAACCTGTCATATTCAAATAAACTACGATAGGCAGACTGTACACCGTGCATCCCAATCAGGATGAATGCTTCATTCTTCGCATGCTGTTGGTAAATGTGCCCGGTCCAACGTCTTTCCAGCCATTGAGATTTGTCAACATCGTAACACATGCCACGTCCCGTAGTGCGTGTCAAGCTCGGAACTAATTGGAGAACGACCGACACTGGGATGTCTGCATTTATGACGCGTCTAACACGTCACATCCAAATCAAATTCGTGCATTGTTTGGAATCACATTGGCCGCCTGCTCTCCTTCATCTCCAACAGAGTTATGGGAGAAATATAAATCGCACATGGCTGAAGATATTATCCATCGAATACGAAGGAAAATTCAAATATGATCATGGATTTGACAGCAGAAATCCACAACGAAGCGTTGATAATGATTAAAGATTTGTGCTTAGAAATCGCGAACAAAGTTCTAAATCAATTGGAAATGACATCACTGAATTGATCTGCTGCTGCTTCGTTCGATGTAGAATTGCATCGTGAACAAGATTACAATACGCGTGAATTGTTGTCGAATATGCAATCAAATATTCTAAAGCTAACGCTTGAGGCGAAAAAGGCATTTACAATAAAATAATTAAAACTGTCAATAACGGGTTTGGAGAAAACTTCTTAGATGCGCCAGGAGGAACTGTAAATCCTTCCTAATTAGATTAATTCTGGCATCATTTCGATCCCAAAATGGCATAACCTTAGCTCTTGCATCGTCCAGAACAGCTGCAACAGTGTTACCAGGTGGAAAAACTGCTACCTCGATTTGAAATTGCCATTGAACATGCAATTCTTTGAAACTCCCACGTGCAATATTTCCAAAGCATCCGGCATGGGAAAAGTATTGCAGAAAATTAATCTTATTGTTTGGGATGAATGCATAATGGCCCACAAAATATCACTCGAGGCTCTTGATCGATCATTGAAAGATTTGCGTGGAAACATCAGACCATTTGGGAACGCATTAATATTGCTTGTAGGAGATTTCAGGCAAACATTACCTGTGATTCCTCGATACAAGTCCGTCGACACTGTTGAGGAAGCAGATGAATCTATTAGTTATCCAACAGAATTTTTAATTCACTCGATCTGCCAGGGATACCATCACACGTACGGAAATTGAAAATCAGCGTGCCAATTATCATTTTGCGAAATATCAATCAGCTAAACTCTTTGCAACGCCATGTGCCTTGCAGTAAAAAAATTAATCAGCAACATCGTAGAAGCAACAATCTTGACAAGACCTTTTAAAGGTGAAACCTCAGTTCCTCGCAAATCAGTGATTCCAACAGATATGCCATTTCAATTTAAGATATTGTAATTTCCAATTCGATTGCCATCTGCAATCACCATCAACAAAGCTCCGGGGGCCAATCATTAGAATTGTGCAGTTTATATCTAGACACGGAATGCTTCTGATAGGGACAATTATATGTTGCGTGTTCTAGAGTCGGCAAACCAGACAATCTCTACATCTCCACAGACAATGGAACAACAAAAAATATTGTATACTCAAGCATTGTGAAATTAAAATATTAGAAACGTGCTCTTTCTCTTTTCTGTCTTTATCATTTAACCAAACTGAGCCACAGCAACACATGGCGGTTACAACTAGTTGTAAATAATTTTGAAAAATTCATGAGCATATCTCATATATGCCTTCTCTCAGTAGGTGATGTTATTTAAATCAAGGGCTGACATTAGCATGTGCAGGGATCCCTTATCTAACAGATCTCCAGGGAACCTGCATTACTCTGAGAGACTGTACCTATGTCTGACACGGTGCTACATTGCGCTGAGGCTGCTGCTGACTTGGGCTAATGCAGTAATTGACCTGATTCATTGATCATTCCATGAGACAGTCTATCACCTGCTCTGAAGGGACAGTCTCTTTCTGAAGGGTACGTCAGGGTTAAACATATTTTGGCCTGGCCACTTTCATGATTTTTAATGACAACTGTGGCCATACTTGCTTGCTTAATGACAACGGTGAGCATATTTGCTTGCTTAGTGACCACGGTGGGCATACGTGCTTGCATAATGCTTAGAGAACATACTTTTTTTTGAATGGTTCTTGAAGAGACTCAGACAATAGCTTGGGGCCTGGTTAGGAAACCGGAGGAGCAGGAGGAGACCTGATCAGAGACCGGGGCCACGGGGACCTGGACAACCGGAATCAACACAAGGTAACTGTAAGGTAGGGTAATTTGCATGACACTTACTATTTATATGAATAGTCATGGCAATAGGAGGATCACGTTAATTTTACTGTGAAAGATACAGTGCCCAGTTGCAACCTATACTACCTGGCTCCCTTCTAAGCAGATAAACAATACCTGAATCTTTAATAAAAAAAAAATCCATTATACTTAATATCACCAGGAAGTAGTCAGTTATCTACCACAGTACATGCATGTGGGTGGGGTCTACCTCCATCTCTGTCAAAATATCACAGTGCATTGTGAGGGGATGGTTCACCAGCTCACTTACACTAGATCCACATGCCTGTGGAAGCCAGTACACTTGCTAAGTGCACTTGTTAAGTGTCTTGCACTAAATTTGGTAACCAGTATCCGAATCATCTTGTGTTTGGGCTCATATGAGAGCCCCAGTCATCAGCATTCCAGAAATGTTACCGTGACCAGGGTAGCACGTCTATGGACAGAGATATAGCAATAGCATCTTTTCATTGTAAGCTTGGAGGGAGATAAGTTCATGCAGGAACAGCCTGGCTGCATGGTAGTGCGAGCGTGGGCTAACCGCCAGCCACTTGACTCGCCATCATGGCAACAGCTGCCATCTTAAGCAAACATCTTGAGTCACCATGTTGGAGCGGCCATCTTGGAGTTGCCCTAGGGCCATGCAACACCGTCTCTGATTGGCTGAGAGGGGTATGCATCTGTGTGCCTCCCTCTGATTGGTTCTTTTGAGGCAGAGCCCGGGAAGCCGGTGTTCCTGCCCCAAAGCATCATTCTGCTCCAGTCACCACCACAACCTGACGTCTCTCTCTTGCCCATTTGGTCAAATTGAGCAAGACGACATCGTGGTGACTGCCTACTCTGCTACTCCACCTGCTTCCTCATCTACTTCAACGACCGCAGCGGAATCCGGCCGCCTTCGTAGTTTGAGAGGAAGAAAGACCCATTAACGGTACGTCGTTATTTATCTGTCCGGAAGTACCGGCACTCGATTGACTCGTGGGAAAAGTAATGTCATTTTAGAATAACGTAAACGTGGTGATTAGCATTCTTAATCACCTGAATTGGTCTGAGTATGGAAGGCTCAGACGGAATTCATACTTTATTATAAATTGCTGAGCCAGTGTGAAAGGTTGCATATTTAATTGATTATTTATTGATCTTGAAGATAGTAATTAATTGTTCTAAAGATAATCACAAGTGATTACCGTTCTCTTAGCATGTTGGTCATTGTAAATCAGAGTTAACTATCAGTGAGTGATAGTAACCGATAACGTAAAATAACGTAAATTAACGTAACTAGTAAAGAGAGTAATCCACTGTCTGGAAGTACAGGGATTAATGGGATTTTCTCAATGAATATTCGATGGGAAGAGTGTTTGTGTAATTTCCGTGTTACTAGTGACAGTTGTAATAGTTATTAAATTAACGTAAATGATATTTTGTTATTAACGTAAATCAAATTGTTATTGATAGTTGATCGCCAGTGGGACGGAGTGTTAATGTAAGGATTAATTGTGGAAGGAGTTGCCAGTGCACCCATTAGTCATTGATGTCATTGATAGGCAACTGATTTGATAGCATTACAACTGCTATTGCAGGTGTAGACTGCACAGAGGCGTAGAACAGTTAGGAGGTTACTGGAGACGTGTCTCAGAACCTACTGTCTCATAGTTGTAGGTGTGATTATAGATCTGTGTCTTGCTTGCTTGATTGATTCCTCTGTGTTCACGCCTTATGTTCGAGTTAGTTCATTATGCAGTCCGAGGTGCTGGTGTCTAGCTGTCATTGATAGTGTCACAGGAAGGATTTCGAGTAACGTCATTGATATTTCTTTTATTTTTTTGTTGTAATAGTTAGTACTTAATTGAATAAACTAAGTTGTTATGTTGAACACTCTTTTCGTTACACCCCACACATATATATTGCCCTTCAAGTGTACTGTCACACTCGACTATTAAATTGCGACTGATTCTTAAGTTTTTGGACTAAATATATGGCACTACACAACAATAAATTATTGTTGTGAGTACCCAAGACTACTCATTAGATTCGCTTCGGTGAATGGCGAAGGTCAACGGCCTAAGTGGAGGGATTTTCAACTTTTTGGGGTCTCGGCATTTGCTCGCGCCTATTCAATTGTTCGTAAATGGTCCCAGAGTGAGGAATGAGCTGCTTACTACACTGGTGTGTTAGCTTAGCAAGTCCTTCCTCAGGCGACCTAACTAAATATCACGACAGGAATAAAGGTTAAAAGAACTAAAAAATATTTTTAGAAGTTTTACGAGTTCAATTCCTCATTATCCATGCTCTTATTCTTTTTTATAATAAGTGTCACTTGACTTCCGATGTCCAGAAATGTGATCAGCCTTCTACCACTCACCTTCATCTCAAAGGCTGTCCCTCCCTTCCTCTCTGGGGGATCTTATCTCACTGCTTCGCCACGTAACTTGTAATTTCATTGGGTCATTTCTCCACTGGCGCTCATCTGGTTAATACTGATGCCTCTCCTCTGGCTTTCCTGTGTCTGTCTCCTAAGGATTATATTTGGGCCAGCCTTATTGTGCTCAGTTTCGTGCCTACCTTCTGCGTTAATGTATAGGGAGTGATGGGTTTCACCTCGGAGGCTAGCCTGCTGTTGAATTTTTCCCCAAGTTGGACGTTCTTTACGTACATTCCAACAAGCTGTTAAAATCCATGTTAACATTTACAACCGACACATGAGCTCAAAATGTACCTAGATATTGCGTCATTTGGTCCTATCTCAAACTAGCCAGATATTGGCTGGCGGCCTCCTGTGACTTGGTCAATGTAACATTTCTGAAGTGCTAGTATGAAATCCGGCAAAGTCTGCATACTTCTAAACCTTCCACTTTCATTAACTGTTAACTTGGGTATAGTGAAATTGTTTTTAGTTTTTATATTTTAAATAGTTTTTACTATTCTTCGTGTGAAATATTAAAAAGATTGTTGTGTTATTTGGCTTTGATAGTTCATATTTTGCAAGGAAAGACAGCCTATATTAACCTGACTGGTAATTGTAATTGCCTAACTGGTAATTTTATTTGCTTGGCTAACAATTATATTAGCATGGCTGTCAATTGCATAAACATATCTGACAATTATATTCAAATTCAAATTTGTATTCAAAAGATTGTGTGTACAAGAAACAAGAGTAATGTACAATTGTAGGGACAAGAGTTTCACATAACAATAAAGCCACACACTAGAAAGTGAACAGACGACGACGTTTCAGTCCGTCCTGGACCATTATCAAGTTGATTGTGATAATGGTCCAGGATGGACCGAATGTCGTGTCTGTTTAATTTCTAGTGTGTGGTTTGGTCAACTTTTTCAGCGACGTTATTGTGACTCTTCATCTGCAATAAAGCCACTATTACATAAAGCATTTTGGGCAAAATTTAAACTAATTAGATACAAATAATTTTAGATATGATGGGGTAAAGACAATAATAAAGCAGAAGTTAACAAAACTGAGAAAGTTAAAGAAAAATAACAAATGAATACAATAAAAAGTGATCCTTAATGATAACTGGCATACACTATTACATTATGGAGACTGTAGCTCTAGCAACAGTAGTTTTATTTATTTATTTATACAGAAGAAGGTTGTGAGAGTAGATATCAGTGTTCTTACATTCTTGCAAAGCCACTAACACATATAGTGGTTCGAGCAGGTCTTAAGCTAAGAAATAAAAATTTAATAGGTACATTGTGAAAATCCGTAGGAGCCATGATGAGAATTCGAACCTATGCGGTGGCTGTTCCCAGGCACATGATCTAGACAACTAGGCCACGAAATGGTTAAGACGGTTGAAACCTAGGACATTACTGCACCCTTAAGGATTCCTGAGGCTTCCACTTAATCCGAACCACAGTTTCACACATTCCCCCCCCCCCCCCCCATTCATACTGGCTCTGTAATCTTGGAGTTTTCTACCTATGGCACTCATCTTCCAATACACAGAGAGTAATCACACTGTCGTGATGAAAAATCCGTGGTCTCTGAACATATAATTCATTGTAATTTTTATAATTTATTGCATCTGGGGACAGGAAGCCATACACGTTAGGCCTTAATCGAGGTCCCCCAACCCCCAGGTAGTAATACTGACCCCCACCTAGGATGCAACCCCACAATGAGCTGACTAACTCCTGAATACCTACTTACTGCTAGGTGAATGTGCATTAATTGAGAGGAAATGTGCCCAACCATTTTTGTCCCGCTCAGGATTTGAACCCAGAATTCTCGATTGTGCGTCGAAAATGAACCCAACTGTTCTTCCTGGGCCTATTTAATATTAATTAAATAATATTAACCATGTCATTGCCTAGTTGTCTAGAGTGTGTGCCTGGGAACACTCAGGCATAGGTTCGAACCCTCATCACAGCTCCTATGGATTTTTTCACTGATCCATCACGATAGTGTGATTACTTTCTGTGTAATAGGTACATTGTAGCAACGTATGAATTTATCGTAATTACTACAATATAAATTGATGGTAGTGATTACACTGGTGAAGTTGTACATCTTAAATACTGAAATAGGGAGAGTAAGTAGCACAAAATACAGTGTTAGTCTGAAACACAACTTAGGAAACTATGAAAATGAAAAATAGGTACGTTTTGTTTTTACTTCTGAATAAAGCACTGGTTCTACGGATTTTTAATTCATTAATGTTTGCACAGAATTAGTCTGACTCTCGGGATATCAAAGATATATTTATTTCTAGTGTGGTGCTCATGTGTTCTATTACATCTATTACATTTTTCTCTTGTTTGAAACTCAAGGAAGAGTTTCAGTTCAGGGTTAGCATTTAGGAACAAGGTTTTGTATTTGCAAATAGTTCAAGTGCATGTGTGGAGTGTATGTTTAGCAAGTTTAAGGATTTAAAGAGAGGGGCTGTGTGTTGTCTGCAGACATAATTTGTTATAGTTCTGATAGTGGATATTTGCTGGGTGATGATGGGCTTGAGGTAATTTGCAGTGGTTGAACCCCATGCACAGATACTACACGTTAGATAGGGATAGATTAGCGAGCAGTATAGTAAAAGGAGAGCAGAGTAGGGGAACATAATATCTGATTTTAGAAAGTATACCGACAGTTCCTGAGACTTTTTTGCTATGTGCAGTATGTGAGTGCAAAAATTTAGCATCTCGTCTATGTATAGACAAAGGAACTTTCAGTTGTTTGTAAAGCTAATGTTAACATTTTCTCTCTGAAAGAGAATTTGGTTTGATGAATTTCTTCCAAATAAAATGTAGTGGGTCTTGTCTATATTTAGTTTGAATTTGTTGATTGATATACAAGTGTGGACCTTTTTTAATTAGTTATTTACAATATTATTTTGTGCATGGGTTGGGGTCTGAATAGATGAAGGTAGTATTATCAGCAAACAGTATATGTTTCAGGACATTATAGACTTCTGTAAATCATTGATGTATATAAGAAATAGGAGAGGTCATACGATGCTGCACTGTGGCACTCCTATGGTAAATGGTAGAGTAGGGGTTATCTTGAGATGATTTCGGGGCTTTAGTGTCCCCGCGGCCCGGTCCTCGATCAGGCCTCCACCCCCAGGAAGTAGCCCGTGACAGCTGACTAACACCCAGGTACCTATTGTACTGCTAGGTAACAGGGGCATAGGGTGAAAGAAACTCTGCCCATTGTTTCTCGCCGGGGCCCGGGATCTAACCCGGGACCACAGGATCACAAGTCCAGCATGCTGTCCGCTGGGCCAACCGGCTCCCCTTGGGGAGCCGGTTCTACGCCTCTAGGGGAGGTAAAACTAATAATAATTATTGTTTGTGTTGGATGACAGGACACCGGAGTGTATTTAAATATGTTAGATTGATATTGAGGTCCCCCCAAGGTTGAATTCCTAACCTCCTCAGGATGCAACCCCACAACAAACTCACTAACTCCTGAATACCTACTAACTGCTAGGAGAACAGCTTCTTCAAAATGTTGCCTCGGGTGACTTATCATTTTCACAAGCCCCAAAGTGGGTGCCAGATGTGATAGTATTACTTATTTACTTTACAGTGATAATTAGGAGGTGAGGGCAAACAACTAGGTCTTTAGCTCCTCAATTGAGTTATCGATCTAGAATGTAGCAAATGGGTTCTCACACCAAATTCAATATTTAGTGTTTGAAGCTGTGGGCTTAATCCCAGAGTTAAAACCTTTTAAATTCAAGACTACAGAAGTAGCTGTAGCAGAGGAAAATAACGGGAGAGTACTCATCATAGGTTGTTGACCAAAAACACTTTTGCAGCAAAACTATTTTTTCAACAAACATATTTACTAATACACGGGAATAACAACTTGTGGAGTGCCACTCCACAGCTAAACAATACCAGTTGCAGCAGGACGTGGTCCAACCACACTCTCCGAAAATCTCATGACCTAGTATTTGGCCCTCTTGCATGGGCAAGAAAAAACAAAGTGAACTAATTGAACACTAGTGCACACTCGGACTCAATTGCACCCATCTCTTGCAGTTGCAACAAACAATGATGCAATTCAAAACAATAAAAATTACCAATGAAATAATTCAACACTTGTCTCTAATACAATCTTCAATTTAATTAATTACGTAATCTCTTGTCCCTTGAACTGCAATCAAATCAAATATACAACAAATTTATTACATTAATCCTTCTGTCAAACCGATAGTAACAGTCAATGAGTAATTACGTTAACACTCACAAAAAAAGTATTAAATCAATTCATTAATTATTATGTTAACACTTTGTCACTAAGGACAACACCAGTCAAATTAATAACTCTTTACTTAAATCCCCTGTGACCAAGAGTGTTAACCAAGATGAATAATTATACTCAACACTTTACGATAACACAGAAAAGTACAATAATGTGATGACACAACACAATAATCAATGAGCAACAAAATAATAATATATAGGATATCACATCCATTAAACACAAAACGTTTTGAAAACTTTCATATAAGTGTTCCCATAGGTGTATGAATAACTTGCATTGAAAATGGTGCAGGAGCATTTGAGAAAATTTTACTCCAAAAATCGAAACATATAGGTTTTATAATATACGGTTTTTCTAAAACTCTTTTATTCCTAATGTATTACAAATAATTTTTACATTTAAATATAAAATTAATGGTCTTTTTTGTAAGTTTCATTAGTTAATTGTGAATTATATTTAATGGCTGTATGAAACATTCAAAATACATTTAATTATTCTATATGATCAGATAAAATTAGTTTTCATTATTTTGCTAAAAATCGCTCTTTTAACACAATTTGACTCCTTATGTATTCCAATAAACATTAATATCATGTTTAAATATAAAATTGATCTATTATTCTATAAAATAATTTATATAAATTGCAAGTGTTGTTGACTGAGGTGTGAAACATTCTTAAAACTTTTTGTTGTCTTATATATATTGACGTGTGCTTATTAACTATCTAAAGAAAAGGGGGATGAGGACAGGGAGGAGTAAGAGAAGGGGATGAGGGCCTGGCCCGTATACACTTAGGCCCACAGAGTTGCTATGACCTGTTAGGACACTGGATTATACAGGCATGTCCTTCATAGACGAATGATATGTTCATCTTCATAAAATACAGCAAAAAAAATAAAGAATCAGATAATAATGTTTTAAATAACTTTATCTCTGATTTTACTACTGAATTAAATTAATATTATAAAGTGATCAATGGTTGGTGGAGGCAGCGACTATTGTCATGAGGCGCTCACCAGGGAACGGTCAGTACCCAGCAGACCACTACCATGGTAGGCTTGTGTGCAGTCACACCATCACCCACTTCCTTGTTCTTCCTCTTCCTTCTCTTACCCCCTCCTGTTCCCCTTCCTTCTCTTACCCATCCCTCTTCCCCCTTCCTTCTCTTACCCATCCTCTCTTCCCATTCTTTCTCTTAACACCCCCTCTTCCCCTTCCTTCATTCTCTTACCACTCCCCTTCCTTCTCTCATCCCTCCCCTCTTCCTCCTCCTCATCCCCCTCCCTCTCCCCCTCTTTATCCCCCTTCTCATACTCCTCCCCTCTTTGCCCTCTTCTTTCCATTCCTCCTCATGCTCCTTCTCTTACCCCTCCCCTCTTCCTCCTCCTCCTCTTCCCCTTCATCCCCCCTTCTCTTTCCCTTCCTTCTCATCCCCCCATCTCTTACCCCTCCCCTTCTCTTCTCCTTCCTCTACATTCCCTGTTCTCTTTCCCCTCCGCCTCCCCATCCCCCTTCTCTTACCCCTCCCCCTCCTCTTTCCCCTTCTCTTTCCCCTCCCCTCTTCCCTTTCCTCTTAATCCCATCCTCTTACCCCCTCCCTTCTTTCCCCTCCTCTTCCCTGCCGTCCTCCTCATCCTCATTCTTCTTCTCTTACCCCTCCCCTCTTCATCCCCCCTTCTCTTACCCCTCCCCCTCATCTTCCCCTTACTCCTCATCCCCTTCTCTTATCCCTCCCCTTTTTCCACCCCTTCTCTTACCCCTCCCCTCTTTCCCTCCTCTTCCCCTTCCTCCTCCTACTCCTCGCCTTCCTTCTCCTCCTTCCTCCTCGCCCTCATCGTCCTCCTTCCTCACCCTCCTCCTCCTCCTCTTCCTTCCTCCTTGCCCTCCTCGTCTTCCTTCCTCCTTGCCCTCTTCCTCCTTCCTCTTCAGCCTCCTTCTCACTTCTTCCTCCTCTTCCTTCCTCCACACCACATCCTCCTTCCTCCTCGCCCTCCTCCTCCTTCCTCCTCGTCCTCCTCCTTAATCCTCGCCCTCCTCCTCCTCCTTCCTCGACCTCATCCTTCTCCTTCCTCCTCGCCTCATCCTCCTTCTCCCTCCTCGCCCTCCTTCTCCTCCTCACTCTCCTCTGTCTCCTTCCTCCTTCCTCCTCTTTCCTCCTCGCCTTTCTCATCCTCCTCCTCCATGCCATCATCCTCCTTCCTCCTCGCCCTCATCCTCCTCCTTCCTCCTTGCCCTCATCCTCCTCCTTCCTCCTCACCCTCATCTTCCTCCTTCCTCCTCGCCCTCCCCCGGAAACAATTTTAAGTTTCCACAACGTTTCTGGAAAGTGTTAGAAGGGATTGGAAACGTTTGTTTTCAAGCATCTCATACGCTATTTTGTGTAGATTTAAATACGTTTCCAAAACTTATAACCATGTAACCTAATTTGAAACTTTTTGACATCTTTTGTACCCTAATTTTAAACTTTGTGACACCTTTTATAAAGTGTTTAAAGTTAAAATGTTAAAATAAGAATAAAATAAGAAATGTAAAATATAAAAATGTATTTCTACATTTAGTAAAATAAAGGATCGTAATAAAGATTTGTTCATAATTTTTATTAATTTTTCTATTGTAGTAGCATAGTGTAGGGGCGTGGTGTAGCAGTTTGGAGTAGTAACGTAGTGTAGTAGCGTGGTGTCGTAGCCTGATGTAGTAGTGTGGTGTAGTGGAGGGGGAAGAGGGGAGGGGTAAGAGAAGGGGAATGAGGAGGAAGGGGAAGAGGAGTGGGGTAAGAGAAAGGGGATAAGGATGAATGGGAAGAGGAGGGGGAGGGGTAAGAGAAGAGGAATGAGGAGGAAGGGGAAGAGGGGAGAGATAAGAGAAGGGAGATGAGGAGGAAAGGAAGAGGAGGGGGAGGGGTAAGAGAAGGGGAAGGAAGAGGAAGGGGAAGAGGAGGGGGAAAATGGGAGGAGGAATGGGAAGAGGGAAGGGGGATGAGCAGTAAGGGGAAGAAGAGGGGAGAGATAAGAGAAGGGGGATGAAAAGGAAAGGAAGAGGAGGGGGGAGAGGTAAGAGAAAGGGAAGAAGGAGGAAGGGGAAGAGGTGGGGGATGAGGAGGAAGGAAAAGAGGAGGGGTAAGAGATGGGGGATGAGGAAGAAGGGTGAAGAGGTGAGGGAAGAGGGAAGGGGCAAGAGAAAGGGAAATAGAAGGGAGGGGTAAAAGAAGGGGAATGAGGAGGAAGGGGAAGAGGGGAGATATAAGAGAAGGGGAATGAGGAGGAAAGGAAGAGAAGGGGAGGGGTAAGAGAAGGGGAATGAAGAGGACGGGTAAGAGAAAGGGGATGAGGATGAAGGGGAAGAGGAATGGAGGGGTAAGAGAAGAGGGATATGAGGAGGAGGAAGAGGGGTAAGAGAATGGATGATAAGGAAGAAGGGGAAGAGGGGAGGGGTAAGAGAAGGAGGAAGAAGAGGGGATGGGGTAAGAGAAGGAGGATGAGGAAGGGTAATAGAAGGGGGATGAGAAAGGGGGAGGGGTAATAGCAGAGTGGTAAGGAGGGGGAGGGGTAAGAGAAGGTGGATGAGGAGGAGGGGGAAGAGTGGAGGGGGAAAAGGGGATGAGGAGGACGGGGAATAGGAGGGAGGAGAAAGAGAAGGGGTGTCGTGACGCTGAACCCCGGTTCATTCCGAACACAGCGATTACACGACACATAACACCTTGCCTCAGCAACCGTTACTACCACCATGTACTTCTACACACGCCAGACCCTTGAGGCGTACCACTAGGTTTGTACTGGAACACAATGAGTGAACATATGGAAGGTATTTAAAGGCCGTCGGGTTTTGTCATTTAATTACAAGAATAGACTCTGACAAATAATAACATTAACATACTCTATTAGGTAAATACACTTCCAATACCCATAGACCACTTGATCTCCGCGGTCACCAC
Organism: Procambarus clarkii; assembly: GCF_040958095.1. Lineage (NCBI taxonomy): Eukaryota > Metazoa > Arthropoda > Malacostraca > Decapoda > Cambaridae > Procambarus > Procambarus clarkii. Next base: position 25,803,590 of record NC_091199.1, read on the forward strand.
TTGCACTCGTAACTTCCGCCTAAGTCCCTAATACGGAATGATTACTACATCGCTCCACACCCGGTTAGTCTTTCATTCAATACTCACATACTGCAGACTTAACTTCGTCACTAAGATCACATCAGGTTCTCACATAGCTGTCTGCTACACTTCGCTGCTACCACGACGGAGATCCAGAAGACTTCTCAGTTCCACTCCCACAATCAGACTGACTTTAGCCAACCATGGCCTCAAACATTTCACCACGCCTCTCAAGGAAGGTACAATCCGATTAACCTTATCCCTAGAAGCCTGAATCCTCTTTCCAGGAATTATTAATTTGGCTAAGCAGCTGCGGTCTTAATCCCTTGACCTTTCTTAGATATGTGATCCATAGTCTGTCTACTTAACATGTACTTCCAATCATCATTCTTTAAGTGTTGTAGTAATGATCCTCTAGCTAATAATCCCTACTAACTTGTGGATTACAACACCACTCCCCTCCTTAAACATGCATATGTCCCCATATGCATCATTGCAAAGGTTCCATTGGTGCAAGGACCTGGAGGATGCACCCACCATATATGTACAACTAAAAATTCATCCAATAAGTTCATCATGCACACGATGAACTAAATTAAAAAGTTCCCCGACATGATTCACAACACTTCTACAACATATACATTATATTCACATCACAGCACAGGTAAAATAGTCTGTAATATTTTTTCCCATCTCCAACAATGCACATATACCTAAACTGCTGATATATAATTACATACAAACATAACCATAAAATTACATGGACCAGAATGCTGGCCCTTAAACAGAAATGATCTAGTAATTAATATATACACAACACATATATATCTAAGGTTCTTCATCCTTAGTAACAAATTAATAACAATTTAACATCTTGCCCTGTACTGTTGACATAAGGGCTTACAATGATGACACAATGTTTCCCTGGCCTCCTCCACAATTGGCAGCATCACTTCTCTTGTCTTCGTGTCTCATGGTTGCTAGGTCATAGATCCTCCATGACCCAGACAAAAAGACAGACCCAGGCTGTCCAGCCTGGTGAATGTTGTCAATGTCCCATCGTTGCTCTGAGCTAACGTGATCCTGGCCTCCAGAGCAACGGAGATTCCTACCCCAGGGTCATGTTCCCTCGGGTCTATGCTGCCGTCTCGTTCCAGGGCACCAACCCCAGAACGATGTAGATACCTCACAGCTCTCTGGTCATTCTTCCTTGCTGTACTCGCCAAAGCTGTAGCACATTACTCTAGGCCCATCTGCCCAGAGTGTGTCCACCTGTATTCACACCTTCCCGACCGCTGTACCTGCAAAATATTCCCTCGGAGCCACCTGGCTCGATCCAATTATTACATGACACCCCCTCGGCTCCTTACTCTCTCCCCGTATATAGCCTGAGCGCAGCTTCAAAGCCATTGCAGCTGGCCCTTATCCCTGCTTTGATGTCAGGGGGCGAATTTCGCCTATAACGTCACGTTGGCTTCACTTCCTCCCCCTTTTTTTTCTAGAATTACTGAGTGTAGCCTCATGGCTTCCCTTCTACTCTACCTGAAGCTCTGTGACATGATCCCGGGGGACCTTCTCAAGCCAAACACTCAGTAATGGTGCCGATGAGGTAATATACAGTATATACATGCACATACATTATCACAATAAATACCTCATTAAAATAATTTCACAACTAATGTCACTAAAGCATCATACTGCCACTGGCTCGCCTCTAGCGAGATTCCTGTAACAACTTAATTAATGAGAAATTAGTATATCTATTTGGCTCATCCACTGCAACAACCAACACCTGAAATTTGAAATTCTACCTTATAATCTTATCCATAAGACTTACCCACTCCGACTTAATTAATGAAAATTTTAATGAAAATAATGAATTTTTATTAGTCTTTTATGAATCTTGCTAGAGATATCGACTTGGCTCGCCTACTGCAGCCACCAACTCCTGCAATTATCCGCATTTCATCTTGTCCATAAGACTTACCCACTCCGACACACCATCTCCTCTGGTCATCCCAACCACTGATGACCTTAATTAATATAACGCCACACATCCCCACAACCACTTCCTGCGTCCTAACGCACCGACCTTGCTACGCCAATACTCACCTTACCGACCACTAAATGGTGCCCCTGCGCCACCATATACTCCACAACACCACACACCATACCAGGCGTCCAAACGCCACCACACTACACCACCCAGTTGCGTCCCCAACGCCATCAACACACCACCCGGCGTCCCCAACGCCATCAACATAACACCCGGTGTCCCCAACGCCATCAACACAACACCCCTGTTCTCTGGGAATCCTTTAATTACCTGACCCACACTCATCAGGTATAATTTCTTGTGTAGTGGCCACCCACCACACACTACCACCTGCGTTAACATACTTCAACGCTAATGTCTACAATACACCCGGTGTTACAACAACCAGTAACGCTACACATGCTGCACCTTGGTGCTACAATGCCAACAATGTCATGCACTATACTACATCCATAATATCAACAGTCAAAACATGCACATTTCACTACAGTAAACACTATGCATTACGCTGGCGTTTAATAAGCCACTACACGTGCATTACACTACACACCCCGGCGTACAAACGCCAATACACAACCATGCACTACACTTGGCGTCCAAACGCCAATACACAACCATGCACTACTCACGGCGTCCAAACGCCAATACACACTGCGTCGCCACGTCCCAACGTCACACACCCCCACCAACGGGACACGCTCCCCATGTCCCACGGTAACATTCTCCATAATGCTACCTGCACCCACAAAAAATCTCCATGGACCTCTCCAGGGTACACTAGACGTCGAACTCCAGACGTCAAATTACGCGTCGCTCGCTATTCCTAGGCGGCCACAATTCACTGCGCCTATTTTCTGTATCTACGTCTGACAACGTCGGAACTCGAGTAGTACTTTAGGTAATATTTCATTATCCTTAAAATATTCGATTTACACTTTACATGAAATTTAATTAACTTTCAATTTCGTAGTTTTCACGCTTAATTTCACCTTAGCAACGGTTTCTCACTATTTCCGACATACCAACGATATGTAACCAGCTCCATGGTGCGGCCCGCTCGGCCCACGCTTGGCCTGCATATGGCCCACGCTGGTCCACATTCACCCGCGCTGGTTTCCCTGGCCAATCAGTATAATTCGCGCTATGAACACTGCACTTGTTTTGGATCCCAATGATTCAGTGATCCAGACTTGCATCTTAGCCGTCTCTCGCTGCGGGAATCTGGAAAGAAAGAAATAAACCCCACATGTGCCCCACAATGGCCTAGTCCCTTTAATTAACTCCTCTGACCTGGTCTCACCTGACCTTTCTGTCCTCCGTCTAGTAACCACCGTTCTCACCACAACCCGACGTCTACCATTTCCCGAACATTCCCTCACCAACCAAACCAGGAACACAATGAGTGAACATATGGAAGGTATTTAAAGGCCGTCGGGTTTTGTCATTTAATTACAAGAATAGACTCTGACAAATAATAACATATTAACATACTCTAATAGGTAAATACACTTCCAATACCCATAGACCACTTGACCTCTGCGGTCATCATCTTTCGTTAAGTGTTGTAGTAATGATCCTCTAGCTAATAATCCCTACTAACTTGTGGATTACAACAGGGGAATGAGGAGGAAGGGGAAGAGGAGGGGGAAGTGGGGAAGGGTAAGAGAAGGGGGATGAGGAGGAAGGGCAAGAGGAGTGGGAAGAAGAGAGGGGTAAGTGAAAGGGGATAAAAAAGGGGAAGTGGAAGGGAAAAGGTAAGAGAAGGGGCATGAGGTGGAAGGGGAAGAGGATGGGGGAGAGGTAAGAGAAGGGGGTGAGGAGGAAGGGGTAGAGGAGGGGGAAGAAGGGAGGGGGTAAGAGAAAGGGGAAAGAGAAGGGGGTAGGGGTAAGAGAAAGGGAAAGAGAAGGGGGTAGGGGTAAGAGAAGGGAGAGATGGGAGGGGAAAGAGAAGAAAGGGGAAGAGGAGGGGGAGAGGGGGAGGGGTAAGAGAAGGAAGGGGAAGAGCGGGGGAGAGGGGAGGGGTAAAAGAAGGAAGGAGAAGAGGGGAGGGGTAAGAGAAGGAAGGGGAGAGAGAGGAGGGTTAGAGAAGGAAGGGGAAGAGGGGAAGGGTAAGAGAAGGAAGGGGAAGAGGGGAGGGGTAAGAGAAGGAATGGGAAGAGGGGAGGGGTAAGAGATGGAAGGGGAAGAGAGGAGGGGCAAGAGAAAGAAGGGAAAGAGGGGAGGGGTATGAGCAGGAAGGGGAGGAGGAGGGGGGAGAAGGGAGGGGTAAGAGAAGGAAGGGGGCGAGGGAAGTAGTAAGAGAAGGTTAGGGGAAGAGGAGAGGGGTAAGAGACGGAATGGGAAGAGAAGGGGGAGAGGGGAGGGGAATGAGAAGGAAGGGGAAGAGAAGGAAAGGGAAGAGAAGGAAGGGGGAAGAGTAGGGGGAGGGGGTGAAGGTGTCATTATCTGCAGGTATAATCAGTGAACCACCCAGGTGATGGTCAGCTGGGTACTGACCATCACTGAATGTTAATCTTCTTGTTTGATAAACTGTTCACTTGATGCAGTTAATAAGAATACGTTAATTTATAAGACAACAAAAAGTTATTAGAACGTTTTACACCTCAATCAAGCAACATTTACAATTTATATAAAATATTTTAGGGAATAATACATAAATTTAAATATGATATTAGTGTTTAGTGAAATGCATAAGGAGTCAAATTGTTTTGAAAGAGTGATTTTTAGCAAAATTATGAAAACTAATTTTATCTGATCATAGAATAACTAAATGTATATTGAATGTTTCATACAGCTATTATATATCATTCACAATTTAGTAATGAATTTTACAAAAAACACCATAAATTTTATATTTAAACATGTAAAAACTATTTGTAATACATTAGGAACGAATAGTTTTTACAAAAACAGTATATTATAAAACCTATATGTTTTGATTTTTGGATGAAAAGTTTCTCAAATGCTCCTGCACCATTCTCAATGCAAGTTTATTCATATACCTATGGGAACACGTAGATGAAAGATCTCAACACGTTTTGTGTTTGCTGGGTCCTCCTCCTTCCTCCTCCCCTTCCTACTCCTCCTTCCTCCTCACCCTCCTCCTCCTCCTTTATCCTCGCCCTCCTACCTCCGTGCCGTCATCCTCCTCCTTCCTCCTTGCCCTCATCCTACTCCTTCCCTCCTCGCCCTCCTCCTTCCTTCTTCCTCCTCACCCTCCTCTTCACCCTCCTCCTCCTCCTTCTTCCTCCTCGCCCATCTCCTCCCTCCTTTCCCTCCTCCTCACCTTCTTCTCCTTCTCCTTCCTCCTCACCCTCCTCCTCCTCCTTCCTCCTCACCCTCCTCCTCCTTCCTCCTCGCCCTTCTCCTCCTCCTCCGCCTTCCTCCTCGCCCTCCTCCTCTTCCCTCCTTGCCCTCCTCCTCCTCCTTCCCCTTGGCCTTCCACCTCCTCTTCCTTCCCCTTTGCCTTTCACCTCCTCCTCCTTCTTCCTCTTTCCTTCTTCTTGCTCTTTCTCCTTCCTCTTCCTCCACCTCCTTCCTACTTGCCTACCTCCTTCTCCTCCTCCTTCCTCTTCGCCCTCCTCCTCCTTCCTCCTCACCCTCCTCCTTCCTCCTCACCCTCATCCTCCTCCTCCTCCCTCCTCCTCCTACTTCTTCCTCCTGGCCCTCCTCCTCTTTCTCCTTCCTCTTCTCCCTTCTCCTCCTCCTTCCTCCTCACCCTCCTTGCCCTACTCACCCACCTCCTTCTCCTTCCTCCCTGCTTCTCCTCCTCCTTCCTTCTTGCTCTCCTCCTCCTCCTCCTCTCCTCCTCCCTCCTTGCCCTCCTCCTCTTCCCTCCTTCCTCCTCTACTACTACACCACACAACTATATGATGCTACTACACTAGGCTACTACACCAGGCTACTACACCACACCAATACACCAAGCTAAAACACCTGGCTTCTACACCATGCTACTACACCATGCTACTCCACAAGGCTACTACACCACGCTACTATACCACACTGCTACATCATGCTACTACGTTACACTACTACACCATGCTACTACGTTAAGCTACTACACCACGCAACTACACCACGCTACTACACCATGCTACTACACCAGGCTACTACACCTTGCTACTACACCAGGCTACTATACCAGGCTACTAGACCAGGCTGCTGCACCACAACACTACACCACGCTACTACTCCAGGCTACTACACCAGGCCACTATACCACACTACTACAAATGAAAAATTAATAAAAATGATGAACCAACCTTTATTATGATTCTTTTTTATTTACTAAATGTAGACATATATTTTTAATTTTTCCATTTCCTGCTTTATTCGTATTGTAACATTTTAACTCTAAACACTTTATAAAAGGTGTCACAAAGTTTCAAAGGTACGTAGGGTTTTCGTTATAAGTTTTGGAAACCTATTTAAAACCACACAAAATAACGTATCTAATGCATAAAAAACAAACATTTCCACAACTTTCTAACACTTTCCAGGAACGTTTTGGAAACTTAAATTGTTTCCTGGGATAGACACAACAATCAATTATTAAAGTAGTAGAAATAGAGACTATGACCGACTGCTTTGCTTTTTCCAACGATCAGTCATAGCATGGGGGTGGGAGGGAGGTTGAATTTTTCCCCAAGCCGGTCATAGCATCGGTGAGGTTTCCATTTTTCCCAAAGGTCGGTCATAGCATCATGAGGGGGGAGGGGGCATTTTTCTTGATGACCGGTCATATAGCATCAGGGGTGTTTTCAAATTTTTTCCCGACATTCGGTCAATGGCATAAAATGTCTTTTCATTTTTTCATATTGTTTATCAACTGCTCCCTCCAATCATATATAATTCCCGAGAAGGGCAGAATTAAAATGATTAGTACACTCAATGACTTACTCTTACACTGATGTCTGGAATGGATAAAATGCAAGGTATCACAATGACACAGAAATCAATATTTCTGAATTAATAATAATAACACCATTCAATTTAAATGAACAAAAGTACAATAGATACTAAATGTGTTTTCGTGTGTAAAAACTTATACCTAAGACAGTGATACCCCAGACTAAACGCTACGCAAGATAGTGACAGATACAGTGTCATGCTGATAACTGAACTGACAATGGGCTTATTGTTCCCTTGACCGGTTTAACTCACACTTGTTACAGGTGATAACGAGATAACTGCAAGTTGGACAGTTGATCCTAGATCACCACAAAGAAATGCTAGAAACAAGATAAATATATGTACTCACTTTAAAGACCAGCCTGTTACACACCTTGGGCATACATACAACGTTGAACTGTAGATGCTCTGATGAAATACTCCAGCAATTTCTGCACGTAGTAACATGCAAGTAACAACGAAACACAGGTTAACAGGTGTAGACAACTCAAGTAATGACCGCACGTGGTTAACATGCAAATAACACATGGGGTACATTAGGTGGCACATGCAGGCTGATAGAACAGGTTCACTATGGTCACGCATGGCGCAACAACAAGCAGGGTGGTGGGCGACAGCTGCACACATTTATTTTATTGATATATAAAAAATCAAAGTATAAAAACAGGCAACAAATGCAAAACAACACATGAAAACAAACAATCGAGCTTATACATGAAACACAAAGCAAACACCATGAAATAGATATAATGTACACACAAGAGGGCACAGTAAAACACACAGGACACAAGTAAAGACAAACCCACAAAAAGCATGGGACAGAGAATGCATACAGTACACAACAAAGAAATGACATAAGTACAATAACAAAAATGTACAAGACAAAATTTACACAAACTGTACCAAAAATTTACATAAAGCCAACCACCTCTACAGAAATGGGAGGAAAACAGAATACAAGCTTGGGCATTCATTTTTTTACACAAAAAACTAAATACAAAACAGTCAGTACATGAAGAACCGCATGGAATACAAAAATTCGTGCCAATACATAAAACAACGAAGCAAAACTCATGAAACAGACATAATATAAGCACAAGAGGGCTCAGGAAAGCGTACATGATACAAGCAAAGACACAACCACAAACAGCATGGAACAGAAAATACCCACATTGCACAACAAAGATATGACATAAGTACATAAAATAAGTTACAATAAGTCAATGTACATAAAGCCAGCTACCCCTAGAACAAAAAGGGAAGGAATACAGAAACTATGCACAGGCAGTCTGACCGTGCACACAGAGGAGAAGAACAGGACACAAATGAAGACACCAATTACAAATGAGCAGTAAACCCAAACAATACACAGAAGAACATAACTAGCATAAAATATGTAAAAAAATAAAGCAATGACAAGGAAAATTACATATTCCCACACACACAAGCCACACAACAACCACACGGAAAAGCAACACACCCACACAACCCACAACCACACCACCGCACACCAACACGCCCTGCCACCCCAACATACGGGGTGTGAGCAAAGCAGAACAAGCCCAAACACACCCAACCAAGCAGATGCCCACACAGGAGCCAGGAAAGAACCACACCCACACCAACTCGAATCCCAAAGCAATGGGGAGGACAAGGACACAGATCATCAAGACACTTCCAACCCCAGATGGCCCCATGGGTGGAACACTACAACTCACCACAGGAGTAGCACCCGCAACACCAGGTTCAAACACCCGCCACACCCCCGAGGACGAACTGACAGTTATAGAGGAACGAGGACACCTCTGAAGTTTCATGGAGCCAACAGCATGCGACGAATCGCTCCGAGCCTCCCACGCCACCACCCAGGTGACCTCCTCTGCCCCCGCCACCTCGGAACCCCACAACACAATCAACGCCTGTCTCACCGCAGAATCCCCGCCTCCGGCAGAAGAGGAAGAATGGAGGGACGAACACCTGCCAAATCCACACCACACAAAGCACCGACTCTCTTCCCAGGGGGGCCCCTGCTATGCGACCGATCCTGTGGAGCGTGTTTATTGCGAGGGGCAGGGGAACACAACGCCTCCACAGGAAGCGCACCATCAGCAGTGGCAGAGGGGCGCACCAAGCACCGGCACCGGGAGAACCATCGGCAACACAGCCAGGAGACATGGGGCCCATAACACACTCAGCCTCGGATAGCACACCGCCCCCTGCTCAAGGCTCACCCTCCGCCTCCACACCAACTCTGGCTAACGTCACACGGACACTCGGAGCGTGAAGCACGTCCGCAACCAACGTTACCTGTGCACATGGAGCAGGAACCACCTGCTCTGTGTGCACAACCGCAGGGCCAACCGGAAGGCAGGCTCAGCAGAACCAGGCGAGGATGCAGGCACAGCAGGTGAAGAGACCCCACCAGGCACATCCACAGAGCGCTGACCGATTGGGGACGCGCCACACACTGGCAAACTCGGAAAATCGTCCTCATGAAATACCTACGGGGCCTCAGTGCGAGGAGCACTGCAGCTAGCAGTGAAGTGACCCTCCGCATATCAGAAGCAGGAGCGCGTCTGTCCCTTGTGAGACCCTCACGGAGAATCCACAAACCGAGACCTGGAATGGAATAGCCCCAGTGAGCTTCATGCGCAACGTACAGCACCCATACGTATCCACTGCAGCTGTCCTAACCCGCATAAGGGCAAACCGATGCCCTGACACCTCACCAAATTTCGTAAACACAGCACACAGCTCTGTCTCAGGTAAGTTCACAGGCACACCGTGAATTCTCACAAAAGTCAACTGCCCTCACAGATCAGAGACCTCCACAGTCACAGCTGAAGTGAGAATCGGAAGCGTCTTCGAAGCCCAACGGCGCACAAATGTCAGGTAAACAAGGAAAGTGTGAAACATCACCTCGACATAAGTAGGTGAAAGCTTTTCCAGTCCAAGGATATGGAAGACATCCACATCGAGCACGTCCTGGAGGGCGACCTCCACAAGGGGCCAGTCGAAGGGAGCAGAAAAATCTAGCCGTATAGTATCCACACGGCAAACATTGCCACCACCAGCCGCTGCCGCCCCGGCGAGCAGGTGCACCACAACTCCAAACACCGTAACACCACTCAGCAGCGTCGATCAACAACTGACAGCGCAGGCCTAGATGTCTGCTCCCTCCTTTGTTGGAGCAGCGATTTCCTCAGCTACAAACATGGTGGTAATGGCGAGTGCTAAAGTCTTGGGGTAGCACTCATGGTAGGCATGTAAAACACTAAGTCCTAAAAATAACCGAAAATACAGTTATCTCCCTCCGTGAAATTAACAGCAACAATGTGGAATCAATGCTTTTCACTCTAACCCTTCTCTCAAGGCAATAGGCTCACGAATGCTCACGATTATCACAGATTGTATCACTAGGCAGTCAAGTTGCTTCTGTAGTGATCAAGTGGTGGGTACTCTCTTTCTCTCTCTCTCTCATCATAAATTAGTCGTATCTAAGGTAAATCTCAACTATTGCGAACCTGCTTCTGCTGCGAAATGCGCTAGATGAAATTAGATGGATACAGAGATATCAATTAATGTCGCTTTAGGAGGAAAGTCTAGCTGTGGCCGGCAGCTTCGAAATTCATGTCTTGACAGACAGGCTTCAAGAAAGAGGAGGGTGCTATGGTGTAGGGTGCTCCACAGCTCCCTTCCACAATCCTCCTAGATATATGAAACTAGCCAATCAGGCACCAGCCACTGAGGCCTATCCAATCATTGCAGTCCCCTCCGGGTGGCGAGAGGCCGTGATGTCCTAACTACGTCATGGGAAAGGCCTAATCACACAAGGAATGGTTGATCTAGCTGGGCCCATCCTTACCATGACACTCAAAGTACCACTTGACTCTGATTTTGGATTTTAACTCCTTGGAGTTAACTAGTTGTTGTACATATTCCTCCTTGCTGTCATTGCTAAATGGTTAAGCACACGACGGCCTTCGTGATAGCAATAGCTTCCTGTTGACATAAGCTAAACAATGATATCCAACAAGACAAAGCTGAGTCCGGCATTAGCCAAACTTGACCTAGTGCACACCCTCTGTGCGTTCGTGAGAATTCAAATGTCACTGTGCACTCACTGTACACACATTAAGACAGCTGGCACAATCTATTCTCTCACATCAACCTACAACTAAAGAAAATAATTCGACTGGAGGTGAAGGATGGCTCCACCCACAACCACGCTAGCTTAATGTGCGCCAGTAAATTTTCAACTACCATACCAGAGAGCACAGAGTTGAGTGTCAGGGTGGTGGGTGAGTCGTCGTTTTCTAAAACTCCAGACCAGAGGGTTCCTTGTCTAGACTTTCTGTTGTCTCACCTGTGGGGGTTGCTGCTTGACCGAGAGTGAGTGTCATGGTCAGCTCTATCTCTGGGTCCAGGCCGGCTCGACGCCTAGTAACCTTTCCTATCACTAGGCTCATCCCATTACTGCCTCCAGTTTGTGTCAGGCCGGACTTACAACACACTGGGGATTGGTTTCCGTCGAGATAGTAATCATTTACCCTCTTGTTGTTTGTTGCTTTTAGTTGATCCTTTCATTTGGGTTGAATTGAAGTTCATTTGGGAAGAGCTGACAGCTCTTCATAACGTTTCAACATATTTATATGGTACCTCTTCTTTACTCTATTCACCCACAAGACGTAGGTTAGCGAGTGAACACACTCGGCGATCGTGAACGAACCATTCCACTGCAGCAGGAGCTTGTTACTAATTGTGGGGAGTAGTAAGAGTACCTTATCTCCCACAATCAATTTTCGTTCACTAGTTTTCTTATCGTACGTGCTTCTCTGATAATCCTTGGCTTTGGCGAGTTCCTCCTGAGCTAGCTTCAGGGTGCAATTTTCATCTTCCCACAAATTTTTCAACACCTGTAGGAGCTACTTTACAGTGCGACCATAAAGTAGTTCAAATATCAAGAAGCGGGTGCTAGCCTGAAGTACTTCTCTAAAGGCAAACAAAACTGCGTTAAAGTATCTCGACCATTCTATGAGCTGTTCTATGAACATCCTTCTCAACATGCGTTTTAGTGTTTCCTTGAAACGTTTCACCAATCCGTTTCCCATGGCATGATAGGGCGTGGTGAATGATGCTCTCAACATTAGCAGATGCCCTATTTCTGTCATAATTTCACTGGTGAAATGCATCCCACGGTCGCTATGAAATTACTCAGGAATACCGAGATGACTGAAAAATCCTATCAGCGCCTCTGTTTCCGTGGCCGTCTCGGTGTTCTTCAAGGGGGCCGTCTCTAGGTACTGTGTTGTGTGATCTACCATCATCAAAATGTACCTGCTTCCGTCCGATGCTCTAGGATCGATCGGATCAATCAGATCAACGCTGACCATCGTGAAGGGCTAGTCGATAACATGGAAGGGTAGAAGCTTCCTGGGCTTCACTCTTCCTCTATCTGCTGTACGTTGATAGGTGTCACTGGAATCAGTGTAACATTGTACATCACCCATCATTCCTCGCTAATAGAATGGGAACTGGACGTTCATTTGTCTTGGCATGACCCATATGACCTCCCATCACTCCCTGATGCCCCAGGTGCACCGGTCAGTCGGTGCATCTGCTGGAGTACGATCACCTGTTCCCAGGAGTGATGAGGCATTTCTACTTTATGTACCAGTTTTCCATTCACCTTTAGTAACGATACTTGCATTCGTTCTGTTGAAAGTCTCTCCTCTGCTGCATGCTCCCTCAAGTTACTGAGCATAGGGATTTTTCCCAGTGCTTCCTGAAATTCTTAAGCCATCACTCCCTTAATAGAGTTCAACATCAACGGCTTGATGGGATGAGGCAGCCGCATGCTCATTGAACGGGTTGTGACAGCAACTATGAGCGACCGACCACAGTCGTGAGTGACAGCCGCATCGCCTGTCGCTAGTTGGTTTCCTTTCTGCTGATGCTTTTCTTCAGTTCTCCGAGTAGAGGTCGAAGAACTGACTACATCCCAGGGCATCCCATGGCCTGGGATGTAGTTAGGGGTGGCTGGGTCAGCTGACTCTGGTCGGTTCCACATTCCAAAGTTCCCTTGGGCGCATCCGATCCCACAATCGTCGTCACCTATAAATCAACACAACAAAGTTCCCTGTTTTCTGTCCAGTGGAAGTGGAGAGCAGACTAGCCTGATCTGTTACTCCTCGAGTATTTCCTAGTTACAAACCATAGACAGCTCGTTCGTTTTGTACAGCCCGTATTTTCCCTTGTACATACTGTGTGTCAACAAGAAGGAAAACATCCACCATGTCCTCGATGGATACATCTCAGAGTGGACGCGGATACGGCATCTTGTTTCACTTCGGGGGCTGATCAAACTCCTTACTTTTTTGTTGTGGCTCCCCTATCTCGGAACAATCTAGTACAATTGCCATTTACCAGACCATTCCCTGTTTCCAGCGTATGTTCTAGAGAATTCATTCCCCTTAATGAACTGACCCCTGTAATTTGGACATTCGTTTCCTTTCTCATTTCTGCAGTGTTTCTCCTTTTCTCAGCTGCCTTATGACCGAGCAGTCTATAATTACAACATCTCTGTCCGTGTCTCTGGGTTGCTGGTTGCTCGTCCTTGACATATTGTTCTCTGGCTTCGCTCCTCTGCCACCGGCTTCAGTGAAACGTTTTACACTCAGCGGCATTTCCTTTGTAGATCTGCGGGCTTCAGCCCAGAGAACAGTTTGTTTCGCCACAGTATTTGACCCTAAAACACTCTCCTTGGCGCTTCACGTGGAGAGCTGGCTCACATGCAACCAGAGACTGCTCCCATAAGCTCATAAAATGGTCCCTGTTCTAGGACGAACTTCATTAAATCACAAAACCTTGTGAGACTTAATTCCAGCCTTTGCAATATTTACATGTACGTTTTTCCAGAACGTAACTTTATTCGATGAAAATTTCCCATCATAGTGTCTGCAGAAATACCAAAGTCCTTAAATTATGGTGATCTTCAAAGCATCATATTCACTGTGCTGGTGATGTCTTAATATATGATAAATTTTCAAAGCACGGCCCTTTAACAAGGTGGACAGCGCTCCAGCCCACAATGAGTTGTTCCATGCTGCGTCGGAAGCAATTCATTCAAATCATCTGATGTTTGCATCTATCTAGTTGATTTTCTCATCAAAGTGTTCCATGCGCGGCATCTTGATATTTATACCTTACTCCACAGCTTGTTATGTTGTAGGGTTATGCGCTTGAGCACAATGTCTTGCTTGTTCTTGCAAGACGGCCATGCGCTCACTGCTCAGCCTACCATGTTGTGCATTCCACATGCCGGCAACGTAACTGGCTTTTTCATCTCCTTTGAGATTTGTGCCCTCGGCCTGATCTCTAAGGTTTTCGATAGTGAACTCCCACTGGGGTACATACTCGCCCTGCTGGAGGGTGATTCACTTAATTGTCTGATAGCTGACAAACTTTCCCTTCCTCGGAAGGATTCTCCTTGAATATCATGAGAGGTTCCCCTCTCAATATTCCGGGGTGTGACAGCTGGGGCACCCTTTGACACACTATCCTGTTGTCCTCCCCAGGGGTTTCTTCCTCCCCTTCATCGCTGTCAGCGACTTCATCAACCATGACAAAGCTGCTAATCAGTGGACCGGATTCGTTCCAAGTGCTGTCCTGCAACATACGTTGCACCCTATCTAGGTATCTGCACACCTTCATCTGACATTACTCCTCCATGAGGGTGTGTTACGGTATCGACACCTTCGTCTGAGTGGGGAGTGGCGATTTCGGTGCCATCTATGGAACTGCACTCCAACTCCCAGGTATTAGGTGAGATGCTGACAACGCCATCTGATGGCGGCGGTGTGGCGTCGGTGAATGCCTCCTGTTTCATAACTCAATTAAAAGGTGAGGTCGATGATGACGACCTCTGGTAGTTGGCGTAATTTCTAGGTTGTGAAAGTAATTACAATTTCAGTTTCCCGGTGGAAGGGTGTTATCCTAAGGTCACTCAGTATACTGTTTTTCTAGCTAAGGACGTTTTATATTCACAGAGGTGACGTAAGGAGGCAATTGTGCTGAGGAGGGCAGTTCACCTTGGGCAGTCCAGAACTCTTGACTTGGTCCTGTGAGAGGACAAAGTAGCTACCGACGGTAGTAGCAGTGTGTTAGCTGCTGGATTTATGTAGTGTTGTATGGACCGATATACCCGGGAATTGGCCAAAAAGAGTTACGAGACGACAGTAGCAGCACTGTTGAGAAGTGCTGCTAGTGTGTTGTTAGAGACTTCTGCCAGGGTGTTAGCTACCCCTGTACATAATTATTTGAGACTCCTGTCAGCTTGCGGCTGAAGCCCTCTACAAGTCTGTTTCTGGAGAGCAGATGTGGAGTATTTGGACATCATGACGATACGGTGTGTGGACTGGTCCATGTTGAGGCCACAGTGATAGCTGGTGATAGCCATTAAGTGTGGACGACGTGTACCTGGACATAGAGGACTTGCCGGGATTTGATGAACGTTGTCGTTCAATTGAGTGTTCTGAGTGAAAGCGACACAGTGTAAATATGTGTAATAATAGAGATATAATATATGTATTGGTGAAGGGGATAATATACTGGTGAAGGTGTAATTGTGTATTATCCCCCTCCCCTTTAATCTTTGCATTACTACTTGCCACCACCAGTTCTTGAATGCTTACCATCGACTTGGGATAGGATCAAGAAAAAGAGGTTATAAAACACATTGCAGAAAGAACCCAAATATTGGCCCAAGCTGGCCATAACATAATTGGCATCCCCAGTGGGATCCGACTTCACGTCAGGTATGTTTGATAGAATTCGGAAAGTAATTAGTGCATTCCCTTGTTTAGATTTCCCCTTTTTTGTGTACAAGTGTTCAGTGGAGTTTTCGGTGTTTGGAATCAAAGCAGTGTTACAAGATTGTGCACAACGTTGCGAAAGTGAACAATGGCCGAGAAAAAGACCATTGACACTCTGAACGATGTACAGGAGTTCCTAAACCAGGAGGACTGCCTTCCCAAGTTCAAACATCTAGGTAAACCTGAGCTGGTTTTAATAAATGATTAAGGTGAGAGATCGTGACAAGCGTGTGGAAATCCTCTCAAAGGTATATAGGCATTTAAAACCTTCCGGTAAGCAAGAAAGAGAAGAGCAGAGTAAAGGAGACAGTGTTGTGGCTTCCATTGAAAAGGAAAACCAAGGAAGTGATAGTGAGAGTGACCAAGATGAGCTTACTATAAGCCTCTTAACAGTGAAAATGCGGGAGTTAGTGATAAATTGTGAAGTAGAGTGGAAAAAGTTACAACTAGAAGAAAATGAAAGGGAAGAAAAAAATAAAGAAAGAGAAAGGGAAATGGAAATAAAACGTGAAATCGAAGTGAGACGGTTGGAGAGGGAAATGTAAGTGAAACTCTTGGAATTAGAAGAAAGGGAGAGAGAAAGGCAACACGAATTGGAAGTGCTATGAATAAGTGGTAGAACGAAAACCCAGTGATTTCGACCCAGTGCAGAACGTTAAAATGGTGCCTAAATTCAACGAGAAGGAAGTGTCAAAGTTCTTTGCTGCGTTCAAGAAGGTAGCTGCATCATTAGACTGGCCAAGAGACAATTGGACCATTATGATCCCATCCGTGCTGACTGGGAAAAGCCCAAACAGCGTACTCCTCACTGTCGGTAGGTGACTAGTAATTATGACGCTGTCAAGGTGGTGCTCTTGGCTTACCAATTGGTGCCTGAAGTATATAAGTAGAAGTTTGGCAACCTTAAGAAGACATCGGAGTTTGCGTGTATTAAGGAGCGACTGTTTTACGAATTGTGAACGTCTCGGAAGTTGGAGACCAAAGAACAATTGGAACGACTCTTCTTATTAGAGGACTTCAGAGAATGTTTGTCTGGTGATCTGAAGACACTTGGAAGAGCAACAAGTAGAGACCTTGGGTGCAGCAGCCACCTTGCCAGAAGAATATATTCTAACCCATAGGCCCTCAAGAGCTACTCAAAGCTATTTTTTAAATATAAGCTGGAAGAGGAAAGAACCGTCCCACATTGTGCCATGAGGACACCCCCCAGGTAGTCAAGGACGGACTTGTGCAAGTAGTCCAAAAGGAATTAGTCCTAGGAGGGACATAGTGTGTTGGACCTGCGGGCAGAAAGGGCACATAGCTGTTAAGTGTCGAGGCAGGACAGGTAACGACCCGCATAGGAAGGTTATGCTGGTGAGTTGTATGACACCACCAGTGGACACCCAGTCTCTAGCGATGAAGAGAGAGAAGCCAGGATTGTTTTCCCCTTACACATCGACATCGAGAGGGTATGTATCGAGTGTCAGACAGGCAGGTCTGTAATGATTCTCAGAGATAGTGGAGCAGCCCAGTCACTGATTTTCAGGAACTCATTACCCAAGGAAGTACGTACTGATGGGAAACTGTTATTTTAGATGGGTTTCCCACGACGTGGTTCGTTGCTCCCTTAGTAGAGGTATATTTGGAATCGCCATATTTCAATGGCACATGTGCTTTCGCAGTAGTGGACCTCCTTCCTATAGAGGGGATAGAGGTCATACTGGCTAACGACTTAGCTTTGGGTTTGGAGAGGAACCATTCCATGGTTGTGGACCACCCAGTAGAAGTGGTAAGACCTGTAGTAGCAGTGCAAACCAGATCCCAGACACAGTTGAGATTAAATGACTTGTTTAACCCTATACCTACTCCTAAGGTTGCCGATAGCACTCCACCAAACTCTCCTGACTCTAGCCCCAAACTGAAGCACTGGGCTAGAGCGACATGGATAACTGAGCAAGAGAAGACACCACACGTGCAAGCACCCACAAATACCCTAGAGTCTGGTACAATGGCGGGTAACCTGTAATTGCGGAATAAGGTGCGGTGCTCACAGAACCAACCAAGAACTCCTCAAACTTCAGAGGTATGTGCACCTATTGTAGAACCCCCAATGTTCCAAACCAGACTGATGGAAACAGCCCATTATGGACATTGCAGGCTTGTGAAAGTTATTCATCGTTTAGACAAATGTTTCTTATGTGTTTGAATTTTCCTCATGTTTGCAATGAGAGAGGTGACCATGGACCAGTGGACGGACAAGCAGGGATAGAACATGTAAGCATGGTAGAGTGGTATCAGGGACAGGACTTTTGCCCCATGATGATTGTTGTGGAAGGACGAAGAGACCATGAAGTAATTGAGGATGTTGGTAGTCAAATAAATGGTGTAACGAGTGACAGGTCAAGGCAGTTGATGTTCCTTGTATAACTAGTGGGCCTGGTGCCACCACTGTAAAGAGTGTTGGCAGTCCTGAAGTTAGAAGAGTGAATGTACTCTTCATTAGTGTACAAGGCAGTCACCGTGGTAACACCACGAACCTAGTCCTCGGTCCAAACACTGGTATAAATCTCCAGGCTGTACCTGGTAGCCGGAATAATAAATTTCCTGTATTCGAGAATCCTGTCTCCCTGGGGGACCACCAGATTGGTTATGGAAACGCCTTCTGTATACAGCTACCAGCGGTACCACGGTTCAGGGAGGTGTTAGCAGTTCGCCTCAGTTTTTCGATCTTCTTCAGAGCATCTGTTCTTACATTAACCAAGTCGTGCAATGTGGCTGCACTATAGACAAGCTACTCAGATCATTACATGTGGTCTTGGTGTTCACTTTGGTCAAGACATCTCTAATAACACAGTTCCTAGAGCAGGACTTTCATCTGATATTGGTCATCTATCTGCATATGTCTGATTGGTTTAATTCAGACATACTAATTGGGTTTATTTTCTTTTAGAAATCAAACTAAATTCTTTTTGGTGGGAAGGTGTTATGGTATCGACACCATCATCGGAGAGGGGAGTGGTGATTTCGGTGCCATCTATGGATCTGCACTCCAACTCCTAGGTATTAGGCGAGACGCTCACAAAGCCATCTAATGGCGGTGGTGTGGCATCAGTGAATGGCTTCTGTTTCATACCTCAGTTAAAAGGTGAGGTCGATGATGATCATCATCATCTCTGGTGAGTGGTATAACGATATCAACGCCATCTAGGTTGTGAAAGCAATCACAATTTTAGTTCCCCAGTGGAAGGGTGTTATCCTAAGGTCACCCAGTATACTGTCTGTCTAGCTAATGACATTTTATGTTCACAGAGGTGACATAAGGAGGCAATTGTATTGAGATAGGCAGTTCACCTTGGGCAGTCTAGTAGTCTTGACTTAGTCCTGTGAGAGGACAAAGTGGCTGTTGTCGGTAGTAGCAGTGTGTTAGCTGCTGGATATATGTAGTGTTGTATGGACCGACATACCTGAGAATTGGTCATGAAGAGTTATGAGAAAACAGTAATGTGCCTGTTGAGAAGTGCTTCTAATGTGTTGTATTATAGTGTGTGGGTTCGTGGTGTTGTCGTGTTGTTCCTTCTTTACGGACAACCCAACCCACAACTCGGTAGAGTGCTTATACCTCACTAGGAGATCACACTAGGCGCTTCTGGCTCTTGGAGTGGGGCTCAACGTCACACGTTTAGGGGATGTGGCTCCAACACTCCAACAGCCTTGTTGTCACATGCACACACCCACTCGAGCCGCTGTGACTCCCCACTCTCTCCTTATGTGATATGATCTCCTCAATCCCCTTTGACTTAATAATTTTCCATCCTACCCTGTCCACAGCGGTGGTTCTTGGTTCTCTCTCTCTCTCTCTCTCTCTCTCTCTCTCTCTCTCTCTCTCTCTCTCTCTCTCTCTCTCTCTCTCTCTCTCTCTCTCTCTCTCTCTCTCCCTTTACTATTTCCTGGGAAGCCTCACTAGGACAAGGTCAAACGCCAGTAAATTGGAATACATTTACTGGACAAAGCACATACACAATACATACACACATACAATAATACTGAATCCTATACTCTATACTATTACAATCAGGTTGCACTCCAACACCATCAGAACTCTATCATCAGCTTATCAAGTGGTATCCTATCTCCTGGTTCACCACCTGATACTATCAACCTCCTCAAGTAGATCAAGTCTACATACACTGTTGCACTATCAGCAAGAGAATATATATATATATATATATATATATATATATATATATATATATATATATATATATATATATATATATATATATATATATATATATATATATAAACGTGTACAAGGAAAATCAGCATGTGAATGCAATAACATATCAGTATAAATGTTCCTTGATACACAACAGTGGTCAATCGATCACCCTATTAGTCCTAGAACACATACATCTGTAGGTAATCCAGCCTACGTCTGTAACTCTAGGCTTCAGTATAAACACTTCTTGGTACAAAAATGGCAAACTATCACTCGCCTTTCACTGCGTCTTACACGCTAAAGACAAACACTCTATCAACTCCCTACAAGTGATCATTTAGAACTTCCCTTCCACATCTGGAAGTTCACTACCCTGATATCTTCAGGTTCTTCCGGGCTTAACTACCAGGATCCTCTGCAGCTCCTCCAGGCTGCTACCATGAAGTTTCCTTGAACAACTATGGTGCTACACTACTTCTACTAGGGTCCTCCACAGCTCTCCAGGCTGCTACACCATGAAGTTTCCTCGAACAACTATGGTGCTTCACCACCTCTACAGAAGCATGTGACACTCCTCTTCACTGCTTCCCCTCACAGCTTGAGGTCTTCTCCTCCATTACCTTGGAGTCTCATCAACTACTCCCTCTGTGCTCAACCCGTTCTCACACAAGACAGCACATATATGACTTAATGCTTAAAGTCAATATGTTGAATATGAATTAGTAAATATGTGATATATTCCCAGTTACTTTTTTTCCAAGGCCCAAACTCTTCCTCACGTACCAACTTGCGTCTCACAGTACCCGTCCGTCAACCTAGATAGCAGAATAGTCGTGATTGGTTCAATTATAAGGAAAATTGTACTTTTCAGGTCCCACATGGGTTGTGAAATTTACCTACTATTGTCCATGCTCTTAGAATATTATAGATCAGCTACTTCCTATTGAAGGTTCGTAGTTTTGTTTTGAGAAATATTAGTTGTTCTTAGTAAATTATAATAAGCACTAAAAATTATTACATAGAATAACAGTCCTTCACCAATCAATATTATATACCATAGATGGTGCTTTACAAATCTTTAAAGGATGTTTTGTAGGAACGCTAACAGAAAACGATGGTTCATTGGAATGTCTATGGGGTAAACTACTCTAAACAGGATGGTATTGTGTCTACTATACCAACTACAGGATCGGTATATTGTCCACTACCACCTGTTAGGTGAGTAAGGGGTGCAATACCACCCACAGGATGGGTATGAGGGTCACATCCACCCAGAGGATGAGTATGGGGATCACATCCACCCACAGGAAGGGTATGGGGTCCAATACCACCCACAGGATGAGTATGGCGTCCACTACAACCCACAGGATGGGTATGGGGCTCCAACCACCCATAGAATGGGTATGGGGCTCCAACCACCCATAAAATGGGTATGGGGTCCAATAACACCCACTGGATGTGTATATGGCGTCCATTGCCGCGCGTCGAGCTCGAAAACCGCAGCATTTATCTCAGAACCATGCCTATTTCACGCAGATTCCTTAATAAACGTAAAAGTTTTATATGTCACAAGAAAGATAGAAATATAAGCTTCATTCTAAATACCTTACCATGGGCATATTTAAATTTAAACCGAAGATACGTGTACTTTTATAATAGCCGAGCTCCGACCCCGGACAGATCGATCGACCGAGCAACTCTCTCTCAGAACAATGTTTATTTCACGTGAATTCGTTAGTAAACATATATGTTTTATATGTCTCAAGAAAGACAGACATATAAGCTTCACTTTAAACACTTTACTATAGACATATTTAAAGTTCTAATGAAGATTATTGTATTTTAAAAATTACGGAGCTCCCACCCCGTACAGACTGAACGACAGAGCAACTCTCTCTCAGATCAATGTTTATTTCACGTAAATTCGTTAATAAACACAAATGTTTTATAAGTCTTAAGCAAGATAGAAATAAGAGCTTCATTTCAAATACATTACAATAGACATATTTATAGCTCAAGTGAAGATACATATGTTTTTATAGTAGCGCTCAGTAGCTTGTCGGGCATGGAGTGCAGACGCCTACGCACTTGCCGATATATTGTATAATTAACAAAGATACGCTAATAAAGCCTAAAATCTTATATGCCTCCAGAAAGACCGATATATGAACATTATTATAATTGCACCAAATGAAATATATCATGTTCGAGAACAAAGATATATCAATTTTAAATTAAGTTTCGACTCTCTCTCGGGTGAGAGAGATGGGGCGACTCTCGCCCCATCTATTGGAGATTCTGTGCACTAAATACCCAAAGCTACTCAAACCCTCCTAGCATTATTTAAGTAATGAAGTAATATGGTATATTTACTCACTATAATGTGGGTGCTGAATGCAGAACATGAGAAAACATATATTTACTCCAAACTAATATAATTTCATTATGAAATAAGTAGCATCAAAGGAAGTCGATGGTCCAAGCAGCAATGTTGTGGAGCGACTTATCCAAGATATATCGTTGTTTGGAAAGTGTTTGTTGGCATATCCAGTTGTCGCACTTCTCTGCTCAAATTATCACAAATTTAAATTATAATGTTAACAAGTAGAATACGTATTTTTAATAAAATCTAACATAACTAGCCAGAAAACATTTAACATTAATTAAAAAATATATGTTTGGAAGGTAAATCGACTTCATAGGACAATGGTTTTGTTATATATACTCGTTATTCGTTGACATGCGTTCGCTACTTAAACTACCATGTACTGTACTTATGTAAAATCTCCCATGTCTCTTCGCTCATCTCACCGAACCCTACAGGCTCTGTGATATATTGTTTAATTAATTGAGATTCACAAATAAAGCTAATAATTGTATATGTTATCAAAAAGGCAGAGCTTAGTTTAGTTCAATTATTATGCACTCCATACCCATCCTATGGACGATAGTGGAGTGTTACAGAGGCACATAATGGGCTCAGGGAATGAGCCCCACAATTCATATAGCCAAGCAAGTTATAATCTTGATAAGCTAGTTACAAAAGTCAATACACATTGTCACATCAACAATGGGCTCAAGACCGACCACAAGTACAGTTTATAATTTAAGCAACTGACATATATGGAGGGCTAGTGTCACAATTGATATGTTTATCCTACACATAACCCCCTCTCCCCCATCCAATGGGCAGCGGTGGATAGGTTACAATCAAGTTTTTTTTTTGCGTTTTATTCAGAGATTAGGTCTTATTAGGTGAGGAAAGATATTCATATTTTAAAGAAGGTTTCTTGGCTGATGCTCTCCATTGATGGAAAATATACAACCTTTTGAAAATCAATGTTAGTTTGATCTAGATATTGTAATTAACGAAAGTATTTATGTCATCAGAAAGGTAGAAATATAGGATACATTTAAAATCCTTTGTCATAAATATAACTGAAGTGAAAACGAAGATATATGCGTTTTGATAGTTACTTGATGGCTTGCTCTGAGAGTGTGAAGCCCTGCACACCAGCCAATAAATTGTATAATTAGTTTCCATATATTTTAATTAATCTTAAAAATCTATATGTCAGAAGAAAGGAAGATGTAGTCGTTAATGTGACAACATTTAAAAATATATATCTCTTAAGTTAAATAAATAATACCACCTTATCGCCGGTGTCCGGACACATGAAAATTACCTAGGTATCAGTATCCAGCCAGGCGGGGATCACAGGCTGCACAATACTGATAAATTATATAATGCACTACTTGTGGTCCATCTCGAACCCATTTATGATTTGACGACTTATAGTGAATTTTGTAACTAGCTCATTAAGATTGTATCTTGCTTAGCTAAATGAATTGTGGGGTTCGGTCCATTCATTTTCTTTCTTTATTATGCACCCCATAATACCCATCCTGTGGGCGGTGGTGTAAAGGATTACAGAGGCACATAATCGGTTCAGGAACTGAACCCTCTAGTTCATTTAGCTAAGCAAATAACAATCTTTTGACGCTAGTTACAAAATTATTAATGTACACATACTTATGCATACATGTACATATACATACGTATACATATATAAATACACATACATATTTAATCACCCACACAAATACACACATCAGTAATTTTTTGTGTCACAAGTGATTCAACAAGAGGCTCACAACAGTCACTATACAAGGCACTTTACATTTATGAGGAGTCGCACAGTTACTAGTCTTGCTGCACACCCACCCAACTGGGCGGCAGCTTTACAGTCATGTACTCCACACCCACCCAACTGGGCGGCAGCTTTACAGTCATGTGCTCCACACCCACCCAACTGGGCGGCAGCTTTACAGTCATGTGCTCCACACCCACCCAACTGGGCGGCAGCTTTACAGTTACCTGGTGCTATTCTTCACCTATATCTTTTTCTGGTTAATCCCTATTTACATTATGCAGTTCAGGTTTCGTCGCCATACTATAGTTTTTAGTTTAGTTAATTTATCACATAATGGGTTCAGGGACTGAACACACAATTTATTTATCTAAGCAAGTTACAATCTTGAGGAGCTAGCCACAAAATTCATAACACATCGTCACATCAACAACATGTGTTCGAGATCGACCACAAGTACAATTTCTAAATTAAGCAAATGCTATATGTGGAGAGCTAGTGTCACAATTGATATGTTTGTCCTGCACATTTCCACAGTAGTTTGCTTGGGTTTGCTTGGGTACATAGACAAGAGACTGAACTTCAGCACCCACATACAACACATAAAGGGATGCTCTGAAAGAGAGAGAGAGAGGGAGAGTAAAAATATCCACTGAGGTCTGATTAAGTCCTTTTGGGGACCTTAATCATTAGGACGTTCAATGATTAACGCAAAGTGAGGCGTATTCAGATGGTATATTGACAACATTCAGCATATCTCATAATGACCTAGTAGTACTTGGTGCACAAATACCTTTTCCAAAGGAATCGCAAAACATAATTAAACACAACTGTACCGTACAGTGTTATATATTTATTTCAGTTTGAACAATTTTTAACATTAAAGGATAAATCCTTTAATTGGTTGAAATTGGTTTTAATATTCGAAATCTAATTTGTTGATGTTAAATAATATAAGGTTCAAATTTATTAAGATACATACTTTAAAAACTATTTCTATTTGAAATTTAAATAACATTAAAAGAGTACAGAATATAACAAATACCGACTATATAAAAGACCTGATAGTTGCAGCACTTAATTATGCTATTGTAACATATTGAAAGTAATAACATTATTTGATTCAGCAAAGCATTTGGTAAGGTTATAATAATAATAATAATAATAATAATAATAATAATAATAATAATGTATTAATTAAGTATTTTAAATTATAATTTACAACTTGCTAGCGCACAAGAAACAAATCCACGAATCATCATTACATTCTGTAACACCTACACATGATCCATGGTGCCAAATATTGCAACGTTCACAGCATACCATCAGCTTCAAATCATTTGGCTTTCTGCAAATGCAGTACACTTCCATCGAGCATGACCGGATGATTCGTTTTCTTCTCAGTGTCTGAGCTGCAGGGAATGAGATGAGACACTTTCCTTTAAAGTTCTCTTGAAGATGTTGTCTCATTCTGCATATCATACGAGGTTCACCGGATCTACACCACTTGCAAGTGATGCAGCAAACGCCACTGCATATACCCCACTCATACTTGAGTCCTTGTGTCTGCTGACATTCATTATATTGCATATCAGCTTATCATCCTGGCAATTAGCAAGAGCATACAAGATAACTTCAGTAGATTTGGATGGTAATTTATGCCTGGTGTCGTATATGTTAATTTGTCCAGTTACTCCAATGTTGGAAACGGTGGCCCAGTGACAACCATCAACTTGGATAATTTGAATAAATTCACCAATTGTAACTGGCCAGGAGAGGTCCCGCTACCACGCTGGGTCATGAAGGCCTTCTAGGCTTGGCACAGTTTGTTTGATGAGGTCACATGCAGATTTTATATGAAGGTCAGAGAGCTGTACATTTGTTCCAATGTTCATTATCTCGTCATTTGTTAAATAATTTAACATTGTCGAATGTGAAGCACTGTTATCACTCTCCTTATTGTTGCATTGGTGTGAGGAGTGGCAGTGATTGGTTCAGTTTATTTTTTTTTTTAAATAGGGACATAAATTTGTACTGCAGATACCAGTACAGTTGCACCGTTTCTTTATATATTTTATACTTGGGTTAGCAAGGCGAGACGCTTCTCTTAACGTGATACTGTTGGTATCAAATAGAAATAGTTTTTAAAGTATGTATCTTAATAAATTTGAACCTTATATTATCAACATCAACATATTATATTATATAACATCAACAAATTAGATTTCGAATGTTAAAACCAATTTCAACCAATTAAAGGATTTATCCTTTTTAAAGGATTTAATTAAAGGATTTGACACAA
Source organism: Procambarus clarkii (assembly GCF_040958095.1). Classification (NCBI taxonomy): domain Eukaryota; kingdom Metazoa; phylum Arthropoda; class Malacostraca; order Decapoda; family Cambaridae; genus Procambarus; species Procambarus clarkii. The sequence goes on from NC_091199.1 coordinate 25,830,108, forward strand.
AAATCAGTATGAAAATTACCTCGGCTGAGGATATTGAAAAACTTCAAGCTGATATTATTAAAGTTTTCGACTGGGCATCAGAAAATAACATGATGTTTAACAGTGATAAATTCCAGGTACTCAGGTACGGTAAAAATGAGGACCTTAAACATAATACAGAGTACAAAACACAATCAAATGTACCCATAGTAGGAAAACAGCATGTAAAGGATTTGGGAATAATAATGTCTGACGACCTAACGTTTAAGAAGCATAACCAAGCAAATATTGCGACAGCCAGAAAAATGATAGGATAGATTACGAGAACTTTCAAATCCAGGGATCCCATCACAATGGTTGTACTCTTCAAGTCACTTGTGTTGTCCCGTCTTGAGTACTGCTCAGTACTCACTTCCCCCTTCAGAGCAGGAGAGATTGCTGAAATAGAGGGAATACAGAGAACATATACGGCACGCATAGACGCAATAAAGCACCTAAATTATTGGGATCGTCTCAAAGCCCTCCAAATGTACTCACTAGAAAGAAGACGAGAGAGATATCAAATAATATACACCTGGAAGATACTGGAGGGCCAAGTACCAAATCTACACAGTAAAATAACAACGTACTGGAGTGAACGATATGGAAGAAAATGTAGAATAGAACCAGTGAAGAGCAGAGGTGCCATAGGCACAATCAGAGAACACTGTATAAACATCAGAGGTCCGCGGTTGTTCAACGTCCTCCCAGCAAGCATAAGAAATATTGCCGGAACAACCGGGGACATTTTCAAGAGGAAACTAGATTTATTCCTCCAAGGAGTGCCGGACCAACCGGGCTGTGGTGGGTATGTGGGCCTGCGGGCCGCTCCAAGCAACAGCCTAGTGGACCAAACTCTCACAAGTCAAGCCTGGCCTCGGGCCGGGCTTGGGGAGTAGAAGAACTCCCAGAACCCCATCAACCAGGTATCCTTTAATGTTAAAAATTGTTCAAATTGAAATAAATATTTAACACTGTACAGTACAGTTGTGTTTGCCTGCCACAGCCTGCCACAGCCTTGAGAGCACGGAGCCTCTCTCTACATTGGCGACCCAGTCTGGCTAAACATTGCGGTACAGTAGAACCTCAAGACCAAGGTATTTGTATCTGGTAACTAGTCGAGCAGAGAGCCATCATCCAACTGCATTTTGCGATCGGCCCCACCCCGTCTGGGTGGGTGTCGGTTCAGGATCTTTGTTTTCTCTACTGAGATGACTAAGCATAGTTCCTGACATGTGGACAATACAGAGTTCAGAACATTTTGGGTGTTGGTATACCCATTGGTGTGGATCAGTATATCATCCACATAGCTAATGATGTGTTCGCTGGACCTTCTAGTTACAAAGTTTAAAAGTGCACTGATTAACACATTGAACAGAGTAGGACTGAGGACACCTCCCTGTGGAGTGCCAAGTTCAAAAAATCTCGTTACACTCCTATGCCCATGGAACAGTACAGATGACTTCCTATTGGATAGATAGCCTCTTATCCACCGTAGAAGCCATCCTCCAACATTTATTTTAGCAAGTTCTCTCAGAATGACGTGTGGGTTAGCAATGTCAAAGGCTGACTTAAGATCTAGGAAAGTGGTGTATGACCTATCAGTATGCAGGGTGAGGAATGTGGTAATACAGTGATGTACACTCTTTCCATGCATAAAGCCATATATCTGGGGAGACAACATATTAATAATTTTGTAAAGGAGACGGTTGAGAACCATCCTCTCAAGACACTTATAGAAACAACTAGTGAGGGAGATTGGGCGAAAAGCACTCGGCTGGTGAGGTTTAGGAATGGGAATAATAACACTGTTGGTCCATGACTTAGGAAGCTCCCCAGTTACATAGCTCATATTATACAATTGAAGAAAGGTATTCCCTGGAACTAGCAGAAGCATATGCAGTATGCCGTCAGTAACTCCATCCTCCCCGGGTGATGTAGCTTTGCCTTTATGTAGAGCAGAATCTAGTTCGTATTCAGTAAAAGCATGTCACAGTCATCCTCTTGATGAAGCATGAAGTCAAGGAGCCTTGCCCTATCAGTATATCTATCATTTAATTCATTCTGTGTGGGTAGAGGAAGACTGTCAAAGCTGGAAGTCGTGGCCCAAGCATCAACAAGCTCATTTGCTCTGTGCAGAGGATTAGGGTACGAGATCTCTGCAGCATTTTTCCCTTTGATCTTGTTGATATCCTTCCATGCCCGACTTAGTGGCGTGTGAGAATTGAGACCACGGACAAAAGTTTCCCAGTCTATCTGCCTCAGCTCCACCATACGTTCCCTGGCCTTAGCCAGAGCCGCTTGAAAGAGCCGAAGCATTTCAGCAGTGCGGGTCCTTCTACAAGCTAGTCCAATTATTCTGGCAGTGCGTTTTAGTGTCAGCAATTTAGAATCATTATAATAAACATAAGTGCTATGACCAGTGTAATTTGGGTTACGTGGCCTGGACGATGGATCAAGTGATTCTATAAACTGGTTGATAGTACCTGTGAGCTCATTGTTAAAATCTTCAACTGATGAAGGCTCAGATGAACTGCACCATTCTGACACATGAGCAACAAGATTGTCTCGCTGATTGATGGGCACAGCCAGCCTCTTCCGCTTGAACACTCCACCAGGGAGGATAGAACTGCCAATGCTTACAGTGGCTAATATGGCCAGATGATCAGACGCCATAACTGGCACTATTGACGAGGCGCACACGGTGTGGGAGACGTTGACACCGAGACATAGATCAAGAATACCTCCGTAGATATGCGTTGGTTCAAGGTCACCCACAATCTGTGCATCATCGTGGCTACCTAATAGTGACACCAGTTGGTTGCCGTTACGATTACTGAACTGCGAATTACCAATATTCCTATGTCTAGCGTTATAATCACCTCTAATGATGGTAGGCTCAGTCTGAATACAGATAGGAAGGTCAGCATAATTAAAGTTACAAGGAGTCGATTATTTAGTACATAGTTGTTTTTCTCTTTAATTGGATGATAGAGGGGGAGTCTTTAACGTGATTGGGAATACATACATACATACATACATACATACATACATACATACATACATACATACATACATACATACATACATACATACATACATACATACATACATTCATACATGCATACATACATACATACATACATACATACATACATACATACATACATACATACATACATACATACATACATACATGCATACATACATACATACATACATACATACATACATGCATGCATGCATACATACATACATACATACATACATACATACATACATACATACATACATACATACATACATGCATACATACATGCATGCATGCGTACATACATACATCCATCCATCTATCCATTCATACATGCATACATACATACATACATACATACATACATACATACATACATACATACATACATACATACATACATACATACATACACGTCCAGCCAGCATATAGCTATTTCGGGACAAAATCCAATACAGTTTATATTGGTGAAACGCCACTGTGATGAGGAGTTGAAATATCACAGGAACTGTAGGTTAATGTGTGACATAAGTGAGGTTAGATGAGGCATCTACAAGCATCAGCTGGAGGCTGATGGAGTGTTGTGGAGGCTGGTGGTACTATGTCCAGATGTTGGAGGGTGGATTTGACTCTCCCACCCTCCCTCCCCCCCACCTCCACACAATGACCGCAGTACGTCTAAGGTTACTTTCCACTCTCGCTTACCAAGGGTATAACCCCCGCCCCTCCCAACACACACACATGCATCAGATTCTTAACTTACAATATTTATGATTTACCAATTTATATTACTACACTGACTGTCAATTTCACAATATTGTATAAACTTTGATGAATCGCTCGTCTATGGGTCATCCAATAATGTTAGCAGACTTCTAGATGTTACCACTGCTAGGTTTAGGCTCAGCTACAAGTACCTCTGGAAGTTTGTAACATCTGATGATCTAGATTTGACTAAATGTAAACTCTGTCAGCAGAACCATTCGCATACTTTGCGTCATTATATAATGGAATGTGAAAAATCGCGGAATTTAAAGATAACAACATCAATAGTGTCCATGAAATGTGTAAGTACTTCATTCATAATGATGTGCTGCTCGAAATCTTAGCGAAGTATCCAAAATTTGCTTACTGTAGGTAATGCATACACATGACTGTAAAGCTGCCGCCCAGTTGGGTGGGTGTGGAGCACATGACTGTAAAGCTGCCGCCCAGTTGGGTGGGTGTGGAGCACATGACTGTAAAGCTGCCGCCCAGTTGGGAGAGTGTGGAGCACATGACTGTAAAGCTGCCGCCCAGTTGGGTGGGTGTGGAGCACATGACTGTAAAGCTGCCGCCCAGTTGGGTGGGTGTGCAGCACATGACTGTAAAGCTGCCGCCCAGTTGGGTGGGTGTGGAGCACATGACTGTAAAGCTGCCGCCCAGTTGGGTGGGTGTGCTGCAAGACTAGTAACTGTGTGACTCACCATAAATGTAAAGTGCCTTGTATAGTGACTGTTGTGAGCCTCTTGTTGAATCACTTGTGGCACAAAAGATTACTGATGTGTGTATTTGTGGTGGTGATTAAATATGTATGTGTATGTATATATGTATACGTATGAATATGTACATGTATGCATAAGTATGTGTACATTAATAATTTTGTAACTAGCGTCAAACGTCAAAAGATTGTTATTTGCTTAGCTAAACGAACTAGAGGGTTCAGTTCCTGAACCGATTATGTGCCTCTGTAATCCTTTACACCACCGCCCACGGGATGTGTATTATGGGGTCCATAATAAAGAAAGAAAATGAATGGACCGAACCCCACAATTCATTTAGCTAAGCAAGTTACAATCTTAATGAGCTAGTTACAAAATTCACTATAAGTCGTCACATCATAAATGGGTTCGAGATCGACCACAAGTAGTGCATTACATAAATTTATCAGTATTGTGCAGCCTGTGATCCCCGCCTGGCTGGATACTGATACCTAGGTAATTTTCATGTGTCCGGACACCGGCGATAAGGTGGTATTATTTATTTAACTTAAGATATATATATTTTTAAATGTTGTCACATTAACGGCTACATCTTCCTTTCTTCTGACATATAGATTTTTAAGATTAATTAAAATATATGGAAACTAATTATACAATTTATTGGCTGGTGTGCAGGGCTTCACACTCTCAGAGCAAGCCATCAAGTAACTATCAAAACGCATATATCTTCGTTTTCACTTCAGTTATATTTATGACAAAGGATTTTAAATGTAGCCTATATTTCTACCTTTCAGATGACATAAATACTTTCGTTAATTACAATATCTAGATCAAACTAACATTGATTTTCAAAAGGTTGTATATTTTCCATCAATGGAGAGCATCAGCCAAGAAGCCTTCTTTAAAATATGAATATCTTTCCTCACCCAATAAGATCTAATCTCTGAATAAAACGCAAAAAACGACTTGATTGTAACCTATCCACCGCTGCCCATTGGATGGGGGAGAGGGGGTTATGTGTAGGATAAACATATCAATTGTGACACTAGCCCTCCATATATGTCAGTTGCTTAAATTATAAACTGTACTTGTGGTCGGTCTCGAGCCCATTGTTGATGTGACAATGTGTATTGACTTTTGTAACTAGCTTATCAAGATTATAACTTGCTTGGCTATATGAATTGTGGGGCTCATTCCCTGAGCCCATTATGTGCCTCTGTAACACTCCACTATCGTCCATAGGATGGGTATGGAGTGCATAATAAATGAACTAAACTAAGCTCTGCCTTTTTGATAACATATACAATTATTAGCTTTATTTGTGAATCTCAATTAATTAAACAATATATCACAGAGCCTGTAGGGTTCGGTGAGATGAGCGAAGAGACATGGGAGATTTTACATAAGTACAGTACATGGTAGTTTAAGTAGCGAACGCATGTCAACGAATAACGAGTATATATAACAAAACCATTGTCCTATGAAGTCGATTTAACTTCCAAACATATATTTTTTAATTAATGTTAAATGTTTTCTGGCTAGTTATGTTAGATTTTATTAAAAATACGTATTCTACTTGTTAACATTATAATTTAAATTTGTGATAATTTGAGCAGAGAAGTGCGACAACTGGATATGCCAACAAACACTTTCCAAACAACGATATATCTTGGATAAGTCGCTCCACAACATTGCTGCTTGGACCATCGACTTCCTTTGATGCTACTTATTTCATAATGAAATTATATTAGTTTGGAGTAAATATATGTTTTCTCATGTTCTGCATTCAGCACCCACATTATAGTGAGTAAATATACCATATTACTTCATTACTTAAATAATGCTAGGAGGGTTTGAGTAGCTTTGGGTATTTAGTGCACAGAATCTCCAATAGATGGGGCGAGAGTCGCCCCATCTCTCTCACCCGAGAGAGAGTCGAAACTTAATTTAAAATTGATATATCTTTGTTCTCGAACATGATATATTTCATTTGGTGCAATTATAATAATGTTCATATATCGGTCTTTCTGGAGGCATATAAGATTTTAGGCTTTATTAGCGTATCTTTGTTAATTATACAATATATCGGCAAGTGCGTAGGCGTCTGCACTCCATGCCCGACAAGCTACTGAGCACTACTATAAAAACATATGTATCTTCACTTGAGCTATAAATATGTCTATTGTAATGTATTTAAAATGAAGCTCTTATTTCTATCTTGCTTAAGACTTATAAAACATTTGTGTTTATTAACGAATTTACGTGAAATAAACATTGATCTGAGAGAGAGTTGCTCTGTCGTTCAGTCTGTACGGGGTGGGAGCTCCGTAATTTTTAAAATACAATAATCTTCATTAGAAATTTAAATATGTCTATAGTAAAGTGTTTAAAGTGAAGCTTATATGTCTGTCTTTCTTGAGACATATAAAACATATATGTTTACTAACGAATTCACGTGAAATAAACATTGTTCTGAGAGAGAGTTGCTCGGTCGATCGATCTGTCCGGGGTCGGAGCTCGGCTATTATAAAAGTACACGTATCTTCGGTTTAAATTTAAATATGCCCATGGTAAGGTATTTAGAATGAAGCTTATATTTCTATCTTTCTTGTGACATATAAAACTTTTACGTTTATTAAGGAATCTGCGTGAAATAGGCATGGTTCTGAGATGAATGCTGCGGTTTTCGAGCTCGACGCGCGGCAATGGACGCCATATACACATCCAGTGGGTGTTATTGGACCCCATACCCATTTTATGGGTGGTTGGAGCCCCATACCCATTCTATGGGTGGTTGGAGCCCATACCCATCCTGTGGGTTGTAGTGGACGCCATACTCATCCTGTGGGTGGTATTGGACCCCATACCCTTCCTGTGGGTGGATGTGATCCCCATACTCATCCTCTGGGTGGATGTGACCCTCATACCCATCCTGTGGGTGGTATTGCACCCCTTACTCACCTAACAGGTGGTAGTGGACAATATACCGATCCTGTAGTTGGTATAGTAGACACAATACCATCCTGTTTAGAGTAGTTTACCCCATAGACATTCCAATGAAACATCGTTTTCTGTTAGCGTTCCTACAAAACATCCTTTAAAGATTTGTAAAGCACCAACTATGGTATATAATATTGATTGGTGAAGGACTGTTATTCTATGTAATAATTTTTAGTGCTTATTATAATTTACTAAGAACAACTAATATTTCTCAAAACAAAACTACGAACCTTCAATACGAAGTAGCTGATCTATAATATTCTAAGAGCATGGACAATAGTAGGTAAATTTCACAACCCACGTGGGACCTGAAAAATACAATTTTCCTTATAATTGAACCAATCACGACTATTCTGCTATCTAGGTTGACGGACGGGTACTGTGAGACGCAAGTTGGTACGTGAGGAAGAGTTTGAGCCTTGGAAAAAAAAGTTACTGGGAATATATCACATATTTACTAATTCATATTCAACATATTGACTTTAAGCATTAAGTCATATATGTGCTGTCTTGTGTGAGAACGGGTTGCTGTGCTGGCTTCGAAGTTCTCAGCAATTTCTTCCCCAAAGACAAACCTGCAACCCATTGACACGCCAATAAAAATGTTTCCCCTTAAACACATAAACAAAAATAACCACACAATATGTTTGCCTCCAACATCTCTCTGCTCTCTACATGCAGTGAGAGTGGACTCCCCCATTGGGCTGGTCCATGCTCCACCTTGCCCGGCGGGCCTCACTCTGGGAGGGTCCTCAGCCGCCAGGAGCTGGGCCTCTCAGTCACCTGCCAGCGCTCAGAGGAGACGGATGTCGCTCTGTGTTCCTCCCTCTCCACGCTCTTATTTTAGGCTTTCTGCCTTATCAAAACATGTCTAACTTATCAATAAACATTGCTACTGTCGCTGGGCACACAACCAACTAGAAGCAATCACTATGAACTGACTTAAATCGTGCTTACCACAGATTGTCTGGTCGAGGGCTCTCCTCCCTCTGACAGAGCCTGGTCAGGGCGCTTCCACAGCCCACGAAAATGTCTCTGGGCGGCTTAATACTGTCCTCGCCGTCCAGGACTTGAGACAACAACGTTCCCAGCTCAATTCCACAGCTGGCACGTCTGCACACTTCTCTTCTCTTGGAGATATATCACTAGAGGTTCCTTTCTGACGGGAGCTCAGACAGAGCGCGGCTTTCCCCTGCGATGTTTGGCCTCAAGTGAGGGTCAAAGCCCTCCAGAAGTGAGCCTCACGCCTCCAGCAAAATATCCACATCTCCTAACCAGTCATTTATCTGTTTTCTTATTCACTGCCCATAATCTTGAATTGTTCATTAAATCCAACAAACTATTTTACATCTGTGTTATCGCCTCTATATTTCCTACACTTTCTAGTTTGGTTAGGCTTGTTGAATAACTCTCAAGGGGGAGACTCGTTTCTCCTGTAGGCTAAGATCCTAACAGTTGTTAGAGACTTCTGCCAGGGGGTTAGCTACCCCTGTATGAAATTATTTGAGACCCCTGTCAGCTGGTGGTTGAAGTCCTCAGCCAGTGTGTTTCTGGAGAGCAGATGTTGTGTATTGGGACATTTTGACGATATGGTGTGTGGACTAGCACGTGTTGAGGAAGGTGAACTCGCCGGTGATTTCCAGTACGTGTGGACGACGTGTACCTGGATGTAGTGGACTTGTCCGGATTTGATGAATACTGCCCTTCTTTAGAGTGTCCTGAGTGAAAGCAACAGTGTAAATATGTTTAGTAATACTTGGAGATATAATATATATATATGGTTGAAGGTGGTAATATATTGGAGAAGGTGTAATTGTTTATTGTTATCCGCCCCCTTTATTCTGAACATTACTAATTGCAATCACCAGTTCTTGAAAGCTTACAATCAACTTGGGGTGGGATCAAGATGATGGAGAGGTTATAAAACATGTTAACAGGAAGAGCCCAGTTACTGGCCCAAGCTGGCTGTAACAGGGGTGTCATAATCATCCTGCACACAACCATATACAGCAATATAATTCTCTAATTACTTGACCTTGAAAGTCACAATATCAGACATACTTCTGATGTATTCACCTAGGTGTGCTAGAAAGGAGTTGAGATCTGCTCTCTTGGCCCTCCTCTCAATTGTCAATCAACTGACCTCCCCCCCCCCTCCACACACACACACACAATGAGGAATTGACACTGTAGACAAATATGGATTACTAAACACGGGTGGCACACCCACAAGGGAACACAGGGGGAAGCTGATTACCCAAATGATGCCACAGAGACGTTAGAAAGAACTTTTCCAGTGTCAGAGTAGTTAGTAAAATGAATGCACTAGGAAGTAATGTGGTTGAGGCTGGCTGCATATACAGTTTCAAGTGTAGATATGATTGAGCCCAGTAGGCTCAGGAATCTGTACACCTGTTGATTGACGGTTGAGAGGCAAGACCAAAGAGCCAGAGCTTAACTCCCGCAAGCACAACAAGGTGAGTACACACCCAAGCACCTATGAAGCAGCCCCTAACAGCTGTCTAACTTTCAGGTACCTATTTACTGCTAAGTAACAGGTGCATCAGGGTGAAGGAAACTCTGCCCATTTGTTTCAACCATCGCCGGGGTGTGTGTGTGTGTGTTCAGCCATGTGTTTGTGTGTGTGTGTTCAGCCATGTGTGTGTGTGTGTGTTCAGCCATGTGTGTGTGTGTGTGTGTGTTCAGCCATGTGTGTGTGTGTGTGTGTTCAGCCATGTGTGTGTGTGTGTGTGTGTGTTCAGCCATGTGTGTGTGTGTGTTCAGCCATGCGTGTGTGTGTGTGTGTGTGTGTGCCTAGCAGTGACGATAGTGAAACTCTTTTCTAAGAACTACTTGCTACTCAAGAACTGCAACAATTTCAAAGTTTCCTTTTTTCTACTTGCTCTTGCAACTTTAACTTGAGTCTAAGCTCATAGGCTCAACTTTAGCTTCATAAGTTGGGCGCCAGATGTGAATAATCCAAATTTTTATTGTACATGTTGGGTGCCAGGTGTGAAATGTTGCCTAGTTTGCCTTATCACTTTCACAAGCCCCAGAGTGGGAGAGAGATGTGATATTATTCCTTATTTATTTTACAATGATAATAAGGAGGTGAGAGCAAACGCCAAGGTCCAATTACTTGGCCTCCAATCACGAGCTCCTCAATTGAGTAATCAATCTAGAGGTAGCAAGTGGGTTCTCACTCCAAATTTGGTATTTAGCGTTAGAAGCTGTGGGCTTAATCCCAGTGCTTAAATCTGTTAAATTCAAGACTTCAGAAGTAGCTGTAGCTGTGGAAAAAAATCTCGGCTGGAATTTGTTTATTTAATGTTGATTAAATTATTTACTTTTTATTTATTTATTTCTTGAATATTTATTTATAATCCACGTGGACTGCATTGTCTTAGTGGACTGTTTGATTCTATTACTGTCTGTGGTGTTTGTGTGTTCCTGAGGAAGTCTTGGTTGTAGGGTTGATATAAAGCCATTGCATGGTTACTGACTTTAATACTTATAAACGATTACATGACTAGTAGCTACCAAGCTTGGCGGGCGTCCTGTACGCTCTTGTTTACCTCTCTCTACTGGCGTCTGAGCCGCAGCACATACAAACGGATGGTACCATTTTCTATGAACATGACATCCCTCCTTTTCTTTAAAAAGAATGAATACAGGATGTCTACCATGCTTGTAGCACAAAGCAAAGTTATTAACACAAAGTGAGTTATTAACATATCAAGAGATATTGCTTACATTTAACATTAATTAAGCACACAAAGAATTTAAACAACTTAATCTTTACCACACAGGATTTCAATGTTAAAAATACAAATGCAATGTTAAACAAAAATGAAAGAAACTGTAATACAAAGTTACAAAATATTGAATGAGAGATCTGCATTATTCTAACAATATTAAATATAGTTTAGCATAAAAAGTAAATACTCTGCATTACATGGGAACACAATTAATCATCGAATCGTGTAGGGCGTTTAACATGACGTATAGGACGAGAGCCCTTAAATACAAGAATATCCCTTGATGAATTGTTTGTTGGGTTATAGCTCATTTTTTCTTTTTCCTTTGTACGACTTTGCACTTCATCATTTTCTACACTAGTTGGAATCACTTTGAAATAAGCCATATTACGTGTTATATTATGATCTCTATTACTTGCTGTTACCATAGTTCCTTTTACACTAATCACTTTATATAGTTTTGTATGATATGGCATATCTAGCTTTCCCTCTTTTTTCTTTTTAACGAGAACAGTATCTCCAACCTTTATGAATTGTTCCTTTGCACGTTGATCATGAGCAATTTTCATTTTGCCCTTGGCTAGTGCATCCTTCTGAGCGAGACGTTTATCCGTTACCTCGGCTGGCATGACGGGTAGTGCGATTCTCATAGGACGTCCAAATATAAGTTCACCAGGCGACTTGCCCAGTGTTCCATGCGGTGTTGCACGGTAGTTCCTGAGAAAAAAGCATACATAGCTTGTTTCCAGGATTGCCCTTCAGCATGAGCACAGCGTACAGCTTTCATGAGAGGTTGCATGAATTTCTCGACTTCTCCATTTGCTTGAGGATGTAGTTGCATCACACGGCGGTTTTTGAATCCAATATGCTCAGCAAAGTTTACGAAGTCTTGTCCATTGAATGGCGGTCCATTGTCCATCTTGACAACTTCAGGAATGCCAAAGTTTGAAAAGATCTTGTCGAGTTTCGGGATGACAGCGTTTGCAGATGTGGAAGTGATGATTTCTACTTCTGGATAACGTGAGTGATAATCAATGACTACCATCAAGTACTCTCCAGTTGGTAGCGGTCCGCAGAAGTCCATCGATACTTCCGTCCATGGTGCAGCAGGTAGTGGTGAAGGTTGTAGAGGTGTTGGTCTTGAAGTATCCACTGCAGCTTGGGAAGGGACACAGGCATCATGCATGTCCTTTGCTTGAAGATCAATGCCAGGAAACCATACCTTTTCTCGTAGCAGCTGTTTGGTCCTTACAAGACCATGGTGTCCTTGATGTGCAAGCTTCAGAGCACGTTGCTGGAGAACTGCTGGAATGACGATAAAAGTACCTCGCAGCACGGTGTCACGTTGTTGAGTAACACTTAATTCTGTCTGGATGTGTTCAAGTGCTTTGAATGCATCTTGGTCAACTCCTGAGGGTGGGATGCGTGGAAACTTTTCCTTAGTCAATGTATGCACTGTTGCTTGCAGAGTTGGGTCTTCTAGGGTTGCAGTACGGATTTCATCAAGAGTGAGAGCCTTAGGGACTGCATCACAGGTTACAGAGTGTACATATTCCTCGGCAACTTGCTGATGCTTGGTGATGGTGAAACTGTTGGCAGGATGTCGACTGATGTAATCAGCGGGATTGCCTGCACCTGGCTTGTATTTCACCGTAAAGTTGTATGGGTGCAGACGAAGAGCCCATCTCTCAATGCGAGCTGGTGGTTTGGACTTTGGATTATTGAAGATGGTCTCCAACGGTTTGTGGTCAGTGACTATCGTGGTGAAGGGTGCACCAAGCAGATACACATTGAAGAGTTCACAGCCCCATGCAAGAGCAAGAGCTTCCTTCTCTGTCTGACTGTATCGTTGCTCAACATCTGTGAGAGAACGGCTGGCGTAGGCAATTACTACTCTTGAATCTGGATGACCAGGTTTGTGTTGGGCTAAAACAGCACCTAAACCAACAGGACTAGAATCCACCGTTAACTCAGTGTCCATTGATGGATCAAAGTATGCAGCAGTCGCATTCTCTACTAGTGCATCTTTCACAGCATCAAATGCATTTTCCTCGATATCGCTCCAGTACCATGGTGCATTTTTCTTCAGGAGCTCACATAGAGGCTTCGTAATGGTAGCAAAATCTGGAATGAAGCGAGAACAGTAGTTTGCCATTCCCAGAAAACTATGTATTTCAGTGGATGTTGAAGGGGGTGCATCTTTCTTGATATCTGCAACTTTCTTAGGATCTGGAGACAAACCTTTGTCACTAAGTACATGTCCAAAGAATTAAATTTTATGTTGATTGAACTCGCACATTGCTCGGCTTAGCGTCAGATTTTTGTCTCGTAGGCGTTGCAATGTTGTACGAAGAGCTTTGTTTTGTTCAGCTTGGGTACGGCCATAAACAATGATGTCATCAGACATGTTGTCAGCATTAGGTATATCTTGCAATACCTGGCTGATGATGTGCTGGAATACCTCAGCAGCACTGTTAATACCAAAACTCAGGCGCTTGTACCTACACAGACCTCGATGTGTCGTAAACGTTGTGATGAATCGACTCTCATCATCAAGTTCAAGCTGATGATAGCCCTTGTTTAAATCTAACTTGCTGAATACAGTTGCACCATTCAAGCGGTAGATCATATCATCTACAGTGGGTGTAGGATGGCGTTCACGCATTATTGCCTTGTTGGGAACACGCATGTCCACACAAATGCGTATCTCATCTGGATTCTTCGGCTTTGGTAGAGTGACAATTGGGCTTACCCATGGTGTTGGGCCTGTTACTGGTTCAATGTTCGATCAGCCTATCGAGTTCGGCATCAACTTTCTTGCGAGTATGGAATGACTGTCGGCGATGTGGTTGGGCAACTGGAATTACATCTGGGTTGATATGCAGATGTACTTTGCTATCAGTATAACAACCTATGGATTCAAAACGATCAGAAAATTCAGCAACAATAGCATCAACATTGTTTGCAGATTCCACTGCTACAGCATTAGAAAGCTGAGTAGCCCCAATTTGGTTAAAGTCTTGTTACTGAGTAGACTCCTTTGCATTCCTAACTACATGGAATGTAGTAGTGAGCATTGCATTCTTTGACTTAATCTCTGCAGTGAAAGTTCCAATCACTGGCAAGGCTACCTTTTGAAGCATAGGCAGTGGCTTTGCCATTATAGTTTTCAAGCTTTGGGAACTGTTTTTTAAATTTCTCATAGTGGCACTCAGCAATGGTGTCAATGTTTGATCCAGTGTCAATAAGAACTTTGAGACAAATGCCAGCAATGTATACTATAGTCTCTGGGTTGTTTGGAAGATCATTCCATTCTGTGATTGCTTGTACTCCATAAGTGTACTCACATTCACTGTCATCTGAGACTGGCTGTAATGACATGTTGTCTTGTATATTATTAACATTTTGGATATGAGGTGCAATATTGCGTTTATCACCTCGACCTCTATGACTTGATCCTCGTACAGTGCTTTTATTCACCGACTGTGGTTTCTTTAGTGCGGAACGACACATAGCACCAAAATAACCTAGTTTTCCACACTCATAGCACTTCTTACCTTGAGCAGGACAAATATTATCTTGGTGTGGGTAGTTTCCTCCACAATTGTAACATTTATTGTTGACACCCTCTTATGTGGGTAGTTGTGACTGCTTGAGTCTTGATCCTTGACCCCATTTGTGATGTGGTTCTCGGCTCAATTTGCTGTTAGGTTTGCCATGATATCTTTTATGATCCTGGTGTTCTCCCTGAACCTTACGTACCTCATCACTATTAGTAACAGTAGCAGAACCATTGTTGGCACTGCACTCCATGACATGAGCATCACGGGCAGCATCTTCCATTAGACGAGCAATATCCAGTATCTTGTTAAGAGAACTTTCATCATCAACAAGTTCTATAGCTCTTCGATGGAGACGTGTAGATGTGCATGTTTCAATTATTTGCTGTTTGATTTCTTTGTCAACATCAGCAAACTCACAATGGGCTGCTAAACCCTGCAGACGTGTATGGTATTGATCTACGGTTTCATTAGAGAGTTGTTTTGCTCTCCTGAAATGCATAATTTCCATTGCAGTATTTTGTCTTGGTTTGAAGTGCTCAGTTAATTTGGCTTTGGCAGTGTCATAATCTTTGGCACCACCAGTGTCTTTCAGTGTGTCAAAGATGTCACAAACTCGATCCCCTACATAATGAAGTAGAAAGGCACGCTTTCTTTCAGCACTTTTGATGTCAGAAACTATCAAAAAAATTTCAAACCTTTTAAGCCATTTGACCCACCTCTGTGACAGGTTTGTCTGGTCACAGTCAGGATCAAAGGCAGGAAACTGAGGTATATTTGCCATTTTTACTGAATAAATGAAAACTTATCACTTAAATGTTCCTCAGAATGCTAAACACTTACTGCACTGTATTTGTTAGTTAAGAATTCACTGTAATTACTTTAATTTTGCAAAGCACACAAGCATTTTAATGCAAAAGTTCACAACGGTGCACAGTATAGCAGCAACTGACTTCTTATCTAGCCTTGTGTACATGTGGTGTTGTTCCTACCTACAGCTGCACAGCATTTGTCTGCAGTTGGCACAGCAGTTGGTATAACAGTTGTCAGCAATGTTGTTGTTTGATGAGTTTTCAGCACTATCAACACAGCATAGTTCACAGCATGATGAATTTTATAGCGCGAAGCGTCGTTTCGTATACAACATCGAGTTTTGTACATAGCATCAAAGGGTCGTTTCGTACACGGCATCGGCAGATATCCAGATTCCTCAGTACACAGCTTCAGTCAGCACATAGCATTGGTTAGCATATAGCTTGGGTTAGCACACAGCACTGGATAGCACACAGCATCGGTTAGCACACAGCATTGGTTAGCACACAGCATCGGGTATAGTGCTCACAGACAGCTCGACTTCCTCCTCCGGGCAGCATGCTTCTTCCTTGTGTTTTAAGCTGAACAAATACCTGCGTTCACAGTTCATCCTCGTCGCCAGTGTGGTGTTTGTGTGTAGCTGAGGAAGTCTTGGTTGTAAGGTTGTAAGGATGATGTAAAGCCATTGCTCGGTTACTGACTTTAATACTTATAAACGATTACATGACTAGTAGCTACCAAGCTTGGCAGGCGTCCTGTATGCTCTTGTTTACCTCTCTCTGCTGGCGTCTGAGCCGCAGCACATACAAACGGATGGTATCGTTTTCTATGAACATGACACTGTCCTGCTTCGCAAACTTTGGGGGGTTTATTTTATAATATCATAATCAAAATTAATTGATTGCTTTAATTACAATACTAAGGGTTAGTCTACTAACTAATAATGGGTTATTTATAAATGGAAGTACAGCTTAGCTGTTATGTAGAATATTGCTTATTTAATAAGCAATACACATGTCCTGATCAAATAATCCGCTTTGTAGCGTGGTCGATTAAATATGGCATCAGGGCATGTTTCGTGTAGAACCATCGTCTCTTGGTCAATCTAATATGGCGTCAGGGCGTGTTTTGTGTGGAACCAATGATAGTCCCGGTAGTAGTCGGATTTGTTCTCGATGCACAATCGAGAATTCCGGGTTCGAATCCCATGCAGGACAGAAATAGTTGTGGACATATCCTTTCACATAATGCGCTGTTCTCCCAGCACCATGTAGGGACTAAGGAATTAGTCAGCTTGTTCTAGGTGTGCATCCTATGCGGGTCAGTAATTCGACCTTCAGGGGAAACGGAGACCTAGATAAAACCCTAACGTGCATGAATACACTCTATCTAGTGTATGAATACAGAATCTATCTAGTAAGAGGTTAAAACAGACATACGGTACTTCTCAGCAAGCGGTGAGGTGACTACACAGCTTGACTCAACGTAACTCGTGGTATTCGATGATTGGTAGCTCTGTAAAGCTGGTGTCTCGGGGAGACGTTTTTTTAATGGGTACTCTCATGCCAGTTCTCGTGCAAGTGGCATCACTCCCCCCTCAACGCTTGCACGCCTTCTTAAACGGTTCGAGTTTAATTTCGTCAAGAATGACATTTATTTAAGATTTTGATTGTAAATGATTCTATGAGATGTGAGGAGGTGTTTTTTTATCATTTACAGTCAGCTGCTTGTTTTAAGATTATTTTATAGATAGAGAAATGTTGACGTGGCAAAGGTCCCATTTTTGAAGAGAAGCCATGAAATTAAAATTTCTTTGAATGATTCGCAAAGCTATTTTTGGGTTAATTAATGTCACTATTTGCCTAACAGGATTACATTTGCTTCATATGTTAGGTGTTACTATTTAGTGTTGGAATTTCCGAATGTAACAGAGCAAAATTACGGAAATAAGTAGAAGAGCATATCATTACTCATCAAAGGTAGTTGACCGAAAGACACTTTTGCAACAATAACAGTTTATTCAACAAACTTACTTATTAATGAACGGCAATAACAACGTTACGTTATGTTAATTCCCGAGGGTAATTTTACAGCAAAACATTGTCAGTTACAACACGGCTCAGTCCCACCACTTTGTCTGGAATTTACGATTATGCAATTTCCAGTGCAGCAGGAATTAATCCCATCACACTCGGCAGGTGGTGGGGATTAACATGTCTTGGGCACTCTTGCCTGGGCAAGAACAACAACAATGAACTAACTGAACATTGGTGTACACTCGGACTCGATCTCTTGCAGCAGCAAACAATTAAACAATTAAAAGAATGAAACAATCAAAACAAAACAATTAAAGTAATCATAACAGAGAGAGACTTTTCACAAACACAATATCCCATAACTCAAATTAGTTACGTTAATTAACAAACGTCCCTCCCAGCAAACAATTTCAAGTTTCCACAACGTTCCTGGAAAGTGATTGAAAGGATTGGAAACATTTGTTTTCACGAATTAGATACGTTATTTTGTGTGGAATTAAATAGGTTTCCAAGACTTTTAACCAAAACCGACGTACCTAACCCTTATTTGAAACATTGTGGCCCCTTTCGTACCCTAATTTGAAACTTTGTGACCCCTTTTGTACCCAATTTAAAACTTTATGACACCTTTTATGAAGTGTTTCAAGTTAAAATGCTCATATATGAATAAGATAGGAAATGTAAAAATATTAAAATATATTTCTACATTTGGTAAAATAAAGCATCATAATAGAGGTGGGTTCATAATTTTTATTCATTTATCACTTGTAGTAGTATAGTGTGTAGTGGTGTGGTGTAGTAGCGTGGTGTAGTGGTGTGGGGTAGTGGCGTGGTGTAGTAGTCTGGTGTAGTGGTGTGGTGTAGTGGTGTGGTGTAGTGGTGTGGTGTAGTAGCGTGGTGTAGTGGTGTGGGGTAGTGGCGTGGTGTAGTGGTGTGGGGTAGTGGCGTGGTGTAGTGGCATGGTGTAGTAGTCTGGTGTAGTGGTGTGGTGTAGTAGCCTGGTGTAGTAGCCTGGTGTAGTATCGTGGTGTAGTAGCCTTGTGTAGTAGCCTGGTGTGGTGGCGTGGTTTAGTGGCGTGGTGTAGTGGCGAGGTGTAGTAGCCTGGAGTAGTGGCGTGGTGCAGTGGCATAGTGTAGTCTAGTGGCGTGGTGCAGTGGCTTAGTGTAGTCTAGTGGCGTGGTGCAGTGGCATGTAGTACCCTGGAATAGTGATGTGCTGTAGTACCATGGTGTAGTAGCCTGGTGTAGTGACGTGGTGTAGTGGTGTGGTGTAGTGGCGTGTAGTAGCCAGGAATAGTGGTGTGCTGTAGTACCATGGTGTTGTAGCCTGGTGTAGTGACGTGGTATAGTGGTGTGGTGTAG
The DNA here is from genome assembly GCF_040958095.1 of Procambarus clarkii. Lineage (NCBI taxonomy): Eukaryota > Metazoa > Arthropoda > Malacostraca > Decapoda > Cambaridae > Procambarus > Procambarus clarkii. Next base: position 25,849,167 of record NC_091199.1, read on the forward strand.
TGGCATGTAGTAGCCAGGAATAGTGGTGTGCTGTAGTACCATGGTGTTGTAGCCTGGTGTAGTGACATGGTGTAGTTGTGTGATGCAGTGGCGTGGTATAGTAGCCTGGTGTAGTAGCCTGGTGTAGTACTGTATGTAGTAACCTGGTGTTGTGGCATGGTGTAGTAGCCTGGTGTAGTAGCCTGATGTAGTGACGTGGTGTGGTGGCATGGTGTAGTGACGTGGTGTAGTGGTGTGCTGTAGTGACGTGGTGTGGTGGCATGGTGTAGTGACGTGGTGTAGTGGTGTGCTGTAGTGACGTGGTGTGGTGGCATGGTGTAGTGGCGTGTGGTAGTAGCGTGGTGTAGTGGTGTGGTGTAGTGATGTGATGTATTAGTGTTGTGTAGTAGCCTGGTGTACTGGCGTGGTGTAGTGGCAAGTAATAGCCTGGAATAGTGGAATTCTGTAGTACCATGGTGTAGTAGCCTGGAGTAGTGGCATGGTCTAATAGCCTGGTGTAGTGGCATGGTGTAGTGGCATGGTATAGTAGCCTGGTGTAGTAGCCTGGTGTAGTGGCGTGGTGTAGTGGCGTGGTGTAGTGGCATGGTGTAGTCTAGTGGTGTGGTGTAGTGGTGTGATGCAGTGGCATGGTTTAGTAGCCTCGTGTAGTGGCATGGTGTAGTAGCCTGGAATTGTGGCGTGCTGTAGTACCATGGTGTAGTAGCCTGGTGTAGTAGTGTAGTGGCTTGGTGTGGTGTAGTAGGGCATGTAGTGGTGTGTAGGGGTGTGTAGCGGCGTGTAGGGGCCTGTAGGGTTGAATAATGGCGTGTAGGGTTGTGTAGGGGCGAGTAGGGGTGTTTAGGGGCGTGTAATGGCGTATAGTGGCGTGAAGGGGCGTGTAGGGTTGTGTAGTCGCGTGTAGGGTTGTGTAGTGGCATGTAGGGTTGTATAGTGGCGTGTAGGGGCGTGTAGTGGCGTGTAGGGGCGTGTAGGGGCGTGTAGTGGCGTCTAGGGGCGTGTAGTGGCGTGTAGTGACGTGTAGGGTGTGTGTTGGTGTGTGTTGACGTGGTGTAGTAGCAAATAGTTGTGTAGTGGCGTGCAGGGTTGTGTTGTGGCGTGTAGGGTTGTGTAATGGCGTGTAGGGTTGTGTAGTGGCGTGCAGGGTTGTGTAGTGGCGTGTAGGGTTGTGTAGTGGCGTGTAGGGTTGTGTAGTGGCGTGTAGGGTTGTGTAATGGCGTGTAGGGTTGTGTAATGGCGTGTAGGGTTGTGTAATGGCGTGTAGGGTTGTGTAATGGCGTGTTGGGTTGTGTAGTGGCGTGTAGGGTTGTGTAATGGCGTGTAGGGTTGTGTAATGGCGTGTAGGGTTGTGTAGTGGCGTGTAGGGTTGTGTAGTGGCGTGCAGGGTTGTGTAGTGGCGTGCAGTGGCGTGTATTGGCGTGTAGGATTGTGTAATGGCGTTTAGGGTTGTGTAATGGCGTGTAGGGTTGTGTAGTGGCGTGTAAGGGTGTGTAGGGGCGTGTAGGGGCGTGAAGTGGCGTGTAGGGTTGTGTAGTGGCGACTAGGGTTGTGTAGGGGCGTGTAGGGACGTGTACTGCCGTGTAGGAGCAGCAACCACGTGTTCACAAGACCAGGCCTAATGGCAGACTGCAGCCTTTGGGGGGGGGGGGAGTAGTGGCGGGGTTCGAAATCTCAAACTATACCTCAATATTATAGCATCTGAATTCAGAAATATTTCCATCAATTTTTTAATTTTTAAACCCGTAATAATATTAATCCATTGACATATCTTATTTCTTTGCTGCCTATTTACGACGTTTTTTGATATTTACAACATTTCGTTTCTTAATTTGAAAGCTCTCGTGAGTGTTCAGACAGGGTCACCCACCGCGACAACTGTTACGGTCCTGACTACACCCTCCTCCTCCTCATCCCCCCTTCTCTTACCCTTCCCCCTCCTACCCCCCCTTCTCTAACCCCTTCCCCCTCTTCATCCCTTTTCTCTTTCCCCCTCCTTTTCATCCCCCCTTCTCTTACCCCCCCTTCTCTTACCCCCCCTTCTCTTACCCCTCCCCCCTCCTCATCCCCTTTCTCTTTCCTCCTCCTGAATTCCTCCTCGAGCTCCTCCATTTTCTACTATTCCTCCTCCTTCCTCTTTGCCCTCCTCTTCCTTCCTCCTCATCCTCCTCCTCCTCCTCCCTCCTCGCCCGCCTCCTCCTTCCTCCTTGCCCTCATCCTCCTTCCTCCTCACCCTCCTCCTCCTTCCCCATCGCCCTCCTCCTCCTTATTCTGTTCCTTACTCCTCGCCCTCCTCCTCCTCCTTCATTGCCCGGCCTCTTCCTCCTTGCCCTCCTCCTCCTTCCTCCTCTCCCTCCTCCTCCTTCCTCCTCGCCCTCCTCCTCCTTCCTCCTCGCCCTCCTACTCCTCCTTCCTCCTCCTCCCTAAGTGCATTATTAATGCACCTCCATACTCCCCTTCCCCTCCTCTTCCTTGACTTCTGTAGTTCTGAAGTGTTTGTGAGTTGTACTCACCTACATGCACTCCCCTAGTTGCTGTCATGCAGTTGTACTCACCTACATGCACTCCCCTAGTTGCTGTCATGCAGTTGTACTCACCTACATGCACTCCCCTAGTTGCTGTCATGCAGTTGAACTCACCTACATGCACTCCCCTAGTTGCTGTCATGCAGTTGTACTCACCTACATGCACTCCCCTAGTTGCTGTCATGCAGTTGTACTCACCTTCATGCACTCCCCTAGTTGCTGTCATGCAGTTGTACTCACCTACATGCACTCCCCTAGTTGCTGTCATGCAGTTGTACTCACCTACATGCACTCCCCTAGTTGCTGTCATGCAGTTGTACTCACCTACATGCACTCCCCTAGTTGCTGTCATGCAGTTGTACTCACCTACATGCACTCCCCTAGTTGCTGTCATGCAGTTGTACTCACCTACATGCACTCCCCTAGTTGCTGTCATGCAGTTGTACTCACCTACATGCACTCCCCTAGTTGCTGTCATGCAGTTGTACTCACCTACTTGTATTCACCTAACAGTGCTCACCAAGTTATAAACACTACATGTACTCTCCTAGTTGTTCTTGTGTATTTGTACTTACCTACTTGTATTCATCTAGCAGTATTCACCATGTTGTTCTCACCTACATGCACTCCCCTAGTCGTTCTCATGCAGTTGTACTCACCTACATGTATCCATCTAGCAGTGTTCACGAAGGGGTACTCACCTAGCTACATGTACTCTCCTAGTTTCACTCATGTTGTTGTACTTGCCTAGTTGTACTCACCTATTTGTACTTCAGTAATATTTAATGTAAAATCTACTATAATACAGATGCATGTGATAAAGAGGTATTTTGATGTACTCTAATTTTTTATTTGAAAAAAATGGTAGATTAAGAGTTGCGTGTGTCTTTCATACTCCTATGCAGCAACATTTTCCATTTATGTTGATGTATTATGCATAAAGTACCAAAATATAATTTAAACATAAAAACAGTATTACTCATAATAATAAAGATCATAATAAAAAGTAAATGTTTCGCACACCTATCATACAACTACATCACAAAATTCACAATTTATATGTATAATGTACATAAATTTAATATTTAAACATGAACAAAATATTTTTTTAATAAACAAAGGTGAAACAAATGTAAGAAAAGGCAGCATTTGCAATATTACATAAAGAAATACTTTTACCATTCTTGGGTTACAGGTTGCTCATGGGTTTGTTGAACCACACATGAAACTTATCTCTCCCCAAAACCATGATGAAACTTTGGTGAAAGTTTCCAAAACGTTTTGTGTTTGCTGGGCTTGGACGGTAAGCAAATCAAGAAAGTTAATTAATTCTGTTAATGATTCTGTCACACAGACAAGAACACTCAAATTGCAATCAATCAAATCAAATACAAATTACTTAATTACATTAATTACTGTCATCCAGTGAGCTAATCAAAGACAATTTACGTTAAGTACAATCTCTCACTCTCTCTCTCTCACTCAGCTAATCAAACAAAACAGTAACTCCTTATGCTAATTACTGTCACCAAGACATTCAACAATTAGTGGGTAATTACTCTGTCACATAGACATTCAGTCAACCAAGATGAATTTCATTAACTATGCTATCATACAGACAGCTGTAAGAAGATATAATTAACACTTTAATAAACTCGCTAACTGTGACGGATCTCGGCGCCATCTATGATACAGGTTCAGAACTATAACAATTGACCCTCCCATTAATCATAGTTTCCCATCTTCTAGTCTGCTGTGCTGGAAGGTGATGAGCTACCAGGGATGGGCCATGGAAGTCTGTGAAGCTGAGAGAGTGGAAGAGTTCTTGGGTCGACCTTGAGGTGGTAGCCAGTGGGGCTAGTTGAGTGCTGTGGACTTTGCTGATTGAACGTACTAGCAAGTTCGCTAAGGATAGTGAGCACTTGAAGATGTCTTAATAACACCTGCTAGTATGAGGGCTAATGGTGTGGTGAAGACCTCGTCAGTGGAATACAAGGTGTCCGTCATCTTTGAAGCTAGTTAGCTTTAACGCTAGCCTTTATGAAAAATGCAAAACAGTACAACACAACACAACACAATCTATATAAATAAAAATGGAAATGTTCGTTCGTTCAAAATAGCTAATCTCCGAAAGTTCTTCACCGATTGCTTTGAAATTTTCACATAATGTTCCAATCGTATCCGGCCAGGTTTTATATACATACTATATAGATGTCACGTCTGTGATGGTCAAAAAACATGTTTTTTTTTTTTTTAAATTGTGTGTTTAACCCTTACACTGCACAGAGGTCCTGGGACATTTACACCCCTGTGCGCAAGAAAAAAAAAATTCAAATTTTTTTTTTCGTCTTCTAAACATGTTAATTTAATTCTCCTGAGCATGGGAAAAATAATAAAAAAGTTCTATTATACATACCAATGACACAATTGAGCCGAGAAGTTGGCCGATGACGTCACAGAACGTGAGCGCTCAAGGGTGCTGCGTCAGCCAGCTGTCACTCTTGGCCGCTCACGCGGCCCGAGTTGCCGCGAATTTATTTTCGCGTAATTATTTACAGTATTCTTGGGTCATTTTACACAAACTTTTTTCACTAGTATTGTTCCAATTATTAGCAATAGACGTTGTATTATAATAAAAATGGTATAAACTCACTAGGCGCTCATATATTAGTGTCACAAGTATGCCCACCAAAATGGTATAATTTACAGGAAATATTCAATGTATTTGGGTTTTTTTCAATATAAACACAAAAATTAACTTGATATGTACATTTATTTACCAAAGAATTACACATTTAGTACTCCAGGAGACTGTGATACTGTGCAAAACAGTCGATATGGCACAGAGGGACGGCACACGCTTCGCACCATGTAAACACCAATTTACGTTTCTGTGGCCTCAATTTGGTACTGGAACACACAACACACCGACGCTGGCCTGCTGCACGAGCTCCAGTTGGTGGTAATTTCTTGATTTGATGTATCAGAAAGGCCTCCCTGTAAGCGAGCCTGGGTGCAGGAGCATGGTTCAGTATTGGGTCTCGAATGGGTCTTTGTATGCCAGGTGTGTTCTTGCCAAATTTACCTAGCAACTGTTTCACAACTTGAAAACTGAACGAACGGAAATATGGTTTTCTACCTGTCTTCACAAGAAACATGTAACTGTTCAGCATTGTTACGTCAATAAGGTGGAAAATCATTTTCTTTTTCCACTTCACTGTTTTCCGTACACACTCTACAGCACCCACCATCATGTCACATTTATCAACTAAACGCATGCTGATGTTGTAGTCCATCACACAATCTGGCTTATATATTATTTGCTTTGTTGTTTGCTTCACCTTGCCACTGTCTACCATTGTACCAGGGTGAATGGTGGTCAACATGTTCACTTCACGTCTGTCTTTCCACCGCACTGAAAGCATTGCACCACTTTTTCTTACCTCGCAATCCCCAACTTGCATAGCAGTGTCAAACACAGGCATTTCCTTTCGTTTTGGCTTTACTGTTCCACACACTCCAGTCTTATTATCAAGCAAGAATTTCGTTAGCAAGGGACTGGTATAATAGTTATCTGTGTACAATATGTGGCCCTTGTTCAGATATGGTGCAGCAGTGCCTTCACCACACTACCTGAGAAGCCATGTTCGTCATTAGCAGGAATATCTACATTTGTGGCTGAATAAAGTATCATGTGTAACACCATTCCTGATTCACAGTCACAGAGCACAAAGAATTTCAGTCCAAATCGGTGACGTTTTGAGGGAATATACTGCTTGAAGGCAGCACGTCCTTTGAAAAGCACAAGGGATTCATCAATAACCAGCTTCTGAGCTGGTACGTAGTAATCTCGGAACTTTCCAATCAGGTCATTTAGCACGTGCCTCACCCTCCAAAGCCTATCATCCTGTGTCTCGTCTGCATTATTTGCAAAATGAATGCACCGTAGGATCAACAGAAATCTGTCTCGGGACATATATTTCCCAAACAATGGTGTTGGAACAGAGTTGTCTTTGCTCCAATAATCTGAAATTACGTGTTTCACACAATGTTTCATCAACATGCAAATTGCGAAAAACACATACATCTCACCAACAGTTGTCTCTTTCCAACGCTGTAGTCGTGAAAATTCTGAAACTTCCTCACCTTCGATGAGATCGGCCGCAAGTCTGTTCGTTTCGTGAACAATGTGTTCCATTAGCGGCTCATCGAAATATGCAGTAAAGAAGTCCATTTCACACATTTCGTTACCAGTATCAGGAAAAAGATCAGTAATTCCCACATCTCTGTTATCAAAGTCGGGAATTTGTGGAACAAAATCTTCCCCATCACTCGACACACAAACCTGCTACCTTCCGAGAGCCATTAGCTGCACCATGGCGAGGAATCCGGGGACCAGGAGCTGAAGCAGGCATTATAACAGTAGGGGCAGGAACGGTAGATGAGGAAAAAGATTTGGAACATGAGGGAATTTGTTCCTCATTGTCGCCATATTGTCCCATGCGGCGGCGCTTGGCTGGGCGGGCAGCTGATGCGGCGAAACTTGTACTGGCACTAGCAGCTGGGGTAAAACTATTCTCCGATTCTTCATCACTAAAGCCTGAGAAAGATTCACTTGTTTCAGACTCGTCAATCATATCATAAACGTGCAGTGGTATAGATGAACGACGTGCTTGGGCGCGAGGTGGTGTTGAGTGGTGTTGAGTAGTAGCCTCCTGAGGCATCCTCACCCTCGTGGCACCCACATGTTCACCCTCACTATCCGTTGTTTCGATTTCTTCAGGCTGGGTGTAATCTTCATCTATATCTGAGTCGTCAATATCAGATTCGTCAACGTCCTTGAACAATTCATCTGCAATTTCGTCTTCAGTTAAGGACTACGCGGCGCGGTGCGCTGAGTGAGGTCGCACGCTGGGTTGTGATGCGCTCGCCATGGTGTCTGGCCACTAACTAAGGCCTGTGAAACAAAGGAGGCCTGCTCTAGATTTTTTTTCAAAAAGGCGTCTGTTTACAATCGCCCCTGGCTACGGTATGGGTGACCCCTTTACACCGCGGGATGTTTGAATCGTGCCTGGCACCCTTTGGCGTATATATACGCCATGCGCAAGGTGGGACATGCAACCCGTTCTCGCAAATTCGTAAAGTCAATATTGACTTATTAACTACGTGCATAGGTGATATACTAAACATAATAGATACCCTTAAAAAGATTCATAGAAAACACCGACCTTACCTAACCTTGTTAGTATTTTAAGATAAGCATCTTATTGCTTCGTAATTACAATTATTACTTAACCTATACCTATTATAGGTTAGGTAATAATTGTAATTACGAAGCAATAAGATGCTTATCTTAAGATACTAACAAGGTTAGGTAAGGATGGTGTTTTCTATGAATCTTTTTAAGGGTATCTATTATGTTAAGTATGTCACCTATGCACATATTTAATAAGTCAATATTGACTTATTAAATTTGCGAGAACGGGTTGGGACATGTTACTCATGGCGTATATATACGCCATGCGCAGTTTAAGGGTTAATGTGTTTTTCAGGTGAGGGAAATCTTTGAAACCTCTTTACCGATTGCTTTGAAATTTTGACACAACATTGCATTCAAATAGGCACGTCTTTTTATATATCTACTATATACATGCCTCACCTGTGACAGGAAAAAACATTTTTTTTTTTAAACAGCACCATCTGTTGGATGTAAGAGCAACACATGCTGTAATCTCTGAAAGTTCTTGATTGATTGCTTTGATATTTTGAGAAAACGTTGCATTGGAATAGGCACGTCTTTTTATATAACTAATATACAGATGCCACCCCTGTGACAGGTAAAAACATGCGTTTTTGAAAAACAACGCCATCTGTTGCACATAATAGCAACATGTATGCTATACTAAATATGTCACGAATTCCATTTCAATGTTTTCGATTGAATTGATAATCTTTATTTTCATGGATTTCGATTTATTTTATTTTATTGAATTATTTTGAATGACATTGTGTTGGAATTGAGCTGTGTTGTTTACCATACCGTTCATTTCGTATATATAAGTATAGATGCCAAACCTGTGACAGATAAAACTATGCTTATCTTGAAAAACAGTGCTCTCTGTTGCATGTAAGAACAATACACATGCTATACTAAATATGTTACAATTCCATTTCAATGTTTCTGATTGTACTGATAAATTAATTTGTCAAATATTTTGATTTATTTTCATTTTGATTTAATATTTTGTGTGAATTGCATTGGAATTGAGCTGTATTGTTTACCATACCATTCATTTTGTGAGTATAGTTTTTTTTTTAATATTTTCATTTCATTTTTTAACTGTTTTTCTTGTATTTCAGTGATGGGAACATCAGATCACTTGATGTTCCCAATTTTCTGATGGGAACATCAGACTATTTGGGAAGGCATCGGACGAGGGAGTGGGGATGATGAGGAGATGGAAGTGAGAGATGGTGGTGAGGACAAGGGGACAAGGGATGGGGTAATGGTAGGGAGGGACAAGGGGGTGGGGAAGTTTGCGATGGTGGGCACGAGGGGATGGGAGAATGGAGAATGGTGGGGAGGACAAAGGGACAGGGGTTTGGGGCTTGGTGGGAAAGAAGAGGGGATTGTGGAGTGGGGAATGGTGGGAGAGGATGAGGGAACAGTGGAGTGGGTAATGGTTGGGAGGCCGAGGAGACGGGTGAGGGGAGAATGGTGGGGTGGACTGGGGGTACAGGGAAGGTTGCCGTGGCCGGGTACTGCTAGTAATGAATAACTAATATTTGAGTAATACTTTAATTAATATCACTATTGTAGCACTTCCGGTTAGCTCTTATCACCATCATTTGGTATACTAACATTCGGTAGTAGTTAATGGTACACGCATTAGTGAGAATTACACAATTATTACATGAATAGATCCCACCCTGTTCAGGGTCAACACGATGTTAACTAATATATACACACCAGTACTGTCTAACACAGGACTAGTTGAAATAATTCCTTTCCTAGGAAATTAACTAATTAACTTAGGCTGAATTTGTACATAGCTTAAAAAATACAATTACAGTTTAAAATCCGACCCCTTTAGGATTGGCATAAATACAAGAATGGTGCATTAATGTGTATATTAGTGCTGTGTTTTTTTGGGGGGGAGGGGTAATTTTTTATATATATAAATAATATGTGTGAACTTATAAAATACATGTGAAAAATGGTAAATATATATAGTTAAATTTGGCTTGCTAGCCACAATCTTCTATGGTAGTTGATAGTATCAACTAATTTGTCGAGCACATGTTTCCTGGACTCTCTAGAGAGGTGTACGCCATCTTGGGCAAATCTCTGTTGACATGGTCTGGCTGTAAAGTGAATATAAGTGACGTCCAGCCTTGCTTTTTTTCTCAGCCGAAAATTTATATATATAGCAGAAAGCTGATAGTATTCAGGGTTCACTCCCCAACGGTTATCATTCCTTAGTTGGCGAGGTTCCACTAATGTGAACACGACAGAATTGCTAATTACTTTAAGTAAATTAATAATGTTTTTTAAATGATTAATTATTTCAGGTGGGTGACAAGTGGGATGGCATGTAAATCTAGTTCATCTAGTATAGATTTAACATTGCTTATAATTGGTCCAGTTCGAAGTTGACTATAAAGGATCGACTGAGAACTGGTATAAATTTTAATATTAATTATGGTTGATATGGTTGATCTGGTTCAGTGGACCAAAAAGGATGTGGAAAAATCTGACTCTGTAATTAATAATAATGAAATGAGATTTCGATAGCTGTGAAGGACCACCCTTTATTTATATTAAAAAACTAGCGTTGATTGTAATGAAACGGGTTTTTCTGGGTGACCTGGAAACTCCCCGGAGCTTATCCAGGCTGATATGCTAAAGTCAGACTTTGGCATCAGTCATGTGTATGGAGTTCTGTGGGCCTGCCGGGGACCACAAGCCAGAATCTGGCCCCCTCAGAGAGGCATGTGGAGCAATGCCTATAGAAACCCCCATGTGGCTGGAAGCATTCTATGTCTATTTTTATTGTCTATTCTATTCTATTTGCTACCATAAGCCGGTCAAGTGGATAGAGCTCTTCAAAAAGAAACGAGCATGACGTCACACGTCGCTGCTGTCTGTGCAGTTCCCTCCTTCCCGGGAGGGGGAAGGGGTAGACCCAGACCCCTCACGCCGGCTATCCACCTTCAGTTCTGAGGCTGGATGTCAAAACATGAAAAACTGGTGACCTGGGGAAGGGAGGGATGCCGAGAAGCCTCCAGGTCTCACCCAGAAAATGGTGTTTCATTACATTCAACGCTGGTTTTCTGGGGGAAGGCCTTTCGGCTCCCCCGAGCTAACTACCCACACAGGAAAAATAGAGGGACTTACCTGGGAGGCGGTCACTGCTCACTCCTCAACTTGAAGTCAGGACAACTGGCTGCAACCGCTGTCCCTAAGCGACACATATCCGACTAGGCCCAGGAATGTTAACGAGATATCGAGCAGTCATGACCCTGTTCATCAGCCAAAACCCCCACGCTTGAATGTCAACCCAGTCCATATTGCCAAAAACGGCAGCATGAGCAGTGAACTTGCGAACGCCATGGGCCCGGGGATAGACCTCAGGCTGGCTAGCCTTAATAATCCTGCAGACGACCTAGGAGACCCGCATCCGCGAACAGGGAAGAAGGGAAACCGGATCAACCCAAAGTGTGTCCCCCAGACACAGAAGCCATGGCATGCAAATAACGACGGAGGGCCGCAACCGGACACAAAACATGATGCACCCCCGGCCTGACCAACCAACCATCAACAACCCAAGGACCTCTCCAGAAAGCAGCAGTCACATTCTTTGCCAGAAAAGGAGATGGCTGCAGACGAACAAACGTATCGCCACGACCAAAAGAGCAGAAAACCCTGCGCCAGAGGAGAGCATGAAACTCACCAACCCGACCCCAGAGACCAATGCCAACAGAAAGAGAGCCCTCAAGAAGCAATCCTGAACCGAAGGGACCACAACAAACTGTGGAGAAGAAAGAAAAGAGAGCACTCTGTCCAATGACCAGGATGGCTCAGGCGGCGCATGAACAGGCTAGAGGTGAAACAACACACGAGACAGCTTGCGAAACGGTGCAGACATAACAACAAAACCGAAAGCCAGCTGAAGCAGCTCCACCAGTGCCGGGCGATATGAGCCGACAGTGTTAGGCATAAGATGACGGTTCTGGAACAACTGAGAGAGAAATGACAACACAACTCTAACAGACAGCGAAGCATAACGACGAAGACGCAAAAAAAATGAAAGGACCCCCCAGGAAACTTCATACTGCCGTCGAGAAGATGCCCACAGGTGGGACACTAATAAGGAAGCCACAGTGATCACCATAGAAATGATGATAATCTCAAGGAAAAAATACCAAGCGAAGACTCGAGGAGAAGATCGAACCAGCCACTCGATGCGCTGGTCCGATCTGCTGGAAATGGCGGAGCCACGGAAAAACCTCAGGGTTTGGACACCGAGAAAGCAGCGCCTGAAACCACGGCTGGGCCAGCCACCACGGGGCAATGAGAACTACTCTCCCCTGGTAAGTCTCCAAGTGAGTCAGGACCTGGAGCAACAGCTGAACCAGGGGAAAGAGGTACAGGATCCCCCACCTCGACCAGTCCTGCCGAAAGGCAACGTTTTGGCCGTCCGTCAAGACGTTGGACACTCCCCGCACATGAACAGCCAAGAGGGCTAAACCCCAAAAACTCAGCAGACGAGTCACCCGAAGCGACCAGTGCCAAAGAGCCAAGGACTGCATCGAACCCCCCCCCCCCCCAGTTCAGACAAGGAACTACTGAGGAGCAGTTCGAATAGAGCCGGACCGTCAATACGAGGGGCGACCCGAACCCTCCAAAGAGCAAATCACACTGCCACGAACTCCCGCACTGTGCTGTGGGCTCGATGGAAGGACGTACCCCACCGTCCCTGGCCAGCCTGGTGAGCACTGGTCACAAAGCCCCAGCCACGAGATGATGCATCCATGAACTCATCAAGTGAGGGGCTCGGGCAGGCACCAAAGCACTGAACCCCGAAAAACCCAAAGAGGAAGCTGGCGACGCAACAGCCTACGTAAGGCCAACGGGGTTCGAACCCAGTGATTGCGAGAGAGGTAGAAGGGACGTCCCCAAAGGAACCAGAACAGCCGACGAAGCCAAACCTGACCCGGCGAGTAGACCACCATTGCAAAGTTCAGACCCTTGAGAAACCAGCAGGTGACCCTGGGAGCCCCCCCCCCCCCAGAAACAGGCGCATGTGGAACCGCAACCGTAGGAGAAACTCCGGAGGAAGAGATAAGGAAGTGGTCAGAGAGTCCCGTACAAGACCCAGCCAGGTCCGAATCTGGGAGGGAACCAAATGAGACTACCTCCAGTTCACCAAGAACCCGAACTCGGCGAGCTGGGAAAGAACCAAGTACCTGACTAGCAAACAAGAGGACCGGTTGGGAGCCCAAACCAGCTACCCGTCGAGTAGGCCAACACCCGAACACCGAAGAGACGCAGATGGACCACGACGACCCGGGTAAGGCGCGTGAACATGCGAGGAGCCAGGTTCAACCCGAACGGGAGACAACAAACGCGGGAACTCTGACGCCCCATAACAAAACCGAGCCTGTCCCTGAAACGCACATGAATTGGGGTGTGCCGATAAGCGTCCTGAATGTCCAGGGACACCATCCAAGAGCCCAGTGCCAACAGGAGCCGAACCTGGGACAGCGTAGTCATTCAAAAGGAGAGGCAATGAACCCAGGGGTTCAGACGGGACAAATCCAAAATGAACCTCAGGCGCGTACAGTCCCGTTTCGGCACTGGGAACAGATGGGAAACCATTCTGAGGGACGTCGTCGTTCCGACCACGCTTACGTGCACCCACTCCAAGGCGACTCAACAGAGGGCAGGGGAAGAGGCCTACCCCTCTTGCCCCGAAGCCCTTGAAGGAGGAGGGGCCACCCAACGCCACCTCAAGCCGAAGGATACGACCCGAAACGCCCACAAATCGTGGGACAAGGCGTGAGCGAACAGTGCAACCCTCCCCCCCCCCTCCTCCAATCAATGAGACGAACCGCAAAAGGGCCGGCGCCTCTTCCGAGACCCCGAACCTTGCACAGAGTGAACACCGTGCTGACCAGACGAAGGTGGGACCGAAGGCGGAGCCGGACCAGAACCTGGCACCAGTGGCCTACCACGACGATAGGAACCACGAGCCCTGGACCAACCTCTCCAGAAAGGCCCCCCAAGGACCACCCCGGATAACCAACAAGTCAGACATAGGATGACAAGTAGCCGAAGGAGCCTGAATATACTGCACCACAGCAGAATCCTCAAAAAGCAGAGGACAAAAAGGGGAGGACATCCTAAGTGCCAGGGCCCAGGCCGATTCCAGAGGAGGCAACCACCCCCTGCCGACATGCGAGCTGGGAAGCATAAAAACAACGAAACTGCATCCTGCAAGATCGGCGTAAAGAGCTTCAACAAGGCAGCCCTAGAGCGAGCCGCTGAGCCCAAGGCACCAGACCCAGGAACGGCCCCAATCATCCCCACATCCTCCGTAAGCCTGTCAAAAGACAGCACTAGGAGAATAAAGAAACGCAAGGGCGAAACCAAAAGGCCACGGGCGCGCAAGTCCTCAGCAACCTGCGTCGCCGAAAGAGAGGGAATCTGCACATGGAGCAGCTGTACGCCAACATCCAAGGGAGGGTCGGGGCAAACAAGCACTCATTGAGGCGCTCAAGGTCGCCCCCCAGGAAAATCTGAATCATTGTCGAAGCCTCACACCACTTAAGCATGCCTGAACGACAGAAGGAATGCCAAGCCTTTAAAGCAAACATAGGACTGTCCACCAGCCAGGACAACTCCGGAACCTCGTAACAAACCCAGAAAGGGAATGATGGCCCAAACCTGAATGAAGACGGATCCATAAGTGAGGAATAATCCGGGTCGCACAGGAGGTAAGCCAATAGGGCCGCCTTTACCGCAGACGGTTGGATGCGATAAAACCAAAAACCTCCGGAAGGATAGAACCGACGCACCCGGGGGACATGGAACCGAACCCGGAGAGGGACAGACACCAGATCCAACTCATACCCAGAGCGAGGAAATGAGAACCCCACTCCTTGTAACGGTAAGCAATGCTTAGAGGGCAGCAAAACCCAGGCGGGGTCCAGTGGGGCCCAAGGCCCCGAAGTCAGCCCCAGGATCCTCCTCCACAAGACCCAGGGCCAAGTCATCCCCCAACGCACTGGCCTCAACAGAAAAAGCCGGCACAGCCGCGTAAGCCGGATGGAAGGAGGGCCCACTGGTCAGACCCGGAGGCTGCCGCAGGAAGATTGGACTTGAATGCTTCCGTCGCCACACCAGAAGGGGCATCCCCCGAGACTGCCCGAGTCACAAGACCATGTAAACCCTACCCCGACCACGAAACCCTCAGACGCTTCGGGAATCCCAGGCAGGATACTGCTAACCGACGCCCAAAACTACCAAGGAACTTTATAAAGGGGAACCTCAGGAACGTGTACACTCACGGGGACCTATCAGGGGGCACCACCAGAAAAAACCGTATCAGGTCATATACTAAGGGGCAAGCAAGGCAGAACCCCCACTAGGAAAAAACAAAACCCGCAAGAGGATAACGTACCCAAAGGAACAGAGCCGGCCACTTTGAATGGTGAAAACAAGCTGCACAGCACCCTGTGCCCCGTACCAGTGCAAACTGCCTCTTACCCTTATATAAGGAGATATCTAAGATAGGGAGACAAAACACCCAAATGGCGGCCGAGAAACCGAGCAGTTAAACAGCCCAGCAGAGGCAGGACCCAAGGAACTTGTGGAAACTAACCCCAAGTCCCTAGGGCAGTACTTACAGGGCACCTAGGGAAGCTAACCATAGGCACATGCAACCCGAGTACTGTAGAATAACTCTTGGCGCTCGCACCCCTGGAAGACAGTCACCACACTCGAAGCACAGTGCTGAAAGACCACTGGAACCAGAGCACATGACCTCTGCCTCTAGCATCAGCCTTACAACTGAAGGGTGGATAGCCTGCTAGAGGGGTCTGGGGCTCGCTCTTCCCCCACCCGGGGAGTGGGGTGCTGCGCAGACAGCTGCTCGGCGACGAGCAGCTGCTGCGCAGCACCCTGGGTTAGACAGCTGCTCGTCATCCTCGCTTGCTCGTTTCTTGTTCGGATTTTGGTAGCATATTTTACCAGAATAGGGGTTTGTTTTGGGATGCTTACCTTTCTGGGTGCCTGATCCGGTCGATGGCAAACATAGAATGCTTCCAACAACACGGAGGTTCTATAGGCCATTGCTCCCCATGCCTCTCTGTGGGGACCAGGTTCTGGCTCATGGTCCCCGGAAGCCCACAGAACTCCATACACATGACTGATGCAGAAGTCTGGCATTAGCCCAGATAAGCTCTGGGGAGCCTCCAGGGAGACGAAGGGGCTCCTCCCAGAAAAAGGAAAATAAAATAAAGAAAAATTGAAAATGATTCTGAGAACCAGTGCTTATCTCCTAATAATTAATATAATATGAGAACATTGGTTCCAAGGGTTGTTATAGCCGAGGGGAAGGGTTGTAGAGATAAGCTCCCACAGCCTGTAAAGTGCCCCTGATGGCGTGCGTCTCAAATAGCCTCTGACAACCAAGTCCAGCTCCTGGCCTGAACGTGTGGCTTAGCCTCTAGGCCTGGCGGAACTGTTTCTACCAACAGGAGAAGGGGCGAAGGCGGGTCTCTGGCGCCTTAAAACCAGTTGCTTCAGGCAGATGGGACTCGTTAGCCTGGAAAGGCAGCTCATCTAGGGGAAAGGAAAACCCCCTAATTCAAACCTCTGCTGTCTTGTGGCTAAACTTACTCATGGGAAAGACTTCGGGAGTCAACCCTGAGGAAAAATCCGGAGTCGGAGTCCCTAAGGCAGTTTGCAGCTGTTTACAGCTACATTCTGACAACTCCTGCGACGACACTGGTGCCAAGCATATCGGCGCCTGCCCTTCCCTTGGAACACATCGGTGGCGTGGAGAGGGTGGATCTGCTGCATGGGCAACAGCTGATCCTCCATAATTACTGCCCAGGCCTGTGCCCTGGAGAGGACACTCTAGCATCGCCTTGGCGATGGCTCAACACGGGAAGTGACAGTTACCGGTGATAAGCCTACCACTCAATTGGCGTAGAGTAAGGCGCCAGGGGTTGCTTCCGTCGGTAGGAGAAATCATCCGATTTCATAGGACAGCTACCACCCGCCTCAAGCTGGGCAGCCCCCAGCCAATAAGGTGCTGTCCCGCCACGGTCCGCCTGCTCCACTGGGTGCGTGGGGCTTAGGCCACAATCCAATAAGCGGATCGTCAACCCATGCACCAGGCAAAAGAAAACAAACACAGAGCCACCCAGCTCTAAAACTGGGCACATGGAATGTAAGGACCATGACACCGGGTTTCTCGGAAGATCTACTGGAAGTGAACGTCGCCCGCAAGACAGCTGTGATCAACAATGAACTGCGCAGGCTCCAGATGGACATAGTCGCCCTGCAGGAGACACGTCTGCCCGCAACCGGCAGCATACGGGAGAAGGACTTTACCTTCTTCTGGCAGGGCAAACCACCAGAAGAGGTAAGGGAGCATGGCGTTGGCTTTGCCATCAGGAACAGGTTGTTAGGGTCCATAGTACCGCCTATGGAGGGGTCTGCAAGGATCATCAAACTTCAGCTTCATACAGCAGTAGGAATGGTCATCCTCATCAATGCCTATGCACCAACACTGACCTCCTCTACCGAAGCGAAGGACAAGTTCTATGATGACCTCGGCCTAGCTCTGAGACATACTTCAACAAGAGCCAGTCTTCCTCCTGGGAGATTTTAATGCAAGAGTTGGTTCTGATCACAGCTCTTTGCCTTCCTGCCTGGGCCAGTTTGGATTTGGGAAGATGAATGAGAATGGGCAGCGCCTCTTGGAGTTCTGCTGCCGTCATGATCTCTGCATCACAAATTCCTTCTTCGACACCAAGCCCCAGCATAAGGTTTCCCAGGTCTACGCATTGGCACCAACTCGACCTAGTGTTTACGGGGCGTAACAATCTAAGAAATGTCAAATTGACCCGCAGCTTCCAGAGTGCAGATTGCGACACCGACCACTCTCTCGTCGTTTGCAGAGTAAAGTTCCAGCCCCGGAAAATTCACAGAGCAAAGAAGGAGCGAAGACCACGCATTAACGTAAACAGGACCCGTAACCTTCACTTGGTGGAGGAATTTACTGCGGCGCTGGTAAATGCCCTTCCTGTACCACCCTGCGATAGCGCAAGTGAGAGGTGGTTACATCTCAGGGGCACTATTTTCAACACTACCATGTCCACCTTCGGTAAGAGGCAGAACAAGTCAACAGATTGGTTCGACGCCAGTGCAGAGGAACTGTTACCCCTCGTAGAGAAAAAGAGACGAGCTTTCTCATCCTACAAAAACCTGCCCTAAGAAAGGAACCTACAGGCCCTCCGTACTGCCCGCAGTAGAGTTCAACAAACTGCGAGACGTTGTGCTAACGATTACTGGCTTCGACTCTGTTCCAGCATCCAGACTGCGCCCACTGTCGGCAACATAAGAGGCATGTACGAAGGGATCAAACAGGCATCAGGCCCTACACAAAACCGGACGGCTCCTCTAAAGTCAGCCACTGGAGAGATCATTAAAGACCGTGATCAACAGATAAATCGCTGGGTGGAACATTACTCCGAACTCTACTCCAGAGAGAACGTGGTCAGCGTAGAGGCTTTGGATGCAGTTGAATGCCTGCCCATTATGGAAGAACTTGATCTAGAACCAACTGTGGAAGAAGTTGAGAAAGCAGTGGATTTGCTTTCCTCAGGGAAGGCCCCGGGAGACGACGGGATTCCGCCTTAAGTTCTCAAGTGCGCTCGTGGAACACTTAAATCTCAGCTTCATGAACTTCTATGCCAGTGCTGGAGGGAGGGCTCGGTTCCACAAGACATGAGAGATGCAAACATCATCACTCTCTACAAAATATAGGTGACAGAAGTGATGTAAACAACTATCGCGACATATCCCTCCTTAGCGTCGTTGGCAAACTCTTCGCTAGGGTCGTTTTGGTCAGGCTTCAGATTCTTGTCGAAAGAGTGTACCTCGAGTCACAGTGTGGTTTCCGAGCAGAGAGGTCGACCACTGACATGGTGTTCTCCCTGAGACAGCTTCAAGAAAAGTGCAGGGAGCAGAGAAAAGCCTTGTACGATGCCTTCATTGACTTTACAAAGGCCTTCGACCTCGTGAGTAGGGACGGACTCTTCAAGATCTTGGCCAAAATTGGCTGTCCACCCATCCTACTCAGCATAGTACAATCGTTCCACAAGGACATGAAGGGGACAGTCGTGTACTACGGCTCAACTTTTGAACCATTCAACATTAACAGTGGTGTTAAACAGGGGTGTGTTCTTGCTCCAACCCTGTTCGGCATCTTCTTCGCGATCCTCGTCAAGCATGCCTTTGGAACAACCACATAAGGCATCTATCTCCGTACAAGATCTGATGGAAAGCTCTATAATCTATCCAGACTCCGAGCAAAGACAAAAGTACAGATACGAATCCTCAGCGAGTTCCTCTTCGCCGACGACGCAGCGATCACCACACACACAGCAGAAGGCCTGCAGCAGCTACTCAACCGCTTTGCCGCAGCTTGTTCCGCATTCGGCCTGACAGTCAGCCTGAAGAAGACACAGGTGGTGGGACAAGATGTCAATGAGCTACCCTGTATAAATATAGAAGACTATGTGCCACAGCAGGCGCTGCATCCAACTACACTACAACAACTAGACACCCAGGGCACAACTCCATAACCCCACGGGATTGACGGATGCCTACTACTACTTATGAGAACATTAAGTGAACTGTAGATAACATTAAAATATTGAGTCGACTCACTCCACATTCTTCTGTGGGGTTAATGCAGTGCAAATTAGCTAATGAGTTAAAAGCACCATTAATTCAATAGTACTGCATATCAAATTTATGAGATAAAAATATTCATGTATAGTAATAAATCACATGGCAAATTTATGAAATGGTAGTAAACACCTAGTAAAAAAATCTACTAATATTTAACATAAAGAAGAGCTTTGCTGTATTGCAGTGCTCCTGCTGCTGTCCTCTAATTCTGCTGGACGCTTTTTCCTTTTGTTACGTTTTTCTCCACCCCCCCCACCCCCCTCTTCCCCTTTCTCGATGTCATTTCCCGCTGACTTTGTGCCTGTTTTGATCATTCTTGTGGCCTACTTTTGTTTAGACGCCTAAGTGTTTGATGAGTGTTATGATCTCAGCCTGCAGGAGAAACGAGTCTCCCTTCTTGAGAGTTATTCAGCAAGCCTGACCTAACTAGAAGGTCTAGCAAATATTGAGGTGATAACCCATATGAAAATGGCTGGTTGGATATGTAAAACAATTTAAGATTATGGGCAGTAAGTAAGGAAATAGATAAATGACTGGCTAGGAGATGTGGACATTTTGCTGGAGGCGTGAGGCTCGCTTCCGGAGGACCTTGACCTCACTTGAGTGCCAGACATCGCAGGGGGAAGCCGCGCTCCGTTTGAGCTCCCGCCAGAAGGGAACCCCTAGTGATATATCTCTAAGAGAAGAGAAGTGTGCAGACGTGCCAGCTGTGGAATTGAGCTGAGAACGTTGTGGTGTCAAGTCTTGGACGGCGAGGAGAGTTTAATAAGCTGCTCAGAGGCATTTTCGTGGGCTGTGTGGAGCGCCCTGACCAGACGCCGTCAGAGGGAAAGCGCCCTCGATCAGTTAATCTGTGGTAAGCACGATATACGCCAGTTCATAGTGATTGCTTACAGTTGGTCGTGTGCCCAGCGACAGTAGCGATGTTTATTTATAAGTTAGACATGTTTTAATAAGGCAGAAAGCCTGAAATAAGAGAGTGAAGAGGGAGGAGCGCGGAGCGACGTCCGCCCCCTCTGAGCGCTGGCGGACGACTGAGGGAGCCTGGCTCCGGATGTAGGAAGACCCTCCCAGCGAGTGAGGACCGCAGCCAGGCGAGGTGGAGTATGGACCCGCCCAAAACGGGGGAGTCCACTCTCACTGTATGTAGAGAACAGATAGAGGTTTGAGGCAAACATATTGTGTGAATATTTTTTGTTTATGTGTTAAAGGGGAACATTTTATTGGAGTGTCGATGGGTTGCAGGTTTGTCTTTTGGGGAAGAAGTTGCTGAGAACTTCGAAGCCAGCAGATGAAGTAGCTGATGAGACTCCAAGGTAGCGGAGCAGAGGACCTCGAGCTGTGAGGAGAAGCAGCAGTGAAGAGGAGTGTCACGTGCTTCTGCAGAGGTGGAGAAGCACCATAGTTGCTCGGGGAAACTTCATGGTGTAGCAGCCAAGAGAGCTGTGGAGGACCCTAGCAGAAGGGTGAAGCACCGTAGTTACTCAAGGAAACTTCATGATAGCAGCCTGGAGGAGCTGCAGAGGATCCTGGTAGTGAAGCCCGGAAGAACCTAAGGATATTAGGGTTGTGAACTTCCAGAGGTGGAAGGGGAAGTTCTGGTGGATTACTTGTAGGGAATTGATAGTGTTTGGTTGTCATTAGCGTGCAAGACGCAGTGAGAGGTGAGTGACTGTTTGCATTCTTATGTCAAGGAGTGATTTATTCTGAAGCTTAGAGTTGCAGTCGTAGGCTTGATTACCTACAGATATATGTGCTCGAGGACTGACAGTGATCGATTAATCATTGTTGTGTATCAATGAACATTTGTACTGATATATGTTATTGCATTCAAATGCTGGTTTTCTATATATACATTATCTTGCTGATAGTGCAACAGTGTATGTAGGCTTGACCAACTTGAGGAGGTTAATAGTATCAGGTGGTGAACCAGGAGATAGGATACCACTTGATAAGCTGATAATAGAGTTCTGATGGTGTTGGAGTGCAACCTGATTGTGATATTATAGAGTATAGGATTCATTATTATTATATGTGTGTATGTATCGTGTATGTGCTTTGTCCAGTAAATGTGTCAAAATTTGCTGGTGTTTGCCCTTGTCCTAGTGAGGCTTCCCAGGAAGTAGTGAAGAAGGAGAGAGAGAGAGAAAGAACCAAGAACCACTGCTGTGGACAGGGTAAGAGGTAATACTAGTAAGTCATAGGGGATTGAGGAGATCATATCTCATAAGGAGAGAGTGGGGAGTCACAGCGGCTCGAGTGGGTGTGTGCACGTGACAACGAGGCTAAGTGTTGGAGCCGCATCCCCTAAACGTGTGACGTTGAGCCCCTCTCCAAGAGCCAGAAGCGCCAAGGGTGATCTCCTAGTATAAGCACTCTGCCGAGTTGTGGGTTGGGTTGTCCATAGAGAAGGATCGACGACGACAACACCAACCAACCCACAGTCTATAATATGAGGCATACTCATGCACCCGTAGAACTGTAGTACCCAACGTCTCGAGCAAGGGGAACCTTTTATTGTCAATCCCTCTCTCGTCACTGAACCCGATCTCGACGGGCTGACGATTCTTAAGGTGGCGTTTGTAGGGTGTATACTCACGACGCACCCCTAGGGGGCCCCGGCATGATCGGCGATAGCTTCTTGTTGGGTGTCCTGCCTATAAGTGTGGCTCCATGGTGGGTGTGGGAGCACATTCGTGAATGAAAGTGTTACTTCTCGTCTTTATGTCTGTGAATGTTCCTCTTGTACCTTGTACCCACTCGGCTCGTGGGGTGGGTGACCAAGCCCCCGAGTCGGACTGTATTGGAAGACTGGGCTCTGTATCTCCTGCTGCATTGGGCCCCAACCTTGCTCCTCCTTTGGCCCTCCTGACTACTCCCCTCGGCTCCACTCCCTCCTCTGTGGTTGGGTCGAGCCACAAGCCCCCAGTGGTGACCACCTCGTCCACTAGCACGGCTCAGTTTCTCGTTGTGACTACTGCACCTTTTATCTCCTCTCTCTCTGGGGGTTCTCAACGCCGTCCGTGCCACGGCTGCACTCGCTCGATTCCTTCCCGTACGGATGAGTATCAAGCCTTTTTTGGTCTTTCTTCGTGGGCCAAATACTTTGATCTCCCTCTTGATTCTATGCCTCCTGAAGATTTCTCCCTCATAGGCATCCGTAAATGCCTGTTACCTTCAACCCCCACCAGTCTCGGTACACGAGTCGTTGCTGCTCCTTCTCAGGATGCAGCCTCCCGCTTGGCTGCCTTATCCTGCCTTGGTGAGACCCCTGTCCGGGTCTCCAAGAACGCTCGGTTGAATGCCAGTGTTGGCACTATACTCCTCTCGCCCCATGTTGTAACTAGTGTTCGGAATCTACAGGACTGACACGATGATAATCGGCATATCCTCGAAGCCCAGGGCCATTCTGTCCTCCAGGTAGACATGTTTACTCGTCCCCCTCGTGATCGTCGCCGTCAGCCCCTTCGGGTTGTGAAGATTACCTCTGGTGGTAGGACCCTTCTGCCCTCTGTCATTCTTGCTGGTGCCAGGTGTTGTGTCTAGGAGTACATTCCCTCTCCTCGAGTCTGTAATACTATGGGCTCACCATAGCTCATGGTACTTGGAACTTTGTTCAAGGTAGCGAATCTTTAACAACAACAGCAACTCTGCATTAAGTGCTGGAGGTTTGGGCATGGAGTCCTCCGCTGCTCCAGTACTGTCTCTCTCTGTCCTATTTGTGGGGACGAGGGTCATTCTAAGTCGGAGTGCACTTCTTCCCAGGCTCGCTGCCTCAATTGCGGTGAGGCCCACCCTGCCTTCTCCCGCGCGTGTGTGTGCATTACAAGCATGAGGCGGCCGTTCTCAACTTGAAGTACGGGGAACGTTTGTCATTTCTTGAGGCGAGGCGTCAAGTTCGCCTTACACTAACGTCTCTTATGCTCGCGTGTTGTGCTCTTCCTCTCCTCATCCTTCCCGTCTTCCTCGGTCTCAAAACCGTTTCCTGGCCTTAAACCCAGACATGCCCACCGCCGCCACTTCTGTTCCTTTGAGTTCTGTACCAAAGGGTCCCCCTCATGGCTCTCTGTCTGGGGGTTCCCCTTCTTTCTACCCAGTCTGTCGTGTCTCCTGTGTCTTCTTCCTCGTCTTCCTCCGATCCTCCTTCCCGTCTTTCTCCTCAGCCTTTTGGCTCTCCTCGCCTCCTGCCAGTGCGAGCTGATGTCCATCACTCTCCCAACGGCCATCGTGTCTGCTCTCGTTCTGCTTCTCCTGTTGAGATGCTAGAATCTGTTGCCCATTTCGTTGTTGCTGGGACACCTGTCTCTTTGAGTCAGAAGTGTAAGCCAGGCTCCTCCCCTTCCTCCTCCCCTACAGGGAAGAAGGCTTCGCTTTCTTCCTGGCCCCCTACTTCTGACTCTCTCACTCCTTTCCCCTCCCGTTTCGGAGGTTGCGCCCCCTGTTCCTGCTATGGGGGTTTCTTTGGGTCCCCGCTTCCCTCTCGGTTGCTGCCCTTGCTGAGGTGCGCTCCCCTCTTTCTGGTCGTCCTCCTTCTGCTGCTGTCCTTGACTGCTCCTCTCGGTTGTCTCCTCCTCCTCCTCCGGACCCCGCCCGTCCGCCCCTGGTCTGTTCTCCCGCTTCCTTCCCTCTGTCTTTGCTCAGTTTACCCATGCCCCCTAACCCTGACTTTGCTGACCCTGACCTTCTTTAACGTGCTTTGTTCCTCTTTCGCCTTTGTTTCTTCCTTGTTCTCTGTTGCTGTCCTTTCTCTTCTCTTCGATGTCAATTCTTCAATGGAACGTTCGGGGTTATTGCGCCAATTTCCTTGAACTCCAACTTCTGATTCTCGCGGTTTTCGCCCCTTTGTGTCTGTCTCCAAGAGCCGATGCTTGGTGCTCGTCCTGGTCGCTTTCGTGGCTATTCCTTTCTCTCCCCCCCCTCCCCCCAGGTGTTGCTGGGGCTCCTAACTCTTCTGCTCTCTTGATTTGCTCTGATGTTCCCTTACTTTTTCCTTCGCCTCTCCATTGTTCTGCTGCTCGTATCTTTGTGAGGAAATGGTACACGGTTTGTTCCATTTATCTCCCCCCGAGTGCCCCACTTTCTCTTCCTGATCTTAAACACCTACTGGACTCCTTTCCGGAGCCTGTGCTCCTGCTGGGTGATTTCAATTGTCGACATACCCTTTGGGGTGATGTTCTGATAAACACTCGAGGTCGCCTTTTTGAGCCGTTCATCCTCTCTTCTTCCCTGTCTCTTCTGAATTCTGGTGAGCCCACTCATTTGGACTCTCTGAGTCACTCCTTTTCCTGTCTTGATCTTTCTCTTTACATGTCTTCCCTTTACTTAGATTTCGAGTGGCGGGTTCTTGATGACCTCCATGGCAGTGACCATTTTCCCATCCTTGTTTCCTTTTTCTCTTTTCACCCTCCCCTCTCCTTCCCTAGGTGTTGGTTTGTCGAGGCTGACTGGCCCCTCTTTACTGTCCGTGCTTCTATCTCCGACATTTAAATTCTGCATCTCTCTCGTGCCCTCCTCCTTTTTTATGAAACCGTTTTCGACGCTGCCCTCCGCTCTATTCTTCGCTCTTCCTCTCGGGGAACGCGGAAGTGCGTTCCCTGGTGGAATGTGTACTATGCTCGGGCTGTCTGCTGTAAGCGTGCTGCCTGGAAGAGACATCGTCGCTGGCAGACGCCCGAATCTTTTGTTTTGTTTTGGAAAGCAAGTGTGGTGGCTCATAGGACCATCCGTACAGCTAAACGTGCATGTTGGATGTCTTATGTCTCCACCATCACGTCTGAAACTCCTCTCCTGCTGATCTGGAAGCGTATCCGCAAGATAGTGGGTAAGTTCGTTCCTGATATGTCCCCGCTCCTTTAAGTCGGTGGTACTCTTGTGGCGGACCCGTTGCAGGTCGAGACTGAATTGGGTTCCCACTTTTCGTCTGTTAGCTCTGGTTCTCATCTCCCCCATTCCTTCCTTCTTCGTAAGCACCTTCTTGAATCTCGTCCCTTGGATTTCTGTACCTATCTCTGCCTTCCCTATAACGATCCCTTCTCTATTTCTGACCTCGTCTGCCCTGGCCCTCTGCGGTTCTACAGCAGCAGGCTCCGATGGCATTCATTATGAGATGCTTCGACTTCTCCCTCCGTGCTTGTCTCAGTATTTACTGAGTCTGTTTAATCGGGTCTGGGAGTCGTCGTTAGTCTCTGAGAACTGGTTCGATGCTGTTGTTCTCCTTGGTCGGAAACCAGGGTCTCTCGGGTCTTCCCCCAAGCACTTCCGCCCTATTGCCCTCACGAATTGTGTCTGCAAGCTCTTTGAACATATGGTTAACGTTCGTCTGATGTGGTTCTTAGAGCAATATCACCTCCTTTCCCCTTTTCAATTTGGTTTTCGCAAATGCTGCAGCACTACAAATGTCCTGGTGAACATGGAGGTCTATATTCGTATTGCTTTTGCTGCGAAGACCTCCGTCGTTGCCGGCTTTTTTGACCTGGAAAAGGCTTACGACACTACTTGGTAGTATCATATTCTGTCCCAACTTCATTCTTTTGGCCTTCATAGGACTCTCTCTCTCTTCCTCCAAAATTTCTTCCCTCGTCGTTCCTTTCGAGTGAGGCTTGGTACCACTCTCTCTGCCCCTTTTCGGCAATATGAGGGTGTGCCCCAAGGTAATTATCTGAGAACTACTCATTTTCTTGTTGCTCTCAAGAAGCGTTCTTTCCTCACTTCTTTCTGGCGTCTTCTCCACTCTCTATGTAGACGATCTTACCCTTTGCTGTAGGGGTGATGATTCGCCTCTCCTTCAACAGCGGCTTCAACTTGCGATTGATGCCGTGTCGTCTTGGGCCACCGATCATGGATTCAGGTTCTCTGCATCTAAGACTTGTGCTATGACTTTTACTCGAAAGTGTGTCATTCTTCGTCCCTCTTTGTCTCTTTATGGGCATACCCTTGTGTACAAGGATTTCTCTAAGCTTCTGGGGTTAATCTTTGACACTCGTTTGTCTTGGTCATCCCATATCTCTTACCTCCGTGCTGAATGCTCTAAGGCCCTTTCCGTCCTTAAGGTTTTGTCCCATACTTTATTTTTTTTAGGCGTACGCTCCTTTCTCTACATTCCTCACTCGTCCTGTCTAAACTCGATTATGATTGCCCTGCTTACTCGTCCGCTTCTCTTTTTACTCTTCGCCGTCTTGATGCTTTGCACCATTCTTGGTTTCGCCTCAGCTCTGGTGCCTTTCGTTCGACTGCCGCCCTCAGCTTGTATGTTGACACTGGTTTCCTATCTCTCCAGGACTGCCGTGATCTCTACTGTCTTCGCTATCTGGTGCGGTCCTTGCAACATCCTTCCTCTCGCCTCTGTCGTGCTTTGACTTTTACCCCTCCTGTAGGCCCTGTTCCTCTTCACCATATCCCTCTTTCTGTCCGGCTATCTCGCTTACAGGTCTCTTTCCATTCGTCTTTCTTATATTTCTCGTATTGTTTCTTCCTTGCCCCCGTGAAGGGTCCCCCCTTCCGAAATTTTGTACATCCTTGCCCGCATTACTAAAGCTTTTACTCCTCCTACGGTTCTGAAACGCCTTTTTCTTGAGCACTTTTCTTCACACTCCCGCTCCGTTTCCGTCTTCACCGTTGGGTCTAAGTCCGTGGACGGAGTGGGCTACTCCGTTGTTTTTCCTGACTGCACTTATATGTGTCGCCTTCTTTTGGAGACTGGCATCTTCACAGCAGAGCTTTATGCTATTCTCCATACTCTCCTTCTCCTGTTTTCTCGTTTTCAATCCTCCTTTGTGATTGTCGTTGACTCTTGTAGTGCCCTCATGGCTCTCGGGTCCTTTAATCCTGTCCATCCCATTGTCATCGAGATTCAACATTGGCTGTTTCTTGTCTCTAGTAAATTTAAATCCATGGTGTTTTGCTTGGTTCGCAGCCATGTTGGTGTTTCTTTAAATGAGGGTGCGGATGTTGCCGCTAGAGAGGCTATCCGCTCTTGTCCCATTTCCTGTAAAGGTATTCCTTCTTCCAACCTTTATCAGGTTATTCATTCCTCCGTCCTTGCCTGTTGGAAGGGTTGTTGGTCTTCTGTTGTTGGTAACAAACTGCATACTCTTAAGCGTTGTGAGTCCCCGTGGTCTTCCTTCTGCCACCGTAATCCCGGCTGTGGGAAATGGTTGCGTTTAGGTAATACTCGTTTATCTCATGGTCACTTAATGGAGCGCCGCCCGGCTCTTTATTGTCGAAATTGCGTTGTCCCTCTTACCGTTGTGCATATTCTTGTTGAATGCCCTGATTTCCAGGACGAGCGTGTCTTGCTTTCTGACCGCCCCTCGCTGTTACTAATTGTCCCTCGATAGAATTCTTGGTGACTCAGATACTTTTCATATCGTTCACCTTATGCGTTTCTGTTCTCGTATTGGCATCCTTGGTGATATTTAGCGTCCTCTGATTATTCCGCACATTTGATGGTGCTACATAGCCTTCCCGGTTTGGTGCCTTCTTTTGATAATTACTTATTTAGCTGTATTGCAGAAATAGATGTAAGCATTTGGGCAGTCTTGTCAAGAATACTTCTCGAAACAGGCGTTCCTGGAACACACATTGGGGCATAGACTATCTCCCTTCTTGACACAATGGCACAAATTTTTGTTATTTCGAGTCCATGCGGCCTAACAACGAGCGTCCTACAAGTTCGATGTACTGTGATCACAATCTACGAACTATTAGTAAGACATATCATGATAATGCTCGCCGAGCCGAATGTCTGATTGATGTGAGAGTTGATATGGAGAATTTTTCTCCTATTATTTCTTCAAGTATGTGAGATAATAAGGATAGGGTTTATTATTAAGAGAGTTAATTTAATTCTCACAGGATAAGAATTAATATGAAACAAAGTTCATATAAATTGAAAAGGTTATAGGAGAATTCTTTTCTCCATGAATCTAGGTGATAACAATAGATACTGTTTTATAGTGATGCTCAGCTAATCACGCTATACCATTCGATCATGGTAAATATAGCACTAGCTAATAATTCTTAATGAAGAATGTTGAAATAAAGGTCGAAGTGAACACAATTCTCTAAAATGTAGACGTTATCTTTCTCTCGGTGGCTGATGCTACATCGACAAGCAAAGTAGGAAAGATTTGGTGCAGTTATTACACAATAGGAAAGGAATTAATATTGCTACTCTACTGATTAGTATTATTAGTAAATTATAATTGTTAGTACAAGGATGATTTATCGAAGTACTATAAATGAAAAATAAGTGTTGGATATTTCCAAGAATGGGAAACATTGGTGACACTACCAGTACCACTATCACCTACCATGGGAAACACCGGTGACACTACCAGCACCACTATTGTGGGGGAGGTTTTAATTCTACAGAAGAATAATACTAAATATTTCGAAGGACCAATATTTATATAAAAATGAGAGAACCAGTGGCTTATTGATCTCCAATAATAATGCATAAATTAAATCACATAAATTTAACGCAATGAATATTTATATTAATTCAGAACTAAATCCATACACCCTACAACTTGGGGACAAATAATATGAACTTAATATATTTCTAATAATAAATAAATCATTCTAACATTAAATTCACTGAAAATAAGTCTATTAGCTAACTACAAAATGTAACAAGAAAACAGCTTAGTTGTCAGAGGTGAATGTGGATAACATCCGACAGCGACAACCCGTTTATTCTTGTCCGAGTCAGCAGTATTCTAGAAACATGTGAACATGTAAGTAGAAACTCGTCTCTCTTGCAGTTAATTCCATGTTGAAAGGCAAATCTTATTTAATTTCCACGTCAAATCATCTACTCATACATTTAATCGCAGAATCTAAATGGGTTTGGGGATCAAGAAATGCACTCACATGGGTTTGGATGTTGTCGTGTGGCGTAACGGCAGGGGACCAATGTTCACAAGTTATAATGGCCAATATGAAATTGTAAACTCACACAGAAATCACAATAGCGTGATGCATCATATGAACAAATCCACAAGGGCCGTGATGAGGATTCTCGTCACGGCCCTTGTGGATTTGTTCATGAAATTGTAAAGATACATATTCCCTGCCAAACGCAGTGACCACAAATAATAGAAGCTGCAGAATCAATCAGGAGCTCGCAGGTAACCAGATGCTCCTAAATTCGACGGATGATAATGGGCTAGCTTCTGAACACCTCAAAACTATGAGGGCTCTCGCGTGAAGTCTCTCCTCCTCTCTCTCCTCCATATAGTGGAGGAGAAAAAGGAGTGATCCATTAATAAATAGAAACTATTCCCTGAGGCTGGCTGGCTGATGCAACACGGCCATGATTCTAGGAAGAAATCGGGCGCTACTACATCTCAGTTAAATAATTTTAATATCACTACTCTACTGGTTAGTAGTGTTAGTAAATTATAATGCCTAGTACAAGAGTTACCTATTAACGTAAACACTGGTGACACTACCAGCACCACTATCAACCATAATGGTGACACTACCAGCACCACTATCACCCACCATGGTGACACAACCAGCACCACTATCATCCAACATTGGAAACACTGGTGACACTACCAGCACCACTATCACCCACCATGGTGACACTACCAGCACCACTATCACCCACCATGGGAAACACTGGTAACACTACCAGCACCACTATCACCCACCATGGTGACACTACCAGCACCACTATCACCCACCATGGTGACACTACCAGCACCACTATCACCCACCATGGGAAACACTGGTGACACTATCAGTGTCATTTTGAAATTTGAGCAATGCCTTAATTTCTGTTAATTGTTAGAATTGGGAGATGAAATTATGACACTTCATCATTAATTAATTTATTATGGTATTTTTCCTTATACTAATATAAGCAAAGTGTTTTAGAAAGTCTTCAGGTGTTATGCGGCATGATGAACCTGACAAACACTTGTTCTTCAGGAGGATGGACGGTGTTCCTCCAGAGAGACAAGAGTTGTTCCTGCGGTGAACTTCACCAGAGACTGGGAGGCCTACAGGACCGGCTTTGGTAACGTCTCCACAGAGTATTGGTTAGGTAAGTGGAAATACTGAGGTTATAATAATAATAATAATAATAATAATAATAATAATATTTTATTTAGGAAAAGTATATACATAGATGCAGAGTTACAAACATTCTGATTGATTTATAGATAGAGCTAATACATACAATACCTACAGCCACTAGTACGCATAGTGTTTCGGGCAAACGCAGGTTGGTACTCTCTGGTGTCTTCCCACCATCATATCTCCTGAAGACTCACTCACTCACTCACTCTTACTCAATCATTCACTGTCATTTTTACATTTATTCTCACCAGAATTCAGTCACTTGCCTCCCAACAAACATTTTCCCGTTTTCAAAACGTTTACAAACGACATTTCTTGTTTTAATCATGTTTTAATTAAATTACATTTTATTCACGTTTTTAGAGAATTTATTAAAACTATCTAAAATGTAAGGCCATAACGTTTAAGAAAACTATTTTAATTATCATATGATGTTTTAGAGCAAAGATTTTTTAAACGTTAATGCTAATTATTAATTATTGGAATTATTAGGTATAATTATCTCTATTGCGTTTGGAGAGAGAGAGAGAGAGAGAGAGAGAGAGAGAAAACAGATGCAGAAAGAGAGAAAAACAGAGATAGGAAGGAAAAGGGAGAAGGAGAGAGATGCGGAGAGAGATGCAGAGAGAGTAAGAGAGAGAGAGAGAGAGGGAGAGAGAGAGAGAGAGAAAACAGATGCAGAAAGAGAGAAAAACAGAGATAGGAAGGAAAAGGGAGAAGGAGAGAGATGCGGAGAGAGATGCAGAGAGAGTAAGAGAGAGAGAGAGAGAGAGGGAGGGAGAGAGAGAGAGAGAGAGAGAGAGAGAGAGGGAGTGTTACGGCCCTCTCGGGACGCAACGGGGTTCTTACTCTGATGTAGTTAGAGGAAGATATATATCCGGCCCCAAGCCAGTAGAGGCTATCAAGGGATGCGATCCGTGACGCAAGTAACTTAAAGGGAGTAGGGAAAGAAAGGTAAGAACTTAATATAATATAATATAACCTTCACCATTTAAATATATTAAAGTAAAACGTACACAAGGGGGAAGGGTATTAACACTTTACAAAGGGGATCAACACTGTAGTCTTCTGCTGGAGACTATGGATCCTCGAAGCTAGGTGCTGAGTCCGCGGTGCTTTCTTCGTGGCCTCAAGACGTGTCCTCTGAGAACGCCGAGTCTACCCTGGCCACAGGTCAGCCAAAACACAGGTCCACTGGGGGCACCGTCGTGGAGGCCGTCAACCACACGTCCAGCAGGTCTGCCGGCAGGTACTGAGCCACCAAGGCTGGTACGGCCACTCCACGAACGATAAAAGGGGTACGCCCTAGACAGGAGTCTCGTGTGATATCACCAATCACCCTCCTGTCCTCAATACCCCAGTGGATTATCGTCTCCAACCGTCGGTCCCGGGTAAATCCTTCCACTGCCACTCCACTGGCAGGCTTAACACACCACAGTGTTCTTCCGGGGGGACGACGTCACAACAGCTGCAGCAAACTTTACAGTATGGAGACTGGCTGCCTCGGGTAGACTGACTCCACCTTCAACACAGTGGTCCCAGGTCGACTCTGTAAACAGACACGTCATCAATAACTGGGACACTAATACACCACACTCACAGGCTCAGATACAAACGCTCGACATATCCACTCCATAGATGGCGCTGTCTTCGGAGCACCACCTCACCAGAGGTCAGGAGCGGCGGTGTTGAGCGCTGAACCAGACGGGAAACTGGTCCTCGAGGCCAGTACACGCTGTCCTCACTAGGTGTCGTCGTTCGTTTGGCGGGGGTTTCGGGAGCTGACCCACAGATGGCGTGTTTGTCACTGCTCCAGGCTAGGACGCTGGATCCGGGTTCGTAACAGGGAGAAACGAGAGAGAGAGAGAGAGAGAGAGAGAGAGAGAGAGAGAGAGAGAGAGAGAGAGAGAGAGAGAGAGAGAGAGAGAGAGAGAGAGAGAGAGAGAGAGAGAGAGAGAGAGAGAGAGAGAGAGAGCTGAGAAAAGGAGTGAGAGAGAGAGAGGAGAGAAGTAGAGTGAGAGAGAGGAGACTGAGAAGGAGACAGAGAAAGAGAGAGAGGAGACAGATGGAGAGTGAGAAGGAAAGAGACCAAGAAAGAGAGAGGGGGGAGGGGGAGATACCTAGAAATACAGAGAGAGAGAAGGAGCGAGATTTTGGAAGAGAGAGAAGAAGAGACCGATTCAGGGAAAATACGAAAGAGATAGAGAAGATCGAGTGGAAGAGAGAGAGAGAGAGAGAGAGAGAGAGAGAGAGAGAGAGAGAGAGACAGACAGACAGACAGACAGACAGACAGACAGACAGACAGACAGACAGACAGACAGACAGACAGACAGACAGACAGACAGAGAGAGAGAGAGAGAGAGAGAGAGAGAGAGAGAGAGAGAGGGAGGGAGGGATAGAGAGAGAGGGAGAGAGAGTCTATGAGAGAGAAGGATAAAGACAGAAAGATAGGAAGAGAGAAAGAGACAGACAGAAAAGAAGAGAGACAGAAGCAGATAGAAAAGAAGAGAGACAGAAGCAGATAAAAAAAAAATAACATACGGAGAGAGGGAAGATCGAAAAAGCGAGATTGAGTGAGACAGAGAGAGAAATAGACACACACAAAGGAAAAGATACAGAAAGAGATACAAGGAGACAAACAGAGACGGAATTAGTAGAGAGGCAGGCAGAAGGAGAGAAACAGAGACAGAGAAGGAGAGAGAAAAAGTGTCAGAGAAATACAGAGAGAGAAAGAGAGACATACAGAGAGAGAAAGAGAAACATACAGAGGAGAGAAAGAAGGAGAGACGAATAGAGGAGAGAGAGAAATAGACACAGAGGAGACAAAAACAGGCAGATAGGAGACAGACAGACAGACAGACAGACAGACAGACAGACAGACAGACAGACAGACAGACAGACAGACAGACAGACAGACAGACAGACAGACAGACAGAGATAGAAAAGGAGAGAGACGTAGAGAAACAGGAGAGCCAGAAAAAGGAGAGAAAAAGAGATGAAACAGAAGGAGAGGAACGACTATTATTTGATCAATAGTATTGTTTTATAAAAGGCCGATCTGTTGTAGATCTCTTGCTAAATCTCTCCACTAAGTGGCATCATTAACTGGATTTGTCCAAGACCAGCTGTGTTATTTCTCTAGACATAGCAGCAGCCTATGATCGGGTTTGGCACTCTGGATTAATAATGAAGCTTCAAGCACTAGGCATGTCAGGCTCCATCTTAGAGATAATAAAAGACTACTTTCAAGAACGGACTCTAAGGGAAGTCCTCAATGGAGCAGAAAGCAAAAGCCACTTAATTGGCGCCAGCGTTTCACAGGGTAGTTTGCTTGGCCCTCTGCTGTGGCATGTTAATTTCAACGATAAACTTCATATCATTCATGAAGCTCAAGTTTATGCTGATGACTGCACCCTAAACTTCACATACAGAAATTAAGAAAGGCCAAGTGCTGCAAGAATCATCAATCACCGACTTTCACAGATTTATACCTGGAGTAGGAGATGGCAGGTTACATTTGCGGCTGAGAAGGCACCAGCGATGATGATAATTAGACTGCACATGGCAAATCGGACAGGATTGCAAAATGGGTGGCAAAACCCTAGAGTTCACAGATGAAATGTGAACTCTAGGAATGAAGTTCGACTCTTCGATGACAAAGAATAGCCACGTGCTAAATCTAGCTCAAAAGGCAGCCAGGAAACTTACAGCCCTACGGCGCATCTAACTCCTTCTTGACAGCAAGGGATGCAAAACCTTATATGAAGCACTAGTTCGCTCTCATCTAGAGCAAGCACTCCGTTCCTGGATCGTCTGCCCCCATCATTCATCAGACTGTTGGACAAAATGGAGAGTCAGGCATGAAGGCTCATCTCTAGTCTTGACCAAGTTGGTGGGCACGGTCTAAACATCAGAGCCTGCAACGCCGTCGTGACATTGGTGGTCTTACTGTTATGTACAAGGCCAACATACTCAAAGTTCCGCACCTGGCCCAACTCCGTGGAATACCAGTAGTTGCAACCAGTAGCACTTGGCTAAAAACCTTAAATAGTCTCGTGCTGGAGCTGCCTTTTTCAAGAACATCACTCCATCAGCGATCATTCATTCCTAGGCTGATTCGAATCTGGAACTTGTTCACTCAACAGGATGATACACGGTAGATCAGGTCAACTCATCACATGAAGACTCTGACACACAGTTGCCTACAGGTTCATCCTGTTTCTTATATGATTGTTTCCTAATGGTGTTAATGAATAAAGGCTATTCCTACTGATGCATATAACAGGCTCATGAAATAAAATGGCCTTTAGGAATAGGTTCCAACATAAATGAGGTTGGATAACAGCCCTTGCTTGCACTTTCACCAGTTTCCTTATGATAGCTATTTTATGATAGTTCCCTGTGTGATAGTTTCAAAGTACATTCTCATGAAATAAATGAGTTTCAAGGAACAGGCTTCAGATGAGCTGAGGTAGGATAACAGCTATTGCTTGCAGTTTCACTAGGTACGTCATTTGACAACCCATATGAAGCCTAGTTTTAGTTAAAAGAGAGAGAGAGAGGTAGATATGCAAAGAAAGACAGACAGAGAGATCAACAGCAAGACAGATTGGTAGAGAAACAGAGGGGAGAGAGACACAGTGAAAGAGACAAAGAGATGGAAAGAAAAATACAGATACAGAGTAGCAGAGAGAGAGAGACAGGGGGGACAGACACAATGAAATAGATAGAGATATGTTTTCGCAGAGATATTCCTGCGCGGGGCCCTAAGCCTCTGACTGACCCACTAAGTGTTGCTTGTTTCTGTTTCAATTGGGCGGAGTATACGTATTTATGACTCGTATGGTCGCTTCAGTAAGATTTTGCCATATGTGTTTAACAACTTCTTCTGCCCTGTTGAATCAAAGTTGAAATCTTAATGGATTTGTAACTCTGCACTGTGTTAGGTATTGTTCCGGTGGTCTGTCTGGCACTAGATAGAGAGATGAACATAGCCAGACAGATACAAGGAGAGAAAGATGGAGTAGTAGAGAGACAGAGAGGGTGAGACACAGTGAATGCGACAGAGAGATAAAAGGTTAGAGTGGAGATTCGGGTTGAGGTGCTGGCCGACCCACAGCGAGATAGAGACTGATGGGAACTGGCCTAGCCAGTCACAGCCCATCCGGTCTTGACCACAAACACTATTGTATTACACTAACTCTCCGTACAGGCCTACCAAAACTCCTCCAAACACCTATACAGTATTGTGTTACACTCACTCTCCCTACAGTCCCACCACAACTCCTCCAAACACTTATACAGTACTGTAGGCGATGAGTCACAATAACGTGGCTAAATTATGTTGACCATGTTACGTACTCCTAGCTGGATACGTATATAAATTTAAATAAACTTATTTTGTTCCATTTCATCATTACCTGTATATGTAAATATATTATATTTTTGTAAATTATCGTGTGGTGTGGCAATATCAGTGGGGACAGGAGCGCGGTTGCTCTTCACACGTCTAATACCTGTTAGATTCGGGAAATTAGAATTGCTGGACCTGTTCAGTTATGGGAGTTCCAGATGTCACTTTTAATATTTATATATATGTTAATTTACTGTAATTAAGCAGGTGGCATTGTAACATATATTTTGAAAGTAACAATTATATTTTATTTGCATTCTTATGTATTTTGAGAACAAGTGGTTGTTCAATTAGTTTTAAATATTAAAAAGTCTTTATTTTCCATCCCTCATCCTGGATGAGGCAGACGGGAGAGAATTATGGGTAGAGATGGCGCGAGAGTCAGAAGCTTCAAGGGACCAGGAGGGATAACATGTGGGAGTTAAGTCTGAGAGTTCCTGTTGTGTCATTAGTAGATATATAGTCTGGGAGAAACAGTATTTCTGATTTTGTTATATAATTGATCTTGTCCATCTGTACTTGACATAATTTTGATTATATTGTTAATATATATATTAAAATTTATATGTATATTTCTTCAGTCCTAAAGAAGAAATTTCACTAAGTGCCTGTTATCAATCATGGGGTTACACTGGTGACCCGCTTTAGACAACAATAGTTGTAGTAACCCTAGACATTTAAAGTTTGGCTGTTGTAGGGTCACGAGCCGTAACGAACGATTGGTAACAGACCAGACCACACACTAGAAGGTGAAGGGACAACGACGTTTCGGTCCTTCCTGGACCATTCTCAAGTCGATTGGGAATGTATTATACTCACTCTCCCTACAGTCCCACCAAAACTCCTCCATATACCTAACAGTATTAGATTGACTGTAGGGAGAGTGAGTGTAATACAATACTGTATAGGTGTATGGAGGAGATTGGATGAGAATGTAGGAAGTGAAAGTGTAATACAGTACAGTTTAGGTGTATGAAGGAGTTTTGGTGAGACTGTAGGGAGTGAGTGTAATACAATACTGTATAGGTGTATGACGGAGTTTT
This sequence comes from Procambarus clarkii, assembly GCF_040958095.1. Taxonomy (NCBI): domain Eukaryota; kingdom Metazoa; phylum Arthropoda; class Malacostraca; order Decapoda; family Cambaridae; genus Procambarus; species Procambarus clarkii. Next base: position 25,886,223 of record NC_091199.1, read on the forward strand.
GGTGGGACTGTAGGGAGAGTGAGTGTAATACAGTACTGTATAGGTGTATGGAGGAGATTTTGGGGAACTGTAGGGAGAGTGAGTGTAATACAATACTGTATAGGTGTATGGAGGAGGGACGGAGGACTATATTACCATCTGTGACAGTGACGGAGGGCTATATTACCATCTGTGACAGTGACGGAGGGCTATATTACCATCTGTGACAGTGACCGAGGGCTAAATTACCCTCTGTGACAGGGACGGAGGACTATATTACCATCTGTGACAGGGACGGAGGGCTATATTACCATCTGTGACAGGGACGGAGGGCTATATTACCATCTGTGACAGTGACGGAGGGCTATATTACCCTCTGCGACAGGGACGGAGGACTATATTACCATCTGTGACAGGGACGGAGGGCTATATTACCATCTGTGACAGGGACGGAGGGCTATATTACCATCTGTGACAGGGACGGAGGGCTTTATTACCATCTGTGACAGGGACGGAGGGCTATATTACCATCTGTGACAGGGACGGAGGGCTATATTACCATCTGTGACAGGGACGGAGGGCTATATTACCATCTGTGACAAGGACGGAGGACTATATTACCATCTGTGACAGGGACGGACTACTATATTACCATCTGTGACAAGGACGGAGGGCTATATTACCATCTGTGACAAGGACGGAGGGCTATATTACCATCTGTGACTGGGATGGAGGACTATATTACCCTCTGTGACACCCCAATACTCCCATGCCTTCGTAACGGGAATACCATGGAAAACAGAACTCAGAGCAAAGACTGTTCAGGATTTGATGGACTACGTCACCCAAAAGAGTCATGGAATTTGTAGATATACCTGCCAATAAGAAGAAAAATGAAAAGCAACAGAAGAATCCATGGTTCAGTCAGGAATGTAAGGTAGCGATGCAATTGAGTTCAAGAACATGGAGAAACTACAGGAATAACAGAACACCAGAGAGCAGAGAGAGATACCAGAGGGTCACGAATGAGTACCTCAGAGTGAGGAGAGAAGCAGAGTCAGCATAAAAATGACATTGCGAGTAGAGCCAAGACCCAACCAAAACTGCTCCTCAACCATATCAGGAGGAAAACAGCCGTGAAAGAACAAGTGATGAAACTGAGAAAGGAGAACAGATACACAGAGAATGACAGAAAGGTGTGTGAAGAACTCAACAAGAGATTCCGGAAGTCTTCACAATTGAGCAAGAAGAAGTCCCTGCACTAAATGAGGAAGCGATAAACCAAGCAACCTTGGATGAATTTGACCTCACCAATGATGAGGTCAAAGGGAATCTGTTGGAGCTGAATGTGACAAAGGCTGTTGGGCCTGACTGAATCTCACCCTTGATATTAAAAGAGGGTGCAGAATCAATTAGTGTGCCACTTTCAATTTAATATAACAGCTTATTGGAAACGGGAGATCTATCGGAAAGCTGAAAGACATTAATATAATCCTTATATACAAAAAGGGTGATAGGCAAGAGGTACTGAACTACAGACCAGAATTAAGACAGGTGAAGATAGACAGAGACTACAGGACGACCTGCACAAACTGGAGGAATGATCTATAAAATGGCTTACTAAAGTTTAACTCAGGGAAAGTGTAAAGTAATGAAATTAGGCGAAGGGAACAGGTGGCCGAACACAAGGTACCATCTGGGAGGTGAAATCCTGCAGGAGTCAAAGATCTGGGTGTTGATATCACACCGAACTTGTCCCCATAAGCCCAAATCATAAGGATGTCCAAAATAAGCCCCTTGTCCCCTATAAGCCCAAATCATAAGGGTGTCATCAGCGGTGTATGCTAGATTGGCCAACATAAGAACTGCATTTAGAAACTTGTGTAAGGAATCATTCTGAACCTTGTATACCCCTTTTGTCAGGAAAGTCCTTGAGTATGCAGCTCCAGCCTGGAGTCCATACCTAGTTAAAAGCAAAAGAAAGTTAGAGAAGATTAAAAAATATGCCACAGGAGTAGTCTCAGAACTGAGAGGTATGAGCTACGAGGAGATCCTACTGGAACACTACCTCACGTCCGTGGAAGACAGAAGAGTAAGTAAGTAATTATCAAAAGAAGGCACCAAACTGGAAAGGCTATGTAGCACCATAAAATGTGCGGAATAATCAGAGGGCACTAAATATCACCAAGGATGTCAATATGGGAACAGAAACGCATAAGGCGACCAATATCAAAAGTATCCGATTCACCAAGAATTCCATCAAGGGACAAGTCACTGTGAGGGATGGTAGAAAAAAAAACACATGCTCGCCCTGGAAGTCAGGACATTCAAGAAGGATATGCATGACTGTAAGTGGGACAATGCAATTTGGGCAATATGGAGCAGTGCGGTGCTCCATTAAGTGACCGTGAGTCAAGCATGTATGGCCAATACACAACCTCGCAAGAGCCGTTTCCCATCGCCGGTTACGGTGGTAGGAGGATGGCCACAAGGACACACTACTTTTAAGAGCACGCAGTTTGTTACCGGTAAAAGAAGACCAACAATCCTGCCTACAGGTAAGGATGGAGGAGTGAATAACTGGGTTAAAGTCGGAATAAGAAATACCTTTACAGGAGATAGGACAGGAGTGGACAGCTTCTCTAGCAGCAGCATCCGCACGCTCATTTAAAGAGACTCCAATATGGCTTGGAACCGAACAAAACTCAACTGACTTAAATTTACTGGAAATAAGAAACGGCGAATGCTAAATCTCGACAACCACTGGATGAACCGGGTTAAAGGAGCCGTGAGCCATGAGGGCATTACGAGAGTCAACGACAATTACAAAGGAAGATTGACACGAAAAAGCAGGAGACGAAGAGCATAAAGAATAGCATAATGTTCCGCTGAGTAGATGCTAGTCTCTGGAGGTAGGCGACACATATAAGTGCTGTCAGAAAAAATAACAGAGTAGCCTACACCGTTCGCAGACTTAGACCCATCGGTGAAGATGGAAACGGAGCGGGAGAGCGAAGAAAATTGCTCAAGGAAAAGGAGTTTCAGAACTGTAGGAGGGGTAAAAGCTTTAGTGATGCGGGTTATGGACGTATAAAACTTTGGAATGGGGACTCTCCACAGGGGCAAGGAAGGAACAACACAAGGAGAAATATTAGAAATACAAAATGAAAGAGAATCCTGTAAGCGAGATAACTGGACAGAAAGAAGGTGGTTGGGAAGAGGAACAGGAACCTCCAGAGGGGTAAAAGTTAATGCACGACAAAGGCGAGAGGAAGGATGTTGCAAGTACCGCCCAAGATAGCGAAGACAGTAGCGATCACGGCGGTCCTGGAGAGATTGGAAGCCAGTGTCAACATACAAGCTGTGGACGGGAGTCGAACGAAAGTTATCCCAGTATGGTGCAAAGCATCAAGACAGCGAAGAGTTGAAGGGGGAAACAGCCAAGAAAGCAGGGCAACCATAATCGAGTTTAGACAGGACGAGAGAGGAATGTAAAGCAAGGAAAGTGCGCCTATCCGCTCCCTAAGAAGTATGGGACAATACCAAAAGGAGGGTAAGAGCCTTAGAGCATTCAACTCGGGGGTAAGAGATATGGGGCGACCAAGACAAACGAGTGTCAAACATTAACCACAAAAGTTAAACGGAATCCTTGTACACAATGGGATGACCATATAGCGACAAAGAAGGACAAAGAACGACACGCTTCCGATTAAAAGTCATAGCACACGTCTTAGACGTAGAGAACCTGAAGCCATGATCGGTGGCTCAAGACGACACGGCATCAATCGCAAGTTGAAGCCGCCGTTGAAGAAGATGCGAATTGCATTTGTAGATTTGCTTCCAAATAAGATGTAGTAGGTCTTTTCTATGTTAAGTGTTAGTTTGTTGGTTGACATCCATAAGTGGACTTTTTTTAGTTCATTATTAACAACATTATTTAGTGTATGTGGGTTGGGGTTAGAGTAGATGAGGGTAGTATCATCAGCAAACAAAATAGGTTTCAGAATGTTAGAGACATTAGGCAGATCATTGATGTATATAAGAAATAGGAGAGGTCCCAAGATGCTGCCCTGTGGCACTCCAACGGTAATTGGTAGAGTGGGAGAGGTTATATTATTGATGGCTACACATTGGTATCTATCACTAAGATAGGATTGGATATAGTCCAGTGCATGGCCTCGGATTCCATAATGATGGAGCTTACGTAAGAGGTAATTGTGATTAACAGTATCAAAGGCCTTTCTCAGGTCAATGAAGAGTCCAATCGGAAACTCATTTTTGTCAAGGGCTGAGTAAATTATATCAAGGAGACTAATAACTGCATCGTTGGTACTCCTTTGGGAACGGAAGCCAAACTGACAGGGGCTAAGAATGTCGAATTTTACGAGATAGGAGTAGAGCTGTTTGTAGATAATTTTTTTCAAATATTTTTGATAGTATGGGTAGTTTGATATTGGTCTATAATTGTTTATGTCTGCCGGATTACCTCCTTTATGAACTGGCGTTACTCTTCCTTTTTTAAGGATATTAGGGAAGGTATGACACTCAAAAGATTTGTTGAACAGCAGAGCTATAGGTATCACAAGAGCATGGGAGGCGGTCTTGTATATAATGGATGGGAATTCACTGATGTTCCCAGCTTTGGTTTTTAGTGAGTGTATGATGGACACAACATCTGTCGGGCTGACTGGTGAAAGGAGAAGAGAGTTTGGATAGCTGCCTGAGAGATATGTGTCTGAGTCGGTGGGATTTTACTGGCAAGGTTAGCACCAACCGATGAAAAGAAGCTATTAAATTCATTCACCATTTCTAAATCAGATGACGGTGTAAGGCCATCCTTAGAGAGTGTTATCTGGTTGTGGGAGTGTTGTTTAGTTCCTAAGATATTAGAGATGGTATTCCATGTGCTTTACATGTTGCCTTTTGCTTCTTTGAATCTAGTCTCATAATATGAAAGTTTAGCTTTTCTTATGATACTGGTAAGCACTGATGAGTACCTTTTAACTACTTCCTTTGTAACAAGGCCACTCCTAAATTTCTTTTCATATTCATGTTTTTTATTGATTGATTTAATTATGCCACTTGTGCGCCACGGGTTATTTTTTCTTTTATCACTTACTTGTTTGGTAAGGAGGGGGACAGTGAGTGTTGTAGAGGCTTAGAGTTTTGGAGAGAAAGAGGTTAGTTAATGAGTTTATATCCTGTGTATTATTAAATTCAGATTCCCAGTTGATATTGTGAAATGCACTAGAGAGATTGCCTAAAGCTGATTCCCTGTGTAAACTGAATGAGAGTTTCTTGCTTTCTGGGGGTGTTATGTCCATATTTGCTATGAGGAAGGTAGGATAGTGGTCAGTTGTTGTCATAGATCACCCCAGATGTAAGGAGAGCTGTTATATTAGTCCATAAGTGATCCAGGGTAGTGGCAGATGTTTGAGTGACTCGGGTGGGCTTGGTGATTGTGGGAATTAGCATACAGGAGTGCATGCTGTTACGGTATTAATCAACTTGAGGGTTGTTTTGAAGACCCAGCTCAATATTGAAATCACTTCCCAGAATGATGTGATTTTTGTTGAGATTGTTATTTATGATAAGATTCCTTATGTTGTCTGAGAATGAGGCTATGTTGGTATTAGGAAATCTATTGATGGCACCAGTAGTCAGGGAGAATTTAAGGGATTTATTGGAGAACTTGGCAAAGGTATATTCACAATAGTCGTCTCTATCACTAATGACACTATTGCTGAGGAAGGTATCTTCGTAATATATTGCTGTGCTACGTCCTTTTTTATTAGGCCTGCAGTTATGAATGGCTTTATATCCAGCTAAATTGTAGAGTTGGGTATAGTCATTACTTAGCCAAGTTTCTGTTAAAATGATGAATGATAATTTAGTACCTAGTGCTGTGAGTAGTGCATTTATATCATCAAAATGTTTACCAAGTGACCTAACATTTTGGTTGTAAACTGATAAGCAGGTGCTATTTAGGAGTTTGCTTTTTTGCAAGATTTGCTGTGTAATACCTGCAATAATAATGATCAATGTGCTGATTTGTGGGGGTATGGGACAGAAGATTTCGATCAGGATGAATATCAGTAAGCATATAGATACAATAATGTCACGATACAATAAGATAAGCAATTACAGGAACAGTTAAATACTAAATCTGCTGTAAATAGAAAGTAATTATAGCAAAACACAACAATAAACGTAGGTACACAAAAAATAGAAACAATTAGAAGTAAAGATCCCCGTAGATAGCCAGGAAGGATACAGTAGTTAGGTTAAGAGAGAAGAAAAAATCAGTAGACTGACAAGAATAATATATAGCAAAAAAATTAAGAGACAAATAATAATCGTAAAGTAAAAATTATCTTAAAAATAAATTATTTAATATAGCTTAGTTGTGAACCTATAATTTGTATGAACTTAAGAAAACAAAATGAGCTCAATAATTAATTACAATAAATGATGTATAAATCAAATTACAATTAAATTTAAAAATTAAAAAAAATAACAGGGTAAGATTATATTTATGAGCCAGATTTTACTAAGACACTGAGGTAAATGCTTACATAAATGCTAAGTCTGCTATAATTAGAGAATAATTATAGCAAAACACAACAATAAATGCAAGTATACAAAAGAATTGAAACAATTAGAAGTAGAATAAAGATCACTAGAGAGCCATGAAGGATACACAAGTTTGGTGGAGAGAACAAAAAATCAGTAGAGACTGTCAAGATGAATATATAAAAAAATTGACAAATGATAATTGTAAAGTAAGATAATCTTAAAGATAATTAATTTTATTTAGCTTAGTTTTTAACCTATAATTAGTCTGAACTTAATTAAGAGAACAATATGAGATCAATAGTTAATTTCAATAAATTACATAAATCAGTACAATTAAATTTAAAATTTAAAAAGAATAGGGTAAGATTAGATTTAAGAGTAAAATTTTACAATGATACTGAGGTAGATGCTTGCATAAGTGCATGGAGACTTGACTGATTACTTAGGAAATTATATGAATGAGAGAACATTAGGTAAATGGTAAGGCAGAGACAGCACCTTGGACAAAGTTAGATTAAGTTAGGTTAGGCTCAGGCACTCAAAGAGTTATTTTAAGTATTGGCATTGGTCGGGTTCAGGTTTCAGATGTACCATAATCACTAAAGAAGGCCAGTAGTTGTTGGTCACACTTTATTTCATATCTTTTTCCTGCACTTTCCTTCTTTGCAATGATCGTTCCATTCCTAGTGTAGCACTTCTTGATAAGACCAGGGTTTAGTTTGCGAATTTTACGCAGCCTAAAAAGGAGGGATCCACGCTGCTTTGTAAGGCACTCATTTATATAGAGGTTGGTTTTTTACTTAGCAGCTGATTGTATGAGGTCAAACTTAACAGAGGGATTTGCAAGTTTGATGAGCATTCTCCTACTGTTACGGGAACTGTTTTTATCTATCCTGATCGCTGATTTGATATCAACATTGACTTTGATCTTTGAATTAATTAGGGTGTGGGCTATGTTACAACAATTCTCACCTTGTTGTTTATCAGGTAGATTAGTAGAGCTAATTATCAGGGAGTCATGAAGTTGTTGCTGCTCTTGGTCATCTTCGGAAGCTGCCTGGTGAATCTGAAGGAGATTGATTTGTTTTTCCAGCTTTTGAAGGAAGTCACTTTGAGCTGAGTTGGTTTCCTCGGCCTGAATCTTATGTATTTTATCCATTGCGTCATTTGCAGCAGTTTGTAAGTTGAGAATTTCTTGGTTGTTGTTCGTCGACGATTCAAGGAGGCGGTCTATGGTTTGTTGTTGTTGGGTGACTGGCTTGGAGGGCCGAAACAGCTTCAGATTGCAGGAGCACTATATTATATAACAATATGAATAGCCAAATTTCTGTGAATCCCCTACCATGTTGGAATCTGTGGAAATGAATGAGCAAATGTGCTGGCTGCTGAAGGAAACCATATTGGTTTCATTTTGGATACAAATATCCATGGAGATTCAGAATGGAAACAATTTTAGTTGAACATGCAGAGGAGTTTAAGAACCTGTGGTGAGAGTGATGGACACAGCCTTTACAACTATACTTCAGAGAATGTAAACATCTAAGAGTCATTAGATATATGTGTAAAATAATAAACCCTACATTGTTTGAGTTAGGGAAAATGCCATTTATCATATAGATACTGTTCTTAAAGATTCCCACATTTTGCACCTGCAAGATAACACAAGATTTTAAGGGTTGACGAATGTTAATCTTAAAAACATTATATAAGATCAATATATAAGACAAGACAAATTAAAAGCCAATATATAAGACAACAAAAAGTTTTCAGAATGTTTCACACCACTTTCCAGCAACAATTACAATTTATATAAATTATTTTATGGAATAATACATAAATTTTATATTTAAACATGATATTAGTGTTTAGTGGAATGCATAAGGAGTCAAATTGCGTTAAAAAGAGCGATTTTTAGAAAATTTGGAAAAAGATTCTTTTTTCTGATCATAGAATAACTAAATGCATTTTGAAGGTTTCATTCAGCCATTAAATATCATTCACAATTTATTAATGAATTTGACAAAAAACACCATCAATTTTATATTTAAACATGTAAAAACTATTTGTTATACATTAGGAACAAAATAGTTCTAGAAATTTTTTTTATTATAAAACCTATGTGTTTGGATTTTTGGATTAAAAGTTTCTCAAATTCTCTCCTGCACCATTCTCAATGCAAGTTATTCCTACACCTATAGGAAGAGATATGTGAAGGTTTGGAAACGTTTTGTGTTTGCTGGGCTAGGGATGGAGAGCTATATTACCATCTGCGACAGGGATGGAGGGCTATATTACCATCTGTGACAGGGACGGAGGGGTATATTACCATCTGTGACAGGGACAGAGGACTATATTACCATCTGTGACAGGGACGGAGGGGTATATTACCATCTGTGACAGGGACGGAGGGGTATATTACCATCTGTGACAGGGACAGAGGACTATATTACCATCTGTGACAGGGACGGAGGGCTATATTACCATCTGTGACAGGGACGGAGGGCTATATTACCATCTGTGACAGGGACGGAGGGCTATATTACCATCTGTGACAGTGACGGAGGGCTTTATTACCATCTGTGACAGGGACGGAGGGCTATATTACCATCTGTGACAGGGACAGAGGGCTATATTACCATCTGTGACAGGGACAGAGAGCTATATTACCATCTGTGACAGGGACGGAGGGCTATATTGCCATCTGTGACAGTGACGGAGGGCTATATTACCATCTGTGACAGGGATGGAGGGCTATATTACCATCTGTGACAGGGACAGAGGGCTTTATAACCATCTGTGACAGGGACGGAGGCACTGCACCAGCTGACGCAGCCCTCGCGCCAGACACTGCATCTGGCTGCCTACAATGAAATTGGATTGTGGAGGTCATGGCACATCGAACACAGCTGGGCACGGTGGGGCATCTTCAGCATCAACAGCGAGAGTACCCAGTAAGTCTTGCTCCTTCCCTCTGTTCTTACTGTTGCTTCTGTTGTTACTGTTGCTGGTGCTGCTGTTGTTACTGTTGCTGGTGCTGCTGTTGTTACTGTTACTGGTGCTGCTGCTGCTGTTGTTACTGTTGCTGCTGTTGTTACTGTTGCTGCTGTTGTTGCTAGCACTGCTGTTCTTACTGTTTCTGCTGTTGTCACTGTTGCTGCTGTTGTTACTGTTGCTGTTACTGCTGCTGCTGTTTTTGGCGTTGCTGTTGTTGTTACTGTTATCGCTGTTGCTGGTGTTGTTACTATTGCTGGTGTTGTTGACGGTGCGGCGCTGTTCCTTGTTCTGCTGCCGCTGTTGTTACTGTTGCTGCTGTTGTTACTGTTGTTGCTGTTGTTACTGTTGCTGCTGCTGTTTTTGGTGCTTTTGTTGTTACTATTGCTTCTGTTGTTACTGTTGTTGGTACTGTTGTTGTTACTAGTGGTGATGTTGTTAATGTTGCTGGTGCTGCTGTTATTACCATTGTTGCTGTTGTCACTGTTGTTGGTGCTGTTGTTGGTACTAGTGGTCTTGTTGCTACTGTTGCTGCTGCTGCTGTTTTTACTCTTACTGGTGCATCTGTTGTTACTGGTGATACTGTTGTTAATGTTGCTGGTGCTGGTGCGGCTGCTGTTCCTTGTGCTGATGTTGTTCCTACTGTTGCTGATTTTGTTACTGGTGCCGCTGTTATTACTGTTGCTGCTGTTGTTACTGTTGATGCTACTATTGTTGGTGCTGCTGTTGTTACTATTGCTGCTGTTGTTACTGTTGTTGGTACTGTTGTTCTTTCTAGTGGTCCTATTGTTACTGTTGTTGGTGCTGCTGTTTTTACTCCTACTGGTGCATCTGCTGTTACTGGTGATGCTGTTGTTACTGTTGTTGGTGCTACTGTTGTTGGTGCTGCTGCTGTTACTGCTACTGCTGTTCTTGATGTTCCTGCTGTTGTTCCTGATGCTGCTGTTGTTACTGTTGCTGCTGTTGTTACTGTTGCTGCTAGTGTTACTGTTGCTTTTGTTACTATTGCTGCGGTTATTACTGTTGCTGCTGTCGTTACTGTTGCTGCTGGTGTTACTGTTGCTGTTGTTACTGTTGCTGCGGTTGTTACTGTTTCTAATGTTATTACTGGTGCTGTTGTGTTACTGGTGCTGTTGTGTTACTGGTACTGATGCTGTTGTTGTTACTGTTGCTGCTGTTGTTACTTTTGCTGCTGTTGTTGCTGTTGCTGCTGTTGTTGCTGAGGCTGCTGTTGTTACTGTTGCTGCTATTGTCACTGTTGCTGCTGTTGTTACTGTTGCTGCTGCTGTTACTGCTGCTGCTGTTGTTGCTGGTGCTGCTGTTGTTACAGTTACTGTTGCTGCTGTTGTTACTGTTGCTGCTGCTGTTACTGTTGCTGGTGCTGCTGCTGTGGTAACTGTTACTGTTAATGTTGCTGATTGTGTTACTCTTGCTGCTGTTGTTACAGTTGCTGCTGTTGTTTGCTACTGTTACTGCTGCTGCTGTTGTTACTTTTTTGGTGCTGCTGTTGATACTGTTACTGGTGATGCTGTTGTTACTGTTGCAGGTGTTTCTGTTGTTACTGTTACTGGTGCTGCTGGTATTACTGTTACTTGTCCTGCATTTGTTACTGTTACTGTACTGCTGATATTACTGTTACTGGTGCTGCTGTTGTTACTGTTAATGGTGGTGCTGTAGTTATTACTGGTGGTGCTGTATGTTACCTATCGTTCGTTACGGCTCGTGACCCTACAGCAGCCAAGCTTTAATTACGTCTAGGGATACCACTGCTGCTCTCTAAAGCGCGTCACCAGTTTAACCCCTTGATAAGTAATGAGCACATAAATAAAACTCTTCCTTTAGGACTGAAGAATAGATACGAAATATTATATAGATATATATTCAAGACAGTATAATATAAAAACACAGATGGTTAAGTTAACTTATAGTACAAATGAAAGTATTGTCATATCACTAAATATAACAAATAAAATATGGCACAAAATGAATGTAAAGACTTATCTCCCACATGTTACTCTCCTGGTCCCGTATCAGCTACTGAACTCTCGCTCTGGCGCTACCCACATTCTCACCTCCCGTCTGCCTCATCCCAGGATGAGGGATGGAAACTAAGGACTTTTTAATATTTTAAACTAATTGAACAACCACTTGTTCTCAAAACACATAAGAATGCAAATTACAGATAATAGTTACTTACAAAATATATAAGTACAATGCCACCTGTTTAATTACAGAATATAAACAATTATATATACTAAATAAAAGTGACATCTGGAACTCTCAACTGAACAGGTCCAGCTTTCCCGTATCAATCAGGTAATAGACGTGTGCAAAGGCAACCGCGCTCCTGTCCACTGACGCTGCCACACCACACGACAATTTACCAAAACACAATGTGTGTACATATACAGGCAATGATAAAATAAAACAAAATGCTATTTCAAATTTATATACGTATTCTGCTAGGAGTACGTAACACTTCCACCTCCAAGAAAAAAAATGCAATAGATTGAAGATCAATGGCATTTTTTCAAAGTAAAATGTATGACTCTTGAGATTTATGGTATTAATTCCACCAAACATGTATAAGTAATAAGAACACATTTCTGGACAAAATGAAAACACTCCAAATATAGTCTTATAGGAAACTCAGAAATTTCAGTCCTATGACTATGTTCTACATATGTGTCACTGGAGTATGCAAATTTATCTCTCCAAGGTACTATCTCATTTATTTCACTTTGTTTCAGATCATATTTCACACTCCTATCTACAACAGTATCATTAGTAGCATGAATAGAATTTTCAATAAAGGTAGCTGCATTCACACAGTTATCATGGCCATTTAGCTTTTCATTTGTTTCTACTATTTCTCCAAGATCAGTTTCATTTTTCCATGTGATTCCTTTTCCACATGGTGAATTTTTCCAAGACAGCCTCCATTTTCCATTACTCCCTTTTTCTGGAGCTGAACTGCTTAATTGAAGCTGACTGGATGTTGAGTAGATTTGGGACTTCTCCTGGGTATGCTCTGACACAGACATCTGCTCTTCATCACTCTTGATCCTCTGTGGAACACATACTCTCGCCCAATGGATACTAAAATTAGAGAAATTAGCATTAAACCTCACAATTATGCATAAGACTTTCCCCTTCATAGAACCTTCCGAAACACAAGACACCGACTTAGCAAACCTTTGACCTTCAAAGCAAGAAATACAACCCAAGATAAGTGCAAAGACTACCTGATCGAACTGACTCAGATGATCCATAAGGAACACAGAAATCAATTGCCTCATAACTCTGTCATAACGATCAGTGAAAGAAAACAGGCATATGCCTAGGCACCATATCTCAATCAGAACTCCGAAGACAAGTTCACACCCTCTGATGGTGAACTTGAACACAACACACACTTTCATCAACCGTCTAGTCTTCCAAAAGACTAAATAAAACATGCCGAAAACTTTACAACCCTCACCATCACTTCCCAAGTGATTTACGTCTGATGACAACCAATCAACCAAGAGGTTTAAGGGTCTTAACATCTTGAAGATGGACAGCAGATTACCTGGGAAACACCCAAGGATAATCTGTAACCCTTCACAATGATTAACTCTAGGTAGGATAACCTTATCCCCCAACTTGAAATACACACCTGGAGCCTCAAACATCTGCTCCCCAGTATGATTTAATCCTTCACCCACAATATGATTCTGAAAATCAACTCCAATATGACTCTGAAAGTCAACACCACACTTGAGTGGAACATACACTTTTATCACTCGTGCATCAAAATTTACTGGATCTGAATATAGAGACACTGCTCTAGCATAACTCACCACTTCCTCAGAACTACTGGGTGCACAACCTACTTGAGTAAACTCTCTCTGCTCAACCACAAGGCTTGACAAAGATGTCCCACAGTCCATTACTTCACAAGAAAATGGCTCCTGCAGAATAAAAGTAGATTTCAACATCCTACACACACTCTGACTCAATGTACACAATGAGAAATACTTACTCCACATAGAATAAGAATCACAACTCTGCAACTTAGATCCAAATGCTACTTTACCACTCTTAATGATTTTACCAAAATTTCCTCCCATGACTTCTGGAGCTGCTTGGAGTACTGTCTGCTCACAATCAATAATATCACTACCAAGCTGGGTCACATCCTCACAGACAACTGAAGAGGGAGGCTCAATGGGTCTCCATCTACTCAACAGAAGCTGATCCTCTGGCTGCTTTCCCACACTCTCCAAAACTGGATCTACAGTACAGACTGTCTCCTTGCTTCTCTCTGAAATCTTAGGGTCAGTTCTACTCAAAGCACATAAATGAAGGGAATCTGAAACGAGCGGGCAAGTAACAGGTAGTTTGACCTCCTCCCCTATTATATCACCTTGACTAGGGTGAGGCGGGGCCTCTACAACGGACTTACTCTCGACAACTGATTCTAAACTTGGAGTGAGCGGGAATACTTCTGCCAACCCGACATCTTGTCCTAAACCATTCACTTGGCTGGAATACAGAGTCGTGGCTTTTAAGTTTCTCTCAACTCCTGGCACAACGTTCGTAGTGAGCGGGCAAGACAATGATACATGGACATCCTTTCCCAATTTATTGGAATAAAGCAGAGTCATAGTATCAGGCTTACTCTCAACAACTAAATCGGCCACACAGGAATCTGGAACAACCACATCCCACTTCTCCACTGAAGGGGTACTGGTTACTGGAACAAATGCTTGAGTAACAACATCAGAACTGACAACTGGATTTATATTAGTACTGACATCAGCACAGGTAGAATGGACAAAACCATCTTCTACAACAGGTTCATTCATAGAACTAACTTCAGCACAGGCAGAATAAACATGGTCTGCAACTGGCTGTTTACACAAACGGGGATCATTCTCACCCACAACATGATTTATGGCCACATCATTACCCAATATAACATCCACACCTGGGATGGGCAACTGTGTACTAACACCCACAGTGCATAAACGTGGTGTAATGGTGGATCTGAAATTAATGTCTATTAGAGGTACAGTTTTACATCCTGCAACACTCTGAAGAACAACAAACTTTCCTGTCTCTTTCTTTTCAACATCAGAAAGAATACTGGATGAAATTATGGTTTGGGAAGCACCTGTATCACGAAGAATAACCACTGGCTTCCACTTCCCATTAATACACAAAACTTCACCTGAAGACATATATGGTGAATACTGTTTCACCCAATTGGGGTTTACAGTTACATGTTTATTAGTAAGTTTATTTTGCACACCTCTGCAATAAATGAGACCAGTTGGTCGTAACTCAGGGTGCAATATAAAACATGAATGAATTCCATGGCCTTTTCTCTTACAATGGGAACTGGACCTTACAGTGGACACACTGGTAGAACCAACTGTAGGTTTATAAATAACCTTATTATTATTTGACATTCCTGACAATGAAGTAGCAGGGTTAGGTTTTGTAAGAGAAGAGCTCATGGGAGTAACTGGAGTACTAGGACGGGATGGATTCTGATAAGGAGTTCGGTGAGCATTATAATTTACTCTACGACTAGACTTAGGTGAAGTGGCCGTAAACTGGGCCTTAGTCAACAACTCATGCTCATCCGCGAGCTTTGACAGCTCATAAATGTCTGTTACATTCTTTTGTTCTGCCATAAAAGTAGACAACTGGTCTGGGAGACATGACAATACTTCTTCCATTATAAGAAGATTCTTTAAAGCATCAAAGTCAGTGACTGAAAGTGACTTTAACCATCTGTTACAAAAATTCGTCTTCTGACGAGTAAAATCTGCTATTGTCTGATCACTTGTCCTCCTTAGATTTCTAAACTTTTGCCTGTGTGCCTCTGGATTTAACTGGTAAGCATTTAAGATGCTTTTCTTTACAAATTTATAATCAAAACTATGAGCGTCAGGTAGGGATGTGAAAACCTCCTGACTACGCCCCTTAAATTGAGACTGCATTATGGCTACCCACTGATCCCTTGGCCAGTTCATACTGATGGCAATTTTATAAAAATGTGCAAAGAAAACCTCAGGATCCTCCTCATTGAACTTTGGTAACTCTATATACTTATGCGTCCTTATGGGATATTATCACTATTTATTGAAACATTACTAGTATTTCCATGCCCAGCTGCCATACGCTGTGATTCAAGCCTGAAGTTAGTGTCAGCCATTTGTTGTTGAATCTCTAATTGCCTAGTTTGTTCCTCGGCTTGTTGCTTTTTTGTGGCTTCTATTTGCAACTGTGCCTCAATTTCTAAACGTCTAGTCTCAAGCTCCCTCTGCTGAGCTTCAAGTTCTAATATTCTCTGTTCTTTTTGAGCTTCAAGCTCTAACTGTTTCTGTTCCTTTTGAGCTTCAAATTCTCTTTGACGAGCTTCAGCCTCTAATATTCTCTGTTCTTTTTGAGCTTCAAGCTTAGCATTGGCTATTTGCGCTTCTAACTCAAGACGCTTTAATGTCATCTGATCACTCGACTCCTCTTTTAACTCTTCTAGAATTTCTTCATCTAACTCTCCATTCTCAACAAAATGTGTCACAATGACTTTCAATATTTGGGCTTTAACCATTCTATTGTTGGCGGTCAAATCCAACTGATTTGCCATTTGTATTAACTCAGTCTTTTTAAGGCTCTGAATCCTTTCAAAGTCTGGGTGAGCCACCAACGCTGCAACTTTCTCCTCCATCGTTACTAACACTTGGCACTTGATTCACAACAATAATTAAAAACAATGGCACTTCACTACACTTCACTGTAAAATTGTCACCACACTGAAAATTCGCTTGGCCTCACTGCACAAACAAAATATATAGGATGACTTACCTCAAAATCGTGAAACGTTGTTACTTGACACACAGGAAGGCTTGCTTGGCACATGGAATAGTTCTTAAGAAACACACAGACACTTGACACAATGGTACCTAGGAAGGCAAGGTTAGATTAGCATAATTAAGGTTAAGTGGGAACAATATTTCCCGGCACAGGCCCCCATAACTCTTTGTTACCTATCGTTCGTTACGGCTCATGACCCTACAGCAGCAAGCTTTAATTACGTCTAGGGATACCACTGCTGCTCTCTAAAGCGCGTCACCAGTATAACCCCTTGATAAGTAATGAGCACATAAATAAAACTCTTCCTTTAGGACTGAAGAATAGATACGAAATATTATATAGATATATATTCAAGACAGTATAATATAAAAACACAGATGGTTAAGTTAACTTATAGTACAAATGAAAGTATTGTCATATCACTAAATATAACAAATAAAATATGGCACAAAATGAATGTAAAGACTTATCTCCCACATGTTACTCTCCTGGTCCCGTATCAGCTACTGAACTCTCGCTCTGGCGCTACCCACATTCTCACCTCCCGTCTGCCTCATCCCAGGATGAGGGATGGAAACTAAGGACTTTTTAATATTTTAAACTAATTGAACAACCACTTGTTCTCAAAACACATAAGAATGCAAATTACAGATAATAGTTACTTACAAAATATATAAGTACAATGCCACCTGTTTAATTACAGAATATAAACAATTATATATACTAAATAAAAGTGACATCTGGAACTCTCAACTGAACAGGTCCAGCTTTCCCGTATCAATCAGGTAATAGACGTGTGCAAAGGCAACCGCGCTCCTGTCCACTGACGCTGCCACACCACACGACAATTTACCAAAACACAATGTGTGTACATATACAGGCAATGATAAAATAAAACAAAATGCTATTTCAAATTTATATACGTATTCTGCTAGGAGTACGTAACACTGTAGTTGTTAGTGTTGCTGGTGCTGTTGTTGTTACTGTTGCTGGAATTGTTCTGTTGCTGTTGTTGTTACTGTTGCTGGTGTTGTTACTTTTGCTGGTGATGCTGTTGTTACTGTTTCTGGTGCTACTGTTGTTACTCTTCCTGGTGCTGCTGATGTTACTGTTGCTGGTGGTGCTGTATTTACTGTTGCTGGTAGTGCTGTTGTTATTGTTGCTTTTGCTGCTGTTGATACTGTTCCTGGTGCTGCTGTTGTTACTGTTGCTGGTGGTGCTGTTGTTACTGTTGCTTGTAGTGTTGTTTTTATTGTTGCTGGTGCTGCTGTTGACACTGTTACTGGTGTTGCTGTTGTTACTGTTTGCTGGTGTTGCTGTTGTTACTGTTGCTGGTGCTGCTGTTGATGCTGTTTCTGACGCTGTTTTTGTTTCTGTTACTGGTGCTGCTGTTGTTACTGTTACTGGTTCTGCTGTTGTTACTGTCACTGGTGCTGCTGTTGTTACTGTTGCTCGTTTTGCTGTTGTTACTGTTGTTGGAAGTGCTGTTGTTATTATTGCTGGGGTTGCTGTTGATACTGTTACTGGAATTGCTGTTGTTACTGTTACTGCTGCTGATGTTGTTACTGTTTTTGGTGCTGCTGTTGTTACTGTTACTGATGATGCTGTTGTTACTGTTGCGGGTGCTGCTGTTAATACTGTTCATGGTGTTGCTGTTTTTACTGTTGCTGGTGCTGCTGTTGTTATTGTTGCTGGTCGAGCTGTTGTTAATGGTATTGGTGCTGCTGTTGATACTGTTGCTGTTGCTGTTATTGTTACTGTTGCTGTTGATGTTACTGTCAATGGGGCTGCTGGTGGTTACTGTTACTTGCGCTGTTGTTATTACTATTACTCTGGGTTCTGTTGTTAATGTTGTTGGTCTGCTGTTGTTACTGTTGCTGTTGTTACTTTTGCTGGTGCTGCTGTTGTAATTGTTGCTGGTGCTATTCTTATTGTTGCTCGTGCTGTTGTTGTTAATGTCACTGTTACTGTTGCTGCTGTTGTTACTGTTGCTGATGATGCTGTTGTTACTGTTGCTGATGGTGCTGTTGTTATTGTTCCTGGTGCTGCTGTTGTTACTGTTTCTGGTGGTGCTGGTGTTACTGTTGCTGGTGCTGCTGTTGTTACTGTTACTGGAGTTGTTACTGTTGCTGAGATGCTGTTGATACTGTTAATAGTGCTGCGGTTCTTATTGTTCATGGTGCTACTCTTGTTACTGTTGCTGGTGGTGCTGTTGTTACTGTTACTGGTGCTGTTGTTATTACCGTTACTGGTGCTGCTGTTTTTTACTGTTCTTTGTGCTGCTGTTGTTAATGTTGCTGGTGCTGCTGTTGTTAATGTTGCTGGTGGTGCTGTTGTAATGTTGCTGGTGGTGCTGTTGTTACTGTTGCTTGTAGTGCTGTTGTTATTGTGGCTGGTGCGTGCTGCTGTTGTTAATGTTGCTGGTGCTGCTGTTGTTAATGTTGCTGGTGCTGCTGTTGTTAATGTTGCTGGTGGTGCTGTTGTTACTGTTGCTTGTAGTGCTGTTGTTATTGTGGCTGGTGCGTGCTGCTGTTGTTAATGTTGCTGGTGGTGCTGTTGTTACTGTTGCTTGTAGTGCTGTTGTTATTGTGGCTGGTGCGTGCTGCTGTTGTTAATTTTATTGATGCTGATGTTATTGCTGTTGCTGGTACTGCTGTTGTTACTGGTGCTCCGGTTTTTAATGTTACTGGTGCTGCTATTGGTACTGTTGCTAGTGGTGCTGTTGTTACTGTTGCTTGTAGTGCTGTGGTTATTGTTGCTGGTGCTGCTGATGTTATTATTGCTGTTGCTGCTGTTATTACTCTTGCTGGTACAGCCGTTGTTACTGTTGCTGGTGACGTTGTTGTTACTGTTACTTCTGCTGCTGTTGGTACTGTTACTGGAGCTGCTAGTATTACTGTTACATGACTTCCTGTTGTTGTTACTGTTACTGGTTTTGCTGCTGTGGTTTCTGTTGCTGGTGCTGCTGTTGTTACTGTTACCTGTGCTGCTGTTGTTTCTGTTGTTGGTGCTGCTGTTGGTACTCCTACTGGCGCTGCTGTTGTTACTGTTACTGGTGCTGTTATTATTACTGTTACTGGTGTTGCTGTTATTACTTTTACTGGTGCTGCTGTTTGATGGTGCTGCTGCTATTACTGTTACTGTTGCTGCTGTTGTTACTGATATTGGTGCTGTTTTTTCTGTTCCTATTGCTGCTGGTATTACTTTTATTGGTGCTGCTCTTGTTACTGTTATTGGTGGTGCTGTTGTTACTGTTACTGGTGCTGCTGTTGTTACTGTTGCTGTTGTTATTACTGTTACTGTTGCTGCTGTTGTTACAGCTGCTTGTGCTGCTTTTGTTACTGTTTCTGTTGTTGTTACTGTCATTGGTGCTGTTGTTATTACTGTTGCTGCTGTTGTTACTGTCATTGGTGCTGTTATTATTACTGTTGCTGCTGTTTTTTCCGTTACTGGTGCTTGTGTTGCTGTTATTACTGTTGCTTGTGATGCTGTTGCTACTATATTCAGTGACCTGGACAAACTGGTGGAATGGTGTAGAAAATGGCAACAAAAGTTAAAATCAACAAAGTGTAAAGTAATGAAATTAGGCGATGGGAGCATGAGGCTGAACACAAAGTACCATAAGAACATATGAACATAAGAACAAAGGCAACTGCAGAAGGCCTAATGGCCCATACGAGGCAGCTCCTATTTATAACCACTCAATCCCACTCATATACATCTCCAACCCACGCTTGAAACAATTGAGGGACCCCACCTCCACCACGTTACGCGGCAATTGGTTCCACAAATCAACAACCCTGTTACTGAACCAGTATTTACCCAAGTCTTTCCTAAATTTAAACTTATCCAATTTATACCCATTGTTTCGTGTTCTGTCTTGTGTTGATACTTTTCATACCCTATTAATATCTCCTTTGTTATGTCTCTTCATCCACTTGTAAACCTCTATCATGTCACCCCTAACTCTTCACCTTTCCAGTGAATGCAACTTAAGCTTTGTTAATCTTTCTTCATATGAAAGATTTCTAATTTGGGGAATTAACTTAGTCATCCTACGCTGGACACGTTCAAGTGAATTTATATCCATTCTATAGTACGGTGACCAAAACTGAACTGCATAATCTAAATGGGGCCTAACTAGAGCAAGATATAGCTGAAGAACCACACCAGGTGTCTTGTTACTAACGCTTCGATTAATACATCCCAGTGTCCTATTTGCCTTATTACGAACATTCATGCATTGATCCTTTTGTTTTAAATTCTTACTAATCATAACTCCCAGATCCCTTTCGCAATCCGACTTCGCAATCTCAACACCATCTAGCTCATATCTTGTAACTCTATCATCATTACCTAGCCTCAGAACTTTACATTTATCAGCTTTAAACTGCATTTGCCAATCCTTTGACCATTTCAAAACCCTATTTAGATCAACTTGAAGAGATAGTGAGTCTTCTTCCGTATTAATTTCCCTACCGATTTTTGTATCATCGGCAAATTTGCAAATGTTGCTACTCAAACCTGAATCTAAATCATTTATATATATTATAAACAACAGAGGTCCCAGGACAGAGCCTTGAGGCACTCCACTTACAACATTTTCCCACTCTGACTTGACTCCATTTATATTAACTCTGTTTCCTTTGGTATAGCCATGCCCTAATCCAGCTTAATATAGCACCCCCAATACCATGAGCCTCTATCTTTTTAATCGGTCTTTCATGTGGCACTGTATCAAAAGCTTTGCTAAAGTCAAGGTACACAACATCACAATCCTTATCATTATCAACTGCCTCAACTATGCTAGAATAAAAGATAACAAATTTGTTAAACATGAATGGCCATTTATAAAACCATGTTGTGACTCAATTATTAATTTATGTTTTTCAAGATGAAGACGAATTTTATTTGCAATTATAGATTCGAGTAACTTTCCCACAATAGATGTTAGGCTAATTGGTCGATAGTTTGACGCAAATGATCTATCTCCTTTCTTAAAAACTGGTATCACATTAGCAACTTTCCATAACTCTGGCACTCTGCCTGACTCTATTGATATATTAAATATGGTAGACAGTGGGTCGCAAAGCTCCTCTTTGCATTCTTTAAGCACCCTGGCAAACACTTCATCCGGCCCTGGGGATTTGTTTGGTTTGAGTTTAACTATTTGTTTAATTACATCCTCCCTGGTAACTGCTAAACTAGTCAACCTGTCCTCATCCCCACCCACATAGACTTGTTCGGCTGAAGGCATATTGTTAAGTTCCTCTTTAGTAAATACAGATATAAAATATTTATTAAAAATACTACTCATCTCTTCATCATTACCTGTTATTTGACCTGTCTCAGTTTTTAATGGACCTATCCTTTCCCTAATCTTTGTCCGGTATAATTGGAAAAACCCTTTAGGATTTGTTTTGCTTGCTCTGCTATGCGAACTTCATAGTTTCTTTTTGCTTTCCTTATCTCTTTTTTAGTATTTCTAACCAGTTGTACAAATTCCTGTTCTAAACAGACTTCCCCATTCTTAATCCTTTTGTACCACGCTCTCTTTTTACCTATAAGGTTCTTCACATCCTTTGTTATCCACTTTGGATCATTAGTATTCGATCTATTAAATTTATATGGTATACTACATTCCTGGGCTTTGCTTAGAACATTTTTAAATAGGTTATATTTTGAATCCACATCGAAAACCCCTTTTACGTCACTTATCGCTGGTTCACGTCTAGCTCCAATACCGGCCACAACCATACCAAGACTTTCCAATCTAATTTGACCCAAAAAATTTCTTAGGCTATTGAAATCAGCTTTTCGAAAATCAGGCACTTTAACAGAATTTTCTCCTGCAGATCTATTCCATTCAATGCTCAATCTGATTTCTTAATGATCACTGTTCCCTAGCTCACTCCCAATTACGATGTCCTTAATTTGTGTTTCCCTGTTAGTTAACACTAAATCTAAAATATTATTTCCCCGCGTTGGTTCCTTAATGTGTTGCGTAAGAAAGCAATCGTCAATTAATTCTAGAAAATCTTCTGCTTCATTATTCCCTGTTTTGTTCAACCAGTTTATTCCACTAAAATTAAAGTCACCCATGACATAAATACTGTTAGATCTAGATGCTCTAGATATCACCAATACCAGCTCCGGGGTAGCAAACCCCGGAGCTGGTACCATCTGGGATGTGAAATCCTGAAGAGTCAAATAGTGAGAAAAATCTGGGGGTTGATATCACACTGAACCTGTCCCCAGACATCGAAAGGATATCATCAGCAGCATATGCTAGATTGGCTAACATAAGAACTGCCTTTAAAAACTTGTGTGAGGAAGCGTTCAAGGACCCTTTATACCACTTATGTCAGACCATCCTGAGTATGCAGGACTGGTCTGCACCAATCCTGCACCTGCACCCCTCCACAACACCACCCACACCACCCCTCCACCACCACCACCAACACAACCCCTGTAGCATCATCATCCACACCACCCTTTCACCACCCACATTACCCCTCTTCCCCCACTACCCCTGCAGCATTACCACCCTCTGCAGCATTACCACCCACACTTGCCCATCCATCCCTCCACCCCTGCAGCATCTCAACCCACAGTACTCCTTCACCACCCACACTACCCCTCCACCCCCCCCACCATCCCTGCAGCATCACCATCCACACCACCCATCCACCAGCCACACCATCCACACCACCCCTACACTACCCACACAACACCTCCACCACCCACACCACCCCTCCACCACTGCAACCCACATCACCCCCTCCACCGCTGCCACCCACACCACTCCTCCACCTCCTACACAACCCACATCACTCCTCCACCACGGCTTCCAACACCACCCCTCCACTACTGCCACCACCCCTCCACCTTCACCACTGACACCACCCTTCCACCACAGCCACCAACACTACCCGCCCACCATCACAACCCACACCACCCCTCTACCACCACCACCCACACCACCCCTCCACCTTCACCACCCACTCCACCCCTCCACCACCACCACCCACACCACCCCTCCACCATCACCACCCAGACCACCCCTCCACCATCATCACTCCTCCTCCTCCTTCACCACCCACATCACCCCACCACCACTGTTTCCCACACAACGCTTCCAACACTACCACCCCTCCACCAATGCCACCCACACTACCCCTCCACCTTCACAACCAATACCACCCCTATACCATCACCACTCATCCAAAACTGCCACACACACCACCCTTCCACCACTACCACCCCAACCCATTCTCGCACCTCCGTATAGTCAAGTGTGCTATTATATGAAGTGCAGTAGGTCTATTCCCAAATAATAACCCTTTTCTTCTCCATTTATAGGCGTCAATAATGTAACTCCATTAATATTCAGGTCCTATTTATTCCCCTTATCAAGAAGCTTATATATATAGTGTCCGGCCAAAGATCGTTTATTGAGCATAGGAATGAAATCCATTCATATGAAACAAAGGGGAGCAACACAGAGCGTAAAGTAATGTGTATCTTAGAGTTCGCCCCTGTTACCTGTATTTACCCAGGTCTTTTCCTAAATCTGTAACTTATCCAATTTACTCCCATTTTTTCCTGTTCTGTCACGTGTTTATAGTATTAATAGCCAATTAATATCCCCCTTTATTATGTCCATTCAGCCACACATCTATCATGTCGCCCCTATTTCTTTGCCTTTCTAGATAATGTAATTTAAGCTTTGTCAATCTTTTTTCTTTAAGGACCGTTTATTAGGCATAGGGCGAATAAAAATGAAAACCCACTATAAGTCATTTGTATGAAAACAGCCCCACCCCCCCCAAGCAGGCATGGTAACTTCAATGCGAGTTCAGTAGTAATCCAATATTGGTGCATAAATGCATAAATATATATGCACATTTATTTATTTATTTATTTATTTATGCATATACAAGAATGTACATAAGGAATGTGAGGATACAAATATGGTAATTACAGTCTTGTAAAGCCACTAGCACGTGCAGCGTTTCGGGCAGGTCCTTAATCTAAGAAAATTTTAAGGAGGTAAATACTTGCAAAATTTATAGACAAAAAAAAGATAACAGTTACATGAAATGTAAAAAAGAAGATGAGAGAAAATTGTAGGTACAGTATATTAAAGCACATAGGTAGCTAAGATTGATTGCAATGACAGCTTGAATGGTAGTTGACAAAAATTGGTAGGCACAATACAGCAGAAACAATATAAGATTGATTGCAATGACAGCTTGAATGGTAGTTGACAAAAATTGGTAGTCACAATACAGCATATGGCTAGCACATAAAAGAAGACAGCAATGAACACAATGATAAGGTTGTTTGATATTACATAAAAATTAGGAGATTGGGTAACACTAGGTACAGAGCAAATTTAAAGCTCAGTGTAGGAAACTAAGAAGATGAAGTTAGGTACTTTTTGATTTTGCATTTAAATAAGGCAAAAGTTTTACAGTTTTTCAAATCATTAGGGAGTGAGTTACATAGACAATTAATATCCCCCTTTATTATGTCCATTCAGCCACATTCAGCCACATGCATTGAATGAGTGCACAGCTTTTAGTACATGCGGTTACTAGGAGGGTCACACATTAGTGCAAACTCGTAATCGCTCTCAATGCCTCAACTGTACTCTGTGTTTCATCAGAGGCGATATTCGGATACCTATGCTCGTATTATCGCTCATATTTTCTGATATTTAATTCATAAGCTCGAACAAAGCAACCTGACCTAACCTATTATATAACAAACAAATACATTCAACAGACCAGTTGTTGTTTAGCGACGTCACGAAAAGCGACCTCAGTATAGGGATAGAGTATTTGCTCCCATTAGCATAGTGTTAAAGCACCACTGCAACCTGGCTTTTCAAACTGTGTGTGACGTCACCAGATAGGGAATGTAGAGTCAGCGTTCTACTTGCACATGTACTGTATATGATGTTTTTATTAAAAAATGACTAGACTATCCATCCCCACCTAACCTAATCAGAGGTTTGAGAATATCCATTTTTTGTCATTCATAACTGTAATCATTATGCAGTGATAAGTTCAAAACTAAAATAGTTGGCCAAATGTCGTACCGTAATTTGAGCGAGATCGTACGTCTGGCAACATGACAGGAAAGACGACCTGGCGGCCATTCCCAAGTCAATGGATCAGTTTAACTCAAGCCCTCACAGCTAGCACAAGAAGCCACCACCGCTCCTCGACATTTCATCAAACCTCTGTATTATCTAACAAGAATACGCAACTATTGAAACTTGTCCTTTCTGCAATAACCCAAAGCAGGAGAAATTGCATTCGTGCCGTGTTAAGTGTGTAATGTGTCATATTTCATATATGGCAAACTTTCGTCGTGAGTGTGTTATTTTATGTTCTCAGTGTGAAGATAAATCTCGTGGACATCTTGAGGTTATCTTGAGATGATTTCGGGGCTTTTTTTTTAGTGTCTCCCGCGGCCCAGTCCTCGACCAGGCCTCCACCCCCAGGAAGCAGCCCGTGACAGCTGACTAACACCCAGGTACCTATTGTACTGCTAGGTAACAGGGGCATAGGGTGAAAGAAACTCTGCCCATTGTTTCTCGCCGGCGCCTG
Source organism: Procambarus clarkii (assembly GCF_040958095.1). NCBI lineage: Eukaryota > Metazoa > Arthropoda > Malacostraca > Decapoda > Cambaridae > Procambarus > Procambarus clarkii. The sequence goes on from NC_091199.1 coordinate 25,912,256, forward strand.
GGATCGAACCCAGGACCACAGGATCACAAATCCAGCGTGCTGTCTGCTCGGCCGACCGGCTCCCTTGACATTATGACAAGATCAGCACCATCTGCTCTAAGGTGTTTTGCACCAGCCGTGAGTATTATTAAAAATATTATTATTATTGACTGCATATATAGTGATAGTAGACGTTTTTGTTTACATGTGTTATAGATAGATAGTTCATTTCCAATTAATAACCGTGGTGATTGATGTTGATAATCGAATAAATTATAATTATTTCCATTATTTATTTAAACAATATATAATCGGCAGGATATATCCCTGAAGCATATCTATTTTGCATGTATTTGGAGGAGGAAGACACCCACATGCAATCTCCTAGCAGGTCTGATTCAGAGGTTTTAGAAGCTTCTCTGCCTGAAAGTACTCAATATGAAAGAGTCTCTTAATTTTTTTTTACCATTATTCTCCATTATTTATGCCTGTTGTGGTATTACAAATATAACATTAACATTAGCTATTAATAGGAACATTAATTTAAATAATTTTTTTTAGGCTCACCAGCTCAGCAGATCGTTAAGGAGGGGGATTATCCTCGTGGAGGAGGAAGAGGTGTTAGAGAGCCTAGCACTAGTCAAGCTCATACTCCGCCATTAGAAGATTGCAAAAACAGCAGGAAGAGCCCAGATTGTATATATCATTCTCAATAATTATTTTATTTCCAAATCGTTTCATTATTTATTTATAAACTATCCTACATTAAATTTATATTAGTTACTAGCCGTACCCGGCCACGCGTTGCTGTGGCTTAGCAACGCATGTGCGTTGCTGAGCAACAGTAATGTTTCCCTCTCTCCCATTCCTCCCCACCATTCCCTCCTCTCCCGTCCCATCGTCTTCCAAACCATTTCTCACTCAATTTTTCTATGCATTCCCAAATGATCTGACTTTCCCATCAGAAAATTGGGAACATCAAATGATCTGATGTTCCCATCACTGAAATATAAGAAAAGCAGTTAAAAAAACTGCATGAAAAAAAAATAAAATAAAATAAACTATACTCACAAAATGAATTGTATTGTAAACAACACAGCTCAATAGAAAGGCAATGTCACACAAAATAATTACATCATATTGAAAATAAATTGAAATCTGAAATTTCAATTGATCAATGCAGTCGGAAACAATGAAATGGAATCGTAACATATTTTGTATAGCGTGTGTTGCTGTTATGTGCAAAAGATGGCGCTGTTTCTTAAAAAAACACGTTTTCTCGTCACAGGGTGGCGTCTATATAATTGGTATATAAAAACACGTGCACATTCAAATGGAATGTTGTGTCAAAATTTCAAAGCAATCAACGAAGAACTTTTGGAGATTGTAGCGTGTGCTGCTCTTATGTCCAACAGATGACATTGTTTTTAAAAAAAAACATGTTTTTCCCTGTCACAGGTGAGGCATATATATAGCAGATATATAAAAACACATGCCTATTCGAATGCAACTTTGTGTCAAAATTTCAAAGCAATCGGTAAAGAGGTTTTGAAGAATTTCCCTCACATAAAAAACAGTTTAAAAAAAAAAGCATATCTTCTTCCATCACAGAAGTCGCATCTATATAGTATGCATATAAAAACTTGCTCGGATGCAAATGGAACATTGTGTGAAAATTTCAATGCAATCGGTGAATAATTTTAGGAGATTAGCGATTTTGAGCACACGAACATTTACATTTACATGCATATAGATAGCATGTGTGTTGCTCTTACATGCAACAGATGGCGCTGTTTGTCAGGAAAAGATTAGTTTTACATGTCACAGGTGTGGCATCTATACTTATACTTACGAAATGAATGGTATAGTAAACAACACAGCTTAATTCCAACACAATGTCTCAAAAAAACAAAAACAATATCGAAATCTATGAAAATAAAATTTATCAATGCAATCGGAAACATTGAAATGAAATTCGTGACATATTTAGTATAGCCTGCATGTTGCTATTATGTGCAACAGATGGCGCTTTTTTTCAAAAACTCATGTTTTTACCTGTCACAGGGGTGACATCTATATAGTAGGTATATAAAAAGATGCGCCTATTCAAATGCAACGATGTGTCAAAATTTCAAAGCAATCAGCAAAGAACTTTCGGAGATTATAGCGTGTGTTACTCTTACGTCTAACAGATGGCGCGGTTTTTCAAAAACAGCATTTTTTTCCTGTCACAGGTGAGGCATATATATGGTATATATATATAAAAAGACACGCCTATTTGAATGCAACGTTGTGTCAAAATTTCAAAGCAATCGGTAAAGAGGTTTCGATGATTTCCCTCACATGAAAAACACATGAAAAAAAGTTTTTCAGAAAAAGCATGTTTTTTTTTTACCGTCACACACCTGACATCTATATAGTATGTATATATAAACCTGCTCGGATGCGAATGGAACATTGTGTGAAAATTTCAAAGTAATCGGTGAAGAACTTTCGGAGATTAGCGAATTTGAACAAACGAACATTTCCATTTTTATTTATATAGATTGAGGGTTTCTTGCAAGCCAGTGAATGCAAGGTGTCTCTGTATTTCTTCAATTTGACTAAGTTTCTTTTTAACCGGAAGCCTATTTTTCAGAAAACTTTTGAAAATCTCTGACAAGCAATGAATGTGTTTTTTTTAAACTGAGCAATCAATTTTTTCCTGGGTGAGGAATTAAGTTTCCTCAGCAAGGTCACCAACTCTCTGTACTTGTATACAAATGGCTTCCTCATATCTTCAACATATCATCAGCGTCAATCCTCTGAGTCATAGCCTTCATACCTTACTTTATACTATAATTTATTTTTTAACCTTACTTTATACTGTAGTCCACTGATCAAATGAAGAGTCGTAGCCTTCGTACCTTACTTTATACTGTAATATATTATTGGTTAATGTACGTTTACATACCACCTTCTCTATATTAAAAGCAGCTGGTTAGGGTTAATTCTTCCTTATAAAATCCACCGTCAATAGGCTTGTTATTCAAATCTTGTAAAAAATATAGTGGGATAGGCTGACTTTTATCGATACGAATGAATTCAGAAAATTTCTTTTGTGTTTTGTTTAGCATATCCTTTCTTGAATGTCGAAATTCTGTTGGAGAGAGTAATGCGAACTGTGTCCCCGACAGCTAGTAGAGAACTAAGACCTGCTCTAGGTTTGTCCTTACTTTTATACATGAGATTGAACTGTTTCTTTATATCTTGTGGACGAGATAAAGCATGAACATCAACTGGAGCCGGACCACCTAACCCTCGGTGGGGTGATGTGTTACATGCCTTTATGATATCGGGCAATATTGGCAGATATCTCGAGGTATTGCGCACAGTCATATATTTATAAGTCTTGGTTTTTCATGGTACGTATAAAGTGTTCGGCGATGGCGGCTCTTGTTTCTTGTGAAAATCCGCTATACAGTTTAATATTTTTAGCTGCTAGCATTCGTTACATATGAGAATTATAAAATTCACCCCCTCGATCTGTATTATTTTTACGTATTCCTTGGAAATATGAGGATTCCAATATGTTTTTCAGAGCTTTACTCACAGTCTGCCCGTCTTTGCGTTTCAGAGGTGCGACTTGCGCATACCGTGAAAAAATATCGACACAGACAAGTATATATTTGACATCATCATTATGTTTAGCTAATAATCCCATTTCTGCTAGCCTGCTAAATCACAGGGTAGATATATGCGGAGTTTAGGACTCCGCCATCGCCGAACACTTTATACGTACCATGAAAAACCAAGACTTATAAATATATGACTGTGCGCAATACCTCGAGATATCTGCCAATATTGCCCGATATCATAAAGGCATGTAACACATCACCCCACCGAGGGTTAGGTGGTCCGGCTCCAGTTGATGTTCATGCTTTATCTCGTCCACAAGATATAAAGAAACAGTTCAATCTCATGTATAAAAGTAAGGACAAACCTAGAGCAGGTCTTAGTTCTCTACTAGCTGTCGGGGACACAGTTCGCATTACTCTCTCCAACAGAATTTCGACATTCAAGAAAGGAAATGCTAAACAAAACACAAAAGAAATTTTCTGAATTCATTCGTATCGATAAAAGTCAGCCTATCCCACTATATTTTTTACAAGATTTGAATAACAAGCCTATTGACGGTGGATTTTATAAGGAAGAATTAACCCTAACCAGCTGCTTTTAATATAGAGAAGGTGGTATGTAAACGTACATTAACCAATAATATATTACAGTATAAAGTAAGGTACGAAGGCTACGACTCATCATTTGATCAGTGGACTACAGTATAAAGTAAGGTTAAAAAATAAATTATAGTATAAAGTAAGGTATGAAGGCTATGACTCATCAGAGGATTGACGCTGATGATATGTTGAAGATATGAGGAAGCCATTTGTATACAAGTACAGAGAGTTGGTGACCTTGCTGAGGAAACTTAATTCCTCACCCAGGAAAAAATTGATTGCTCAGTTTAAAAAAAACACATATTCATTGCTTGTCAGAGATTTTCAAAAGTTTTCTGAAAAATAGGCTTCCGGTTAAAAAGAAAGTTATAGTCAAATTGAAGAAATACAGAGACACCTTGCATTCACTGGCTTGCAAGAAACCCTCAATCTATAAATAAAAATGGAAATGTTCGTTTGTTCAAATTCGCTAATCTCCGAAAGTTCTTCACCGATTACTTTGAAATTTTCACACAATGTTCCATTCGCATCCGAGCAGGTTATATATACATACTATATAGATGTCAGGTGTGTGACGGTAAAAAAACATGCTTTTTCTGAAAAACTTTTTTTCATGTGTTTTTCATGTGAGGGAAATCATCGAAACCTCTTTACCGATTGCTTTGAAATTTTGACACAACGTTGCATTCAAATAGGCGTGTCTTTATATATATATATATATATATATATATATATACCATATATATGCCTCACCTGTGACAGGAAAAAACATGCTGTTTTTGAAAAACCGCGCCATCTGTTGGACGTAAGAGTAACACACGCTATAATCTCCGAAAGTTCTTTGCTGATTGCTTTGAAATTTTGACACATCGTTGCATTCGAATAGGCGCATCTTTTTATATACCTACTATATAGATGTCACCCCTGTGACAGGTAAAAACATGAATTTTGGAAAAAAAGCGCCATCTGTTGCACATAATAGCAACATGCAGGCTATACTAAATATGTCACGAATTCCATTTCAATGTTTCCAATTGCATTGATAAATTTTATTTTCATAGATTTCGATATTGTTTTTGTTTTTTTGTGACATTGTGTTTGAATTAAGCTGTGTTGTTTACTATACCATTCATTCCGTAAGTATAAGTATAGATGCCACACCTGTGACATGTAAAACTATGCTTTTCTTGACAAACAGCGCCATCTGTTGCATGTAAGAGCAACACACCATGCTATCTATATAAATATAAATGTAAATGTTCGTTTGTTCATAATCACTAATCCCCTAAAATTCTTCACCGATTGCATTGAAATTTTCACACAATGTTCCATTCGCATCCGAGCAGGTTTTTATGTACATACTATATAGATGCGACGTCTGTGATGGAAGAAGACATTCTTTTTTTTTTTTTAAACTGTTTTTCTTGTGTTTTTCATGTGAGGGAAATTCTTCAAAACCTCTATACTTAGAAATGAAATTTCAAAGTTTTGTTTCAAATTTCAAAGAAATTTGGTTTGAAATTTTGACACAAAGTTGCATTCTAATAGGTGCATGTTCTTATATATCTATTATATACATGCCTTACCTGTGACAGGGAAAAAGTATGCTTTTTTTGAAAAACAACGTCACCTGTTGGATGTAAGAGCAACACATGCTACAATCTTTGAAAGTTCTTCATTGATTGCTTTGAAATTTTGACACAACGTTCCATTCGAATGTGCACTTGTTTTTATATACCTATTATATAGACGTCACGCCTGTGACAGGAGAAAACTTGTTTTTTTTAAGAAACAGCGCCATCTTTTGCACATAACAGCAACACAAGCTATACAAAACATTACGATTCCATTTCAATGTTTCCGACTGCATTGACCAATTGAATTTTTTAGATTTCAATATATTTTCATTACAATGTAATTATTTTGTGTGGCATTGCCTTTCTATTGAGCTGTGTTGTTTACAATACAATTCATTTTGTGAGTATAGTTTAGTGTATTTATTTTTTTGTCATGCAGTTTTTTTTAACTGCTTTTCTTATATTTCAGTGATGGGAACATTGGATCATTTGATGTTCCCAATTTTCTGATGGGAAAGTCAGATCATTTGGGAATGCTTAGGAATATTGAGTGAGAAATGGTTGGGAAGACGATGGGACGGGAGAGGAGGGAATGGTGGGGATGAATGGGAGACAGGAAAACGTTACTATTGCTCAGCAATGCAAATGCGTTGCTAAACCACAGCAACGCGTGGCCGGGTACAACTATTCTATGTAAATAAAAATGGAAATGTTCGTTTGTGCATAATCGCTAATCTCCGAAAGTTCTTTAACGATTGCTTTGAAATTTTCACACAATGTTCCATTCGCATCTGCCCATTGTGCGATAAACACCATCAATACGTTCGATATGGCTAACACAGTCACTGAGAGGGGTGTCGACGACATACATGCAGACTTTGTTATACAAGCCCCTTGGGAATCTCTGCCAGCAGACTTTAAGATTATGACTCTTGAAGGAAAGAAGAACCAGACACATCCTCATCTGCTCCGTAACATTGCACAGATGCATATAGAAGCAATCATGGCATCCGACAGCTTCACTTACTTCACGGATGGGTCAGTAGACCAGCAGGGACAAGAAACCGGAGCTGCAGTTAAAGCAGGAAACTCTGTATATAGTTGGGGGCTCTCAAATGGGTGTTCGACTTTGCAAACAGAGATGCTAGCAATTCAAAAGGCTTTGGAACATGCTCTTGCTGAACACGACAACATGTTATCATCCATACAGATTCGAGAACCGCCATTGAAACCTTGCAACAAGAACACATATGTGATAACATCCATCTGATCACAAATGTCTTGTCATTCATGCACACACTCAAACGACAAGGCTGACGGGTACTATCAACTGGGTGCCAAGTCATGTGGGACTAATAGGAAATGACATTGCAGACGAAGCTGCAAAACTTGCTACTAAGAGGGGAAAGTGGACTTTACATCCCACAGAGTCTATCCCAGATGAAGAAAGTAATTCGAAACAGAGCAATGCGAATGATGTACAGTGACCACACCACAGCAGTTGCAACATCAGGATCTGCAGGTTGGTACAAGAATTCAACCAACTACGAACCACTTAGTTTGATGAAAGGGGCAGTAGAACAACAGAAGTGCACTTACATCGCATCAGGCTTGGATACCCATGTGCATGGGAAATAGGCTTACAGGTTCCGGAAGATGAGAGGAAATGTCATCACTGTGGAGGATTGCCCGACAGACCACTGGAAACATTATCTAACACAGTGCACAGTTACAAACCGTTCAGATTTCACCTTAGATTCAACAGAGCAGAGGAAGTTGTTAAACACATATGGCAAAATCTTACTGAAGCGACATACGAGTCATGAATACTCATCCTCCGCCAAGTAAAACAGAAACAAGCATCACTTCGTGGGCCAGCCAGAGGCTTAGGGCCCGCACAGGATTATCCCTGCTAAAAAGAGAGAAAAAAAAATCGCATACGCGCAGGTTTAATATACCTACTATATAGATGTCACGTTTGTGACATTAAAAATCGTGCATTTTTGGGAAAATTTGTGTTTTTCATGTGCGTGAATTCTTTGAAACCTTTTTACCGATTTCTTTGAAATTTTGACACAACGTTGCATTCGAATAGGCACGTCTTTTTATATATCAACTATATACATGCCTCACCTGTGACAGGAAAAAACATGTTTTAAAAAAAAAAATAGTGCCATCTGTTGGATGTAAGAGCAACACATGCTGTAATCTCCGAAAGTTCTTCACCAATTGATTTGAAATTTGACACATCGTTGCATTCGAATATCACGTCTTTTTATATACCTAGTATGTAGATGCCACCCCGTGACAGGTAAAAATATGCATGTTTGAAAAACAGCTCATTCTGTTACACATAGTAGCAACATGCACGCTATACTAAATACGTCACGAATTCCATTGCAATGTTTCTGATTGCATTGATAAATTTTATTTTCCTAGACTTCAATTTATTTGTATTTTTATTGAATTAATTTGTGTGACTGTGTTGGAATGAGCTGTGTTGTTTACCATACCGGTCATTTCGTAAGAATAAGTATAGATGCATCACCTGTGGCAGGTAGAAATAAGCTTTTCTTGAAAAACAATGCCATCTGTGCATGTAAGAGCAACACACACATGCTATACTAAATACGTTACAATTCCATTTCAATGTTTCTGATGGCATTGATAATTAAAATTTTCATACATTTTTAATATTTCATTTTGACTTAATTATTTCTGTGAATTACATTGGAACTGAGCCTTGTTTACCATACCGTTCATTTTGTGAGTATAGTTCATATTTTATTTGTTCATGTTTTCATTCATTTTTTAACTGTTTTTTATATTTCAGTGATGGGAACATCAGATCACTTGATGTTTCAAATTTCTGATGGGAACATGAGACATTTGGGGAGGCATTGGTGAGGGAGTGGGGAATGGTGGAGGTGACGAGGGACAAGGGAGGAGGTAATGGTGGGGAAGGAGAAGGTGACGGGATAGTTTGGGAAGGTGGGACGAGGGGATGAGG